>NC_030829.1:33378010-33711065 GCF_001704415.2 Capra hircus
CTTATATTGTCTGTATGTTTTATTTCAATTGGAAGATTGTTTCAGAATTGTTTCATACCTGAGTTCAGGGACTCAGATGAATTTATGCTGCTATCTGAAAAGGATCGCTTTGGTTTGTTTTTTTTTTTTTTTTTTTTTGAAAAGGATCACTTTGAATCTCTACAGGAGTTTCCTATGTTGAAAAATGTGACAGTATCTCATATCACACCTTAGAATTATCTGAAGGAGAGGAAAACTGTTCTAAGTACATTATGAAACTAGTGTGGGCAAACCCACAGCTTGCTTACCATCATGAAGATGGATATATTAAGGAGATAAAACTCTTCTAAATATTAGAACAGTTTTTCATAGATATTACACTAGAATGACTAATGAAACAAAAGCTCTCCCCTAATTGTTACGCACAGCACTTACCTTTTATGTCTAACAAATTATGATGCAGCTGGTGCACTTTCACTTGTACTTTTCTTTTCTTTTTTTATTTTTTTTCTCCATTTTGTCTTTGTTTAAGCTTATCTTCAGTGCAAATTTTGCCGTAAGAATGTTTCTTAATTTTATTAATATAAGTAAGCAAAGCCCTTTATGTCCTCAATTTTAGATTGTCTTTTAAAAATCAATATTCTGTGTATGATATTACTTACTAAGAATAAATTCATATCAGCAGGTTTTACCTTCTCATGTTTCACAACCCAGGATTTGGAATCAGTCTACCTACAGCAGTTCCTAGCTCTGCTACTGGTTGGCTGTCTAACCAGCTAAGTTACACAATCTCCTTGGATTTTGGTTTATTTATAAATTCACTTGGTGTACCTACCATATACAGTATTGTGTGAATTAAATGAGATAAGCCACAGACCACATTCATCATGATGCTTGAACATAACAAGCACTTAGTCAATATTTACTATTATCAAAAAATCTATCTATTCAACATTGATCCTAACAATAAGATAATTAGACCCTAAATTGGTCAATTTTGTTGATTTATTTCTAGAAGGCTTACTTATAACTAATAAATTGCTTAAAAAGTTGAAAATGTATGATTGCAAACTCAATAACTGTTCCTCATCATGAAAAAAAAAAGTTTTTAAAAAAGTTAAATTAAGTAAATTCTGAGATTAAGGAAGCTACAACTTCCAAAAGTCTACTTAGCCATGTCTTCCAAGATGAATTATTTTATACTCTGCAATTAGTCACTAAACATAACCTTATCATTATAAGAAACAATATAAAAAATTTTTATCTAGACCCGCATTTCAATTTTTCAAGTAGTAGAGAAATTAAATAAAGATATGGATTTGTTTCAAATACTGAGAACTACTGCCAAAATAACTGTATCCCATCCAACATTTGTGGTTGCAAAAGCAAATATCCTCGATGGGAATATGGCTTACACAAATAATGGAGATAAGGGAAAAATGAAGGATTTACTGTAAGCCTAAGAGGAACTGTAAACCTATTAGGGAAAATGTGCTGCCAATGGGGCAAGTTAATTAAAACATGTAACTAAGCTAATTCCCCAAACTTTACTAAGTAATTTATGACAATATCACTAGAACACTTCAGATTATTTACAGCTTATAGTCATTTATGAACGAAATTTTCTCTAGAATACAAGGTGTCTCACCATAAGAATGTTGCCCTTTGAGAATTTTGGCATGTTTTCAAAATGGAATAAAACTTGAGAAAGTAATAAAATGAATGATTAGATAGCTAAAAAGGATTTAAGAGATCATCTAGTCGCTATGTGATAAATAAATCATCATAATATATACAAATCACCTGTGCTATCACTCCCCTCTCTTGTGCCCTTGTGAAACATAATTTATAGGAGCAGATTGGTTTCACATCTCTGAGCTTCCCAGCCAATATCAGCTGACTCCCAGTTGTATAAGTGGGTTAGCTAAGATAAATCAAAGGTACTCCCAGTTACTCCACAGAGACTTGAAGGGGAAAAAAAAAGCTAATATTTTATGCTCTGAGATTATGTGTATATTTGTTACACAACAGCAGCTGATTAGTGTAATTGCGCTGCATATGATGATCATTATTACTATCTCAAATAACTTCTATATGTCAGGCATTTTGTCATTTTATGTCTAATCCTCATAACTTTTCTGCAACAACAGTAGCCCCATTTTAGAGACTGGGAAATGAGATTCAGAAAGCCTTTAAATGGGCCCAAGGTCCAACAACCACTAACTGGCTGGTCTATGGTTTGAATTCTGATGCAATTCCCAAAACCCATGACCTTTCTGAAACACCAGACTTATTTTCCCTCTCTTTCTTTTTAGCTATCAATATGAATATCAATATATCAATATGAAACCATACAACATCCCAGAAGAAAATATATATGCTTTTTAACCATAATAAAGCATAGCTCAATGCCGAAGTGTGCAAAGGTGAAAATAGGTAGTAAGACTAGAAGTCAGGGAGATGACCAGGGCTGAGTTATACAGGGCCTCCCAGGTCATTGTAGAAAGTTCAGAGCAAAACAAAGGTCCAGCAAATGGGGGACAAAGAATGTGCTCATCCATATAGTCACTTGTGTGCTTGCTCAGTTGCTCAGTCGTGTACAACTCTGCAACCCCACGGATTGTAGACTGCCAGACTCCTCTGCCCATGGGACTCCTCAGGCAAGAATACTGGACTGGGTGGTCATTCCCTTCTCCAGGGGATCGCAAACCCGTGTCTCCTACGTCTTCCTTCACTGGCAGGCATTCTTTACCACTGTGCCTCCTGGAAAGCCCCGTGTATTCACTCAGTAGATATTCAACAGGCACCTTGATAGACTTTAGGTTTCCAATGGTCAGCAATAAAAGTACAACAGTCTCTAGTGTCATTAAGTTTACAGTTCAGGGAATAAGAGCAAGATACTAATTAAAGAACCAAAAATAAAGGTAAAAAACAGAATTATCATAAATGCTAGGAGGATGAAGTACATAGTTCTTTGAGATCCTGGAGTAGACAGTAACTAAATGAATGAATAAATGAACAAACTGATAGAAACAATTCCCATCCAAATCAAAGGATATGACATGTTTGTCATCCATGGTACCAAATGTGGATCTTCAAAGGGTAGAATCCTAATGCTGAGGGCTATGAATTTTCTCACCTTTTTACCTCAGTGGAGGAGTGGCTGGAATGATGGGAAAGGGATTCAGGTCAGAAAACTGAAATGAGTTTTCCTTGAAAAATGTCCATATGAATCTCTTAGAAATACTCTACTTTGAAATGAATGCCATCAGCAGCAACCTAGGCAGGTTTTGATTCTGGCAAGCAGCATCCTGTATAGAATGGCCCAAGAAGAAAGAAAACAAGAAGAGAAAAAAAAGTTTGAATCCTACAAGTAGCACCAGCCTCTTTTAGGATTCAGGGAGAAAAAAAAAAAAAGCAAAACTCCAGCATTACTTTTAGATTCCAGAGAAAAAGATCTCATAGAAAATTCTATGAATAATGAACTCGCATTTTTATTTTTCATGTGAAGAATTTGGCTTCTTCCACAGAAGCAAAAGTAAAATCAATCTACTTTGAAAAAGTCTGATACATATTAAGGGAAATGTGTTTAGTTTCTAAAATATAATAAATGCTTATGTGTTTTAGGTGGGCTAATCTTTTAATCATTTTTCTCCAAAACATACATTAAAATAAGTATTTCATCAAATACATACATCGCCAAAAATTAAAATTTTGTGAGTAATTTCTTAGAAAATGAATAACATTGCCTATTCTACCTGGATAGTCTGTACTTTGGAAGGAAATTCTTTTAGCAAGTTAATCTTCCAATCAATTCTTTAAAACAATTCTTCTCTCATCCCAAATAGAAAAACTGTAAGAGATTCAGAGGAACTAGGTGAATTTAAAAGGAACGGAAATGAGAAATTACAGAGAAGACAATTTTAACAGTTTCTTTTTCCCTCCAAGATTACCACCTTCCCCTATTTAAGCAAGCAGAGACAGAGTCACATAGCAAACAGTGAAACAAAAGATACTGTTTTCACACAAAATACTCCACCTCCTTTTGTTAACATAAACTCAGAACAGCACAATATAAATTGTGATTGAAGTGGAAATTAATGTACATGTGAAGTTTAGGAACTAAATCACAGTACAGTTTTCTGTATCTCTAATCTATAGAGCAGGAGAAAAATTACCTCTTACAAGAGATGTGAAGTGAGGGTTAAATGAGTATGCACACACATATAATGTACGCTATAGACATTGCTGCATTTAATTATATATAAAATTCTGCTTCCATTAATCAAAATTGAAAACAATATTTGCTATGCATAGGAATATAACCCTATGAGTTAGATAAATGTAAAGGATTATTCTGATCTCAATTGCGACTATTTTACATTGATTAAATTCTCAGATCGGAAGTTGAGGTTATAAACAGAATAACCTACAAGCTCAAGGCAGCTGTTATAAATTAGGGCAAGAAAACATTTAGTCATTAAACAGGGAGTGATGGAGTCCATGGTGAATTGTAGCCAAATGTGGGAAAATGCGGAGAAGGCAATGGCACCCCACTCCAGTACTCTTGCCTGGAAAATCCCACGGATGGAGGAGCCTGGTAGGCTGCAGTCCATGGGGTCGCTAGGAGTTGGACACGACTGAGCGACTTCACTTTCACTTTTCACTTTTATGCGCTGGAGAAGGAATGGCAACCCACTCCAGTGTTCTTGCCTGGAGAATCCCAGGGACGGGGGAGCCTGGTGGGCTGCCGTCTATGGGGTCGCACAGAGTCGGACACGACTGAAGCAACTTAGCAGCAGTGGGAAAATGAAAGTTCACTGTGGCCAGATCTGCCAATTTTTTCAGAAAATCCAGAACCCTAGATCTTTCTTCATTTTGTAAATATTGGCAAATAGTTTGAGATTTTTTTTTTTTTAATATGATGACCATATCTAGAAAAATCTTTCCGTGAAATACGTTTGCCATCTCCATGCTAGGTCAACAGTATTCAAACCATATTCCATGGAATATCAAGAGCTACATTGGGAGATTAGGATTCATGGGGTACTCTGTATTCCCTTTCTCCAGAATAACTCAAACATTATTTTCTAGATATTGAACTTCTAGATAAGATACAGCTTGAATCAGTGGGTTCCACCATTGTAAGAACTTGGAAAACATCGGTGCGTAGCAGGGAACGCACTAAGAGCATGGGTTTTGCCCATCTTGGGCTGGAAGTTCACTCTGTCCTCTTTCCTCACACAGCCCCAGCACCCAGCACAATGCCTAATATAGTAGACACTCAATAAATATTTTTTTTCTGATGAATAAATTATGTAATGGCAAAGTGTTCGATTTCAAACCTTTTCAACCTAGATTAATTTCCTGAGCCTTTCTATGTTCGAGTTATTCCTATCTATTCATATTAGGAAAATGAAAGACCAAAAAAAAATGTATCTTTCATGAGGACAGAGCAAAAATTCATGAAATCATCATCATAAGAATGTTTCCAGACAAGCTCAAAGGCATATATACTGTACTCTTTCACTTTAATCTGTGTATAAACTCTTGGAATGCACATAATTGAATTCTGGTAAACCAAATAAGTTACTTTGTATTATTTTTTAAGCAAATCATTTGACAAGCAATAAATATGTTTTTATGTAGAAGAACCTCCACAGAGAGACTATTGTGAATGTCAACAATCCCATACAATGCTGGGGAAAGGGACTGGTATAAAAGTTTCAGGGTTTTGGATTACAGATTTCTTTACAGTGAGGTACATGCCTCTATAATTACTAGTCATGATATTTGAAAAATATAATCACATCATTTGATTAAAATAATTGAAAAGATATAACCATAAGATAATTTATTTTTGTGGTTACAATAATCCTTGATGTGCTGGGCAAAACAAAAGAATTGTCTTGATATGATTTTCAAAATAGCATTGCCCTCACAGTTGCATAGTCCATAAATATGTACAGATTAAAGGCACTGGAATCTTCATTAGTGATATGTTATTAAAGAAAAAAAGAAGTTGTTAACATGGGAAGAAATTTGCTATTTTCCTCAAAAAAAAAGAAATTTTATTTTATAAAAATTAATTGGCCATAAATACTTGGACTAATGTGAATTATAAACAGCTACAACTGTTATTTTAAAATTTTAGTGGTTATCAAAATCTTCTGAAGGGCTTTTTAAAACAGACTGCTGAGTCCCAATCCAGGAGAGTCTGAGTTGGTAGGTGTGGAGGAGGGAGGGCCTTAGGATGTGAACCTCAAATAAACTCCCAGGTGATACTGAGGCTATACAGTAAGGCACATGCCTGTGTAACTACCAGCCATGATTTTGAGTTAGCCAAAAAGTTCATTTATGAGTCTAAAAGTTAGCCAAAAGTTCATTTGGACTAGAGGAAATCTAATACCCTTTTCAAAACGAAGCTGTAGTGGCTATGGATAAATCATTAATTCACCACTGGAGCACCAGAAAAAATTACAATCTGTTTAGTCATACTAAAAAAGACATTTTCTTGGACACACAGGCTGCATTCAGCTCCAGAGTCACTTAAGTAGTGACTGCATTCTTTGACTCTATTCATTTGAAACCCAACTATAGGAGCAGTAAACTTCCCCTGGGAGAAGGGTACAGAGTTGGATTGTTTATCAGGAGGTCCAGAGTGTTTCAAGACGATTAAAGTAAATAGCTGACTCAGCAGGGGAGAAAGCTCAAAAGGAATAGAAACAGTTCTGCATAGAACTGAACAAGGCAGCAGGTGAGTAAGAAGATTGCCTTGCAAAAGAGTTTGCCACAAGAAAACACATCCAGTCAAAACACATGGTCCAGATAAAAGTATTAAAAGAATAATTTCAAAATTTTCCCCTAAAATACTTACTAAGATACGGACACAAACTTACAAGAAAGCATGTACAGGAATGTTGTAGCAGATATTCTCAATGCCCTGCCCATATTCTTTCAGCAACCAGCATGCCTTCATGCTGACAGCTTCCTCCTGTGAGCACCTGATGGGGAACTTTCTAGAAACATGAATGCAGGGCCATGTTCAGCCCTTTCACAGGACAGTCAGTCAGAAGTGCTGTGGAGTTAATACATCTGGGAGCAGCCCACAGCCAATGACAAGCTCAAGTTGATGGATTCATACCTGTTTGTTAATCCTTCAATAGGACTTCTCAGAGACATATTGTGCACCATTCCCCAGAAGGTTGCAATGAAATCGAGTTACAATTGTCTGGAGCAATGATCTGCTATGGAAGCAACACATATAGACTTCCTCCCTTTTTCTGAGAAATAGTCACCTTCAAGGAAGCTATCTGCTCTCCAATATATGCTTCAAGATCTGCATTTGACGGATCCTACTTGTTCACTGAAACATTGTTTTAAATGGTAAGAAAGAAATGGAATTGTCCATTACGATGTAATTATCAAATAAATGCCAGCATAATCACTGAGGGGGCCAAAATTTGTCAAATAGGAATAATGATATTATTTCAACTATACAAAAAACATACACATGAAATGATGGTATATGATTTTAGGAATGTCTATTTATTAAGTAAAAGTCAATAAGTGATCTGCAAAGTTTCAAATTAAAGAGAGGACCAAGATGGCAGCCTAGGGAGGCTCTGAACTCAACTGCTTATGTGAAAGAAACACATAAATTCCTAGAAATATACAATGTTCCAAGAAAGTCAGCAAGAAATAGAAAATCTAAACAAATTAGTTACTAGCGATGAAATCTGAATCAAAAATTTTTTAAAAAATCACATTAAGCAAATGTCCTTTTCCTGATGGCTTCACAGGTGAAATTTACTAAACATTCAATGAAAAGTCAATATCTATCCTTCTCAAATTACTTCAAAAAACTGAAGATAATGAAACAACTCCAGACGCATTTTACAAGGTTGGCATTTCTCTAATACCAAAACCAGACAAAGACACTACAAAAACAAAACAAAAATAACAGAGCAATATCCTTGATGAACATAGATGCAAAAATCTCAACAAAATTTTAGCAAACTGAATTCAACAAGACATTAGAAGAATTATACATCATGATCTAGTGGGTTTTATCCCAGATGTGCAAGAATGGTTCAGTATTTGCAAAAAAATCAATGTGATACACCATGTTAAGAAAAAATGATGACCATATCATATGGTCATCTCAATAGATGCAGGAAAAAAATCTGACAAAATTTAACATTCACCAAGTGGCATAGAGGGAACATGAAAGTGTTAGTCTCTCAGTCATGTCCAACTCTGCAGCCCCAAGGACTGCAGCCTCTGTCCGTGGAATTCTCAAGGCAAGAATACTGGAGAGTGTTGCCTTTCCCTTATCCAGGGGATCTTCCTGACCCAGGGGTTGAACCTGGGTCTCCTGCATAGCAGGCAGATTCTTTACCATCTGAGCCACCAATGAAGCCCCTCAGTATAATAAAGGTCATAAATGACAGTCTCACAACTAACATCATATTCAATGGTGAAAAGCTATAAGTTTTCCTCTAAGATCAGGAACAAGACAAGAATGCCCACTCTTGCCACTTTTATTCAACGCAGTATTGGAAGTTTGACAATAGCATTCAGATAAGGAAAAGAAATAAAAGACACCCAAATTGTAAGGGAAGAAGGAAAGCTAACATTATTTTCAGATTACATGATACTGTATACAGAAAACACTATAAACTGCACCAAAAAAATATTAGAACTAATGAATGAATTCAGGGAAGTAGCAGGATACAAAATCAGCATGTATAAATTGGTTACATTTCTATACATTAATAATGAACTATGGGAAAGAGAAATTTAGGAAACAATCCCATGTACAAATGCATCAAAAGAATACTTATGCATAAATTTGACCAAGGAAGTGAAAGATCTGTACTTTGAAAAGTATAAGACACTGATGAGATAAACTGAAGAAACAAGTGGAAATAAACATGCTTATAGATTGTAAGAATTTAAATTATTAAAATTAAATTAAATTAATATTATTTAAACAGTACCATAGTACCCAAAAAAGATCTTCAGGACCCAGATAATCATGATGGTGTGATCACTCACCTACAGCCAGACATCTTGGAATGTGAAGTCAAGTGGGCCTTAGAAAGCATCACTATGAACAAAGCTAGTGGAGGTGATGGAATTCCAGTTGAGCTATTTCAAATCCTGAAAGATGATGCTGTGACAGTGCTGCACTCAATATGCCAGCAAATTTGGAACACTCAGCAGTGGCCACAGGACTGGAAAAGGTCCGTTTTTATTCCAATCCCAAAGAAAGGCAACGCCAAAAAATGCTCAAACTACCACACAATTCCACTCATCTCACATGCTAGTAAACTGATGCTTGAAATTCTCCAAGCCAGGTTTCAGCAATACGTGAACCATGAACTTCCAGATGTTCAAGCTGGATTTAGAAAAGGCAGAGGAACCAGAGATCAAATTGCCAACATCCGCTGGATCATCAAAAAAGCAAGAGAGTTTCAGAAAAATATCTATTTCTGCTTTATTGACTGTGCCAAAGCCTTTGACTATGTGGATCACAACAAACTGAGGAAAATTCTGAAAGAGATGGGAATACCAGATCACCTGACCTGCCTCTTGAGAAACCTATATGCAGATCAGGAAGCCACAGTTAGAACTGGACATGGAACAACAGACTGGTTCCAAATAGGAAAAAGAGCATGTCAAGGCTGTATATTGTCATCCTGCTTATTTAACTTCTATGCAGAGTACATCATGAGAAATGCTGGGCTGGAAGAAGCACAAGCTGGAATCAAGATTGCCAGGAGAAATATCAATAACCTCAGATATGCAGATGACACCACCCTTATGGCAGAAAGTGAAGAAGATGTAAAGAGCCTCTTAATGAAAATGAAAGAGGAGAGTAAAAAAGTTGGCTTAAAGCTCAACATTCAGAAAACTAAGATCATGGCATCCAGTCCCATCACTTCATGGCAAATAGATGGGGAAACAGTGGTAACAGTGGCTGACTTTATTTTTGGGGGCTCCAAAATCACTGTAGATGGTGATTGCAGCCATGAAATTAAAAGACGCTTACTCCTTGGAAGGAAAGTTATGAGCAACCTCAGTCAGTCAGTTCAGTTCAGTCACTCAGTCCAACTCTTTGTGACCCCACAAATTGCAGCATGCCAGGCCTCCTTGTCTATGACCAACCTAGACAGCATATTAAAAAGCAGAGACATTACTTTGTCAACAAAGGCCCATCTAGTCAAGGCTATGGTTTTTCCAGTGGTCATGTATGGATGTGAGAGTTGGACTGTGAAGAAAGCTGAGCACCTAAGAATTGATGCTTTTGAACTGTGGTGTTGGGGAACTCTTGAGTGTCCCCTGGACTGCAAGGAAATCCAACCAGTCCATCCTAAAGGAAATCAGTCCTGGGTGTTCATTGGAAGGACTGAAACTGATGTTGAAGCTGAAATTCCAATACTTTGGCCACCTGATGCGAAGAGCTGACTCATTGGAAAAGACTGATCCTGGGAGGGTTTGGGGGCAGGAGGAGAAGGGGGCGACAGAAGATGAGGTGGTTGGATGGCATCACCAACTCAATGGACATGGGTTTGAGTGGACTCCAGGAGTTGGTCATTGACAGGGAGGCCTAGCGTGCTGCAGTTCAGGGGGTCTCAAAGAGTCAAACACGATTGAGCAACTGAACTGAACTGAACTGATAGTACCCAAAGCAATCTTTGAATTCAATGCCATCCCTATCAAAATAACCATATCATTTTTCACAGAACTAGAACAAATAATACAAAAGATCCAAATAGTCAAAGCAATCCTGAATAGGAAGAGACATTATCTGAGGAAGCTATAGGTATCACACACCATGGTTTCAAACTCTATGACAAAGCTACAGTGTTCAAAACTGTATGATACTGGCACAAAAGCTGACACATAGATGAACAGAACCAAATACAGAGCCTGGAAATCAGCCCATTTTTACATGGTCAATTAATCTATGACAAGGAAGGCAAGAATAAAAGACAAGAGAGTCTCTTCAAAAAACTGTATTGGAGAACAGGAAAGCTACACTTACTCCACATCAGATTTTAGCTTTTCCTTTTTTTAATCTCATCATTGTCTTCAACCTTTCAGTGGTTAGATCAATACTGCATCCATCCAGGCATTATTTATTCACAAAATTGACATTTACTGAGTTTCTGCTAGAGTCCATGTTCCATGCCACATATCCTGCATTCAGCTATAAGCAGAAAGAGATGTGAATCCTAGCTTCATAGAGCTTACAGTCCAGGAAAGAAGACTGATTTATGCAAAGCATTTGGATAAATTATTATAATGATCTCAATAGAAAATTTTACATTGGTTCCAATGTAATTCTATTGAAATTAGACATTTCCAAAAATGTTGACTTAAGATTCCTATGACACAGAACCTTGGTTATCAAAAGCATTTAATTACTTGTCTCAATTTCTTTCAAATTCTTTCTTTCCCACCACCTTCCCAAAGTGACTCATGAAAAAAGTACAAGGAAGACTTCTCAGACTCAGTGATCTATTGTTCTTAAATGTGACAATGACAGTCTTTAAAATTATGATAAAATATGATAGAGTATTCTATAAGGCGAAAGAAGAGTGCATTAAGCTAAATATATATAGGCAAAATTCAGTACCACTGTGGAATTTCCTAATGCTTCTTCTGTGGTCTGTTAATGGTACAATCAGTTGAGAATCATGTAGAATATAATAATTCAAATGACATCAGGGTTTTATGCAATTATATGGAAAGGTTCTTTGTGGTTTTCTTTGTCTTTCTTTTCCTTGCTTCTGTGTTTCAGAGAGAAGGAACAAGAGAGAGACCACACAATTTTGTTCATATTGCATTCCCACCGGTAGAGTGAGAATTTGTTTTCTTTCTCTTTCATCCTATCTGGCCATAAGATGCTTAGAAAGGATTTGCTTAAATTAAACCTCCAGAGCAGTAAAATATATCTTGCTGGAGACCTTCCTTGTCCATACCGCCTCTGGAATGATCTTTCTAAAAGCCAAATCTCAGTGTGTCTCTTCCCTGCTGAAAACCATTTAAAAGGACCCCTTTCACCTAATGCAGAAAAGATAAAAATATTTATGGGCTGAATTTTTTTTCCACTAAAACTGAAACTAGTTTTACCAAAGCCCATGTATGCACTGTATATTCTTCCAAAAGTGGATTACCTACTTTACTGAACAGAAGACTGTCACTGGGAAAGATGGAAGCTGCAGTTTACCCATAGAAAGCTAATACCTGGATATTTTTGGAGGGCAGCTTTTTCATCTTTCAACCTCAAACTGAATCATTGGGTTAGGTAGAATCAGATGGAACTTGTGCCTTACGGGATACTCATCACAGACTTGCAAGATAAAAGTACAGATTTCTCGGCATGATACACCAGGCCCTGAAAATCTGGCCTTCTCCTCTTTGGCATCATCTCCAGACAGGCCCCTGTATATGTCACTTCCCAGCAATTCTGCACTATTGCATTTTCAGGAGCACACTGCACTTGTTCATGCTCTGGGGCTTCTCTACAAGTTCTTCCCTCTCTGGAGTGCCCTCTTCTCACCTTTTTTTGCCTGGAAAAAATGTACTCATGCTTAAAGACTTACTGAAGCTACCACCACTTTGGTTAATTCTTCCCTAACCTCCCCAAGGATTGGGGGCAGGGGCGGGGGGAGGTAAAGAAAACTAATCACTGCCTCCTAGTTCTTTGCAATTCTGCAGTTACCATGCTACATCTATCCATTGTATGTCTGCCCCACCTGACTATGAACTTCTAAGGCCAGGGCTCAGTTTCACTTCCTAAGTTCCTGGCCCAGGAGTTGGCTCTTTGTGGAGCTCAACAAGTGTTCAATAAACGAATAAGAAAACAAAAGAAATCTAATGTGAAAAGAAAGTATTCAAACTTCTGTTGATCCCAGAATGGCCACAGATGAGGTTTTTCTTTTTTGTTTTCCCCCTAAAAACTGTAGTAGTTTGTATCTGTTAATTCCATACCCTTCTTTTGTCCCTCCCTGCCCTGCATTTTTGGCCATTCTAGGCACAGGATCTTGGAGATGGATTACTTGGAAACAGAAGGTGATATTCTAAACAGGTAATCAAAAAGTATTCATAATATGATGAAACAAGTTAATGGAGCAATGACATAGTAACAATCAATAGTTTTCTTTTTACCAAATATATTAAGTATTTAACATCATAGAGAAAATATGAGGAAATGTATACAAAGAGAGTATGGGGTTTAAGACAGCATATGCTTACAGATGAAGTAGAAGTTTTGTGCTGATGAAATAGTTGTCAATGGACTTATGAGACCACAGGCTGGAATGAATCATAATCATCTGAAAGAAAGGTCTGAATTCATGTGATAAATCAGAGAGATGCTTTGTTTCTTTAAAATCTGTCTGAAATAAGGAAAGATCTGGGAAAGGAATTAGAATTAAGGGCTTTGAAAAACAAACCAAGCTAAGGTCCTGATGGAATGTGGAGAAGGTCCAAATTCACTGTTAGCAGCCTTAGGTAAATGTTGGGTGAGTGACTCAGAAACATAATCTTCAGGTAGAAATAAAGAGAGTCTGTGAATCAGCCCTAATATGCCTCCAACCTGGGATCCAGTTTGAGGATAGATGTGTAAAAGGTGATGAGCAGATAAGATGTCTGCCTTAGTATGTAGAATTTTTTATTTCTCCTTTCTAAGACAGTGACATATATTTGCCAACCCACACAATCAGCCAAACTTTCCTCCCGGCATTCCTATCCTCACCAACCAATAATGTGCCCAGCTCTCTCTCCTCCAAACACTCATGTGGACAGGGACAGAGGATCCTTGGGGCTTACATCTCAAAACAGAGAGTGTTCTCATTCACCAAGCAAGGACATGAAAGGATAATAGTGACTTCCTCATGCTCCACCCCAAGAAAGACAGGAACTAGAGGCTGAAAGCACCACTTCATAAAGGGATTCTCTGAAGTTTCCTATGATAGGCCAGGCTGGAATAGCCCACTTAAGACCTTTTTAAGAGACTGGCATCTGGAATCAGACTGCTTGGGCTCCAATCCTTACCCCCTGCCCTCCACATACTGAACATGTGACATCATCCAGCAAGACAATGAAGAATTGCGTTGCAGGTTCCCCTTAAGCAAAATGGGGTTAATAATAGTAGTACTTTACAGGTTTATGGTGAGGATTCCATTTATTAACACAAGTAAGGAGGTTAGAATAGTGCTTAGAACATCATAATTTTGCATATTAGTTCTTATTGCTTTTAAGTTTCTTATTGTCATAATGAATATGAACATACATCAAGTGATGGAAGTCTTCTAGGGAAACGAAGTCCCCCTTTATGCTAAAATTACACAGCTTGTTTGGCAGAAACCAACAAAATTGTGTAAAGCAATTATCCTTCAATAAATAAATAAATACATGACTTTATATATGCTATAAGCCAAAGGTACTATTTGGCTCAACCTATAAATGAGCTCATACCTGCATTAAAGATAGGCAAAAATGAAAGTATTAGTTGCTCAGTTGTGTCTGACTCCTTGTGACCCCATGGACTATATAGCCAGCCAGGCTCCTCTATCCATAGGGTTCTCCAAGGAAGAATAGTGAAGTGGGTAGACATTCCCTTCTCCAGGGCATCTTCCCAAGCCAGGAAGCAAACCCAGGCCTCAAACATTGCTAGCAGATTCTTTACCATCTGAGTCACCAGGGCAGCCCATGGGTTAGCAAAGAGGCAGGGCTATACTACAAAAGACACTGCTATATCTAGTTTATAGTTCAAAGTGAGGGATCAATTCACATTGACTATCTTGCTTCTGACTATACTATTTTGCTCCTCTTTAGTCTAATGGTGTTGTCATTTGTTTTACACTGATATTGTCACCTGTCCGTCCTGCTATTAAAATGATTGATCTGAAGATTACATCAAACTCCAAACCAAAAGTTTCCTTCAGAAACCCAAGCAGAGCATCTGTTTGTTCATCTTGTCTAACCCAGCAGAGACTGTATCGTATGTTTCTAGTATTTACACACTAATAAACTTGTCCTCTGGTAAAGGTTTTTTGACAGGTAGACATATTCCAGTTACAGTAAAGAATAAATACGGCCTGCTTTCAAAAAAATTCTTCAAATGCTAATTTTTCTATTTTATCTATTGCCTTAGTAAGGAAGTGTCCAGCATACGTTTAATCCACAAGTCATAAACTGGTATTTGTCATATTATATTGGCTTATAAATATACAAAAGCACTGGCTATCAGAGGTGCATTAAAAATTTGATGGAGAATATTCTTGTCTAAAAAAGAAATGTCTAACATATGATGTGATGTTAAGATCAATGTCAGATGCTAAATACTTGCATGATGAATGGTTTTAAAAACACACAGGCCAAAAAATCTATACAACTAAAAAATAAACACATAGTAATGCAATGCTCTTAAAAGAAAGATGTAAAGATGAATGTCTTTGAGACAGATTGTTCCAGATATTTCAGGTGTTGAAAGTAAAAGTGCAGTCCCCAGCTGTGAGGACAGAAAGAAGGCAAAGACTGGGACAGCTGAGCAACTTGGCAGAAAAGGAAGTGAGTATGAAAGCTCAGACGCAGAAAAATGTTTGGGTCCGCACTTCCATATGATCAAACAGTAACTAGGTCAATGGAAAATGTGGAAAAATTACAAGAGATGCTATCTATTCCTGTTGAAATTGAAGACAATGTAGCCACTTTTTCATGATTGTAAAAGTGGTTCACAACTAGGCATTGCTCTCCTAAATGGTCGTTAAGTATATATATTTTCATCAACTATATATATCAAGTGTTCTTTCCTCTGATTTAATTTTGAAAGAAATAAAAGGATATTACCCACAGGGCTTCCCGGGTGGCGCAATGGTAGAGAACCCACCTGCCAACGTAGGAGATGCAGGAGACTCGGGTTTGATCCCAGGATTGGGAAGATCCCCTGGAGTATCAGATGGCAACCCACTCCAGTATTCTTGCCGGGAAAATTCCGCGGACAGGGGAGCCTGGACGACTACCATCCGTGGGGTCGCAGAGAGTCAGACACGACTAACACCTGCATGCATGCGTTACGGACAGGAAAGAAGAGGGACAGAATGAGGGGTTGGGAGCAGGAAAGGAAAGCATAAAGGCGGGAAGGTGAAGAAGGCAGAGCAACAGAGCAAACGATGGATTTACAAGTGCTAAGAAGCGTTGGGCATGTGAGCAAAGATAACAAAAGGAAGATCCTTTTGCTTTGCTGGGCAGGATGGCATGAAGGTTAGTCTTCAGAGAAACAGACTTCTGTACTTGAGAAATGGCTTGGGATTCCCCTGAAGGAAACGGGGGAGTCTGGGAGGGTAGAAGCAGAGGCGAGAGAGGAGAGGGAGGGTGAAGAGGGAAGCCAAGCCAAGTGATAGAAAAGGAGTGGTTTGGAGTTTGAAAAAACATCGACAAGGACCCAGGTAGTGGCTAAAAGGAGACTGGGCTGAAAAGGAGGATTAGAGCAGTCTCACTCCATGTTAAAAGGTATAAGTCCTTTTGTATCACCTCTGAAAGAGGTTGTGTGTCAGCCAAGGTGTGCATTACCTTCTAAAACTTTTGCTCTCTGATTGGCATTTCTTTTTAAGTACGCTACTGGGATGAGACTGGCTTTTGGGTGGGAACTAGGTGTCCGCAACTTGTCTGGGGTAAGGGACAGACGGAGGGAGGAAATAGGGATAAGAGATAAAAACAAAGGCTTGACTAACTTGCCCTTGTTTGACCATTTTAGCAGACTTATCTTCTTTCACGTTTCCTTTTCTTGTGTGTACTTGCTCACCAGAGAGATTTGTCTACCTTCTAGAACTCTATAGAAATACAAAAATATTTTGAGAGCTCCAACTAGTGAAGCTCAGACACAGACCACATAAGCCCTTGGTTCATTCTGCCAAGAGGAGGCTGGTCAAACTCCCAAACATTCTGAAAAGACATGATGGTACCTGCCTGAGGCTTAAGATTAAAAACATGATGAAATCTCTTGGAAAAGAAAACAATCAGCACTCAATTTTCCATGTGTCCAATAAATAAATAAACCCTGCAGATTAGAGATGGAAAATCTATATGAAGATTCAAGTAGGTATAATTTAGAGATTAAGTAGGGGAACTGTGGCTCCTCAATTCTGGCTTGATTTATCACAATGGGATATGACTCGCATTATGTACAGTAAGACTAAAAACAGAGACCACAGGAAATGCAACAGAAGACGCAAGTCACTGAAACAACTCTCTGAAAAAAACCAGTATAGCTCTACTTTGTTTGGAATGGATGTTTATACAAAGGAGCCTGAAGTTTTGTTTTGTTTTCAACTTTTTGTATATAATTTTATTTTATTATATATAAATTATTATATATCATTTTATTTTATTTTATGGCTGTGCTGGGTCTTCATTGCTTTAAGGGCTATTCTCTAGTTAAGGTGAGAGGGGCCTACTTTCTAGTTGCAGAGTGGGGGCTTCTCATTGCAGCTTCTCTTGTTGCGGAGCACAGGCTGTGGGTGTGCAGGCTTTAGTAAGTGTGGCACGTGGGCTCAATAGCTGTGGCTCCCAGGCTCTAGAGCACAGATTCAATAGCTGTGGTGCACAGACTTAGGTACTCCAAGGCATGTGAGATCTTCCCAGATCAGGGTCTAACCCATGTCTTCTACGTTGGCAGGCGGGTTCTTTACCACTCAGCCACCAGGGAAGTCTGGGAGTTTTTTTAAAATCAAACTTTTTAAACTCCTGGTTTCATTTATTCATGACTTGTTTGAAATTATTGGCCACTCTGTGATGCTAGGTTTTGAGATTTATGACAAGTCCCCCAAACTAGGACAACTAGGCAAATGGAAATGATTATTCTCATCTATCTGTCCAGCCTACGTATCTGCCATTTACTCTATGAATGAGAGCCTCTCTCTAACCTTGGTCTAAATCCAGGTTAGAATCATTACTGGTTTCTCCTCCTCAAACCTATGTTCAGTACTTCCTCCTCTTTGCCTTATATAATTGTTCCTTCTTTAGGCATTCCTCACTGCATTTTAAGAGCTTTGATGATGAGATCTACTTTTATTTCTCTTCTCTTTTGGCACCTAACAGTGTTACTACAGCACCACATAAATGTTGGAAGGATGAAATTGGAATCCAGGTAGGACAGAAAATTAGTCACCAGACATCCCACTAGAAAATTACTTGAACATCAGTCTCTCCATATGGATAATTCCAGGCCCCTATACCTACTGAATATTTATCCTTTTCTAATAATGATTGCATTAAAATATTTCCAACTGACTGCAGGTTTCTGCTCTTAAATAAGCTTTTTTTCTCCCCTAAAATTTGCTGGGAATTGATTCTGAATAGGAAATTCTGAGTTAAGAAACAATTCCAGAGTTGAAAATTGATGCATGCCAGCCAAGTAGTAGCAACATGTTTTAGTTGCCTGACCATCTCAAAAGCCACAATAGTTTTTTTGGTGCAATTCTTTCTGGTATTGAATCTAAGCTCTTGTAATGTGATATATAAGCTGACTTGTGGTCTTTTCAAAACCACTAAAAAAGGGCCCATCCTTTCTCTTCCTAAGAAGGGTACATTTCAGCCTAGGATTGTTACTACAAACAAACAATCAGCATTTTATTTGGGAAACTTCCCAGGCAAAATGTACTATATAAAAGACCAATGGCTTAAAACACCATTAAGATGTGTGCTGGTCAAGAAAAAGCATAAAGTTGTTTTATCTTTATAACTTGTTTTACTGATGTGACATTACCATTTGCTATTATTAATAATGCTATCCATTTTATTTCCAGTTACATTCATTCTCTTGACATTTTAACTATATTCTCTTATTTCTTCATCTTACAAGACATCAAGTTAATGTCCTGAAAAGAAGTTAATTAGACGAACTTAGAAGGGCATTTAGATCATGCTTGATGGAAAGCCCAAAACAAAGTTCTGCCAAGTTCTTTCAGATGTATTTCCATTAGTTTACATCCCTATTATCCCAAACCAACTCCTGTCAAGTGGGACATAGATAGGGTAAGAAAACAAATGTGAATTCAGACAGAAAATCCCATGAGAGAGAGATACTGTCTCTCTTGTTTATTATTGTGTTTCCAATTCCTGACACACTATAGATGCTCAGAGATACTTGTATTGCAAATGAAAAACTTGGTACCGCTTAAAGTTGTCAGCACTATATAAGTCTAAGCATACTGGCTATTCAGTTCAGTTCAGTTCAGTTGCTCAGTCGTGTCCTACTCTTTGCAACCCCATGAATCACAGCACACCAGGCCTCCCTGTCTGTCATGAACTCCCAGAGTATACCCAAACTCATGTCGATTGAGTCGGTGATGTCATCCAACCATCTCATCCTCTGTCGTCCCCTTCTCCTCCTGCCCCCAATCCCTCCCAGCATCAGAGTCTCTTCCAATGCACTGGCTATTATGCCTTACAATTAACAATTGAAGTAAGCTCTAGTGCTGCAATATACCAGCCACATTTGACTACTGAGCATGTGAAATATGGTTAGTAAGACCAAAAATAAAGAGTTGCAAACTTTATTTATTTATTATTTAATTATTTATTATTTAACTATTTAAATATTTATTAAATTATTTAATATTTAATAATAATTTAATCATTTATTATTTAATTATTTATTTATTTATTTATTTTAAATTTTAAAACTGATGTGTGATTTCTTACTAAGAAACTTCCAATAGTGTGGAAAAACTCAAGTATGTGAATCTATCTTTCCAACTTTAAATTTTACAATATCTAAATAGAAATCAAGTCTTTCTAATGAAAATTTGGAATCTAAATTGAGATGTGCTGTATGTATGGAACACACACCAGAGTCCAAAGACTTGGTACAGTAAAAATAATATCCAACTCTTTAAGACCCAATGGACTATAGCTTGCCAGGCTCCTCACTCCATGGGATTCTCCAGGTATGAATACTGGAGTGGATTGCCACACCCTCCTCAAGGGGATCTTCCCAACCCAGGGATCGAACCTGTGTCTGTTATGTCTCTTGCATTGGCAGGCAGGTTCTTTACCACTAACACCACCTGGGAAGCCCAAACATTGCATTGACAAGTCTCTATATTGATTACAGGGCTCCCTTAGTGGCTCAGGGAACTCACTCCAGTACTTTTGCCTGGAGAAGCCTACAGACAGAGGAGCCTGGAGGACTACAGTCCATGGGGTCTCAGAGAGTTGGACACGACTGAAGCAACTTAGCATGCACGGGCATGATATCTGGAGTGGACTGAATGGTGTTCTTCCAAAAGTTACATCAACAGCCTAATCTCCAGAACTGGTGAATATCATCTCACATGTAAATGAGGGGATGCTACCTTACACAGCAACAGACATGTAATTAAGAACCTTGAGAGGAGACTCTTATGCCAGATTATCCAGGTAAGCTCTCTTTCCAAACACAAGAGTCCTTCTAAGAGTAAGGCCAAGAGATATTTGACAGACTGAAAAGGAGGAGACAAGATGGACTGGAGAGAGGGGGCCACGTGTCAAGGAGTCCTAATATCCATGAGAAGAAGACACGAAGAAGGGATTGCTCTCTAGGGCCTCCCAATCTCTGGAAACTAGCTACACAGTCATAGTTTAGATACATTGGGTTAAAAAATTATTAAAATTAATTTCTCTTTTTTTAAGCTTTAGAAATGTGATTACTAGAACATTTTAAATTACCTATTTGGCTCTCATTGTATTTTTCCTGTACTACACTGCTACAGAATAAGCTCTCAGAGATTATCTATTTTTCCAAATAATATTTTGTGTGGAATTTCCATCTCTTAGGTCACATATGTAAGAAGCAGCTTAAAAATCCTAAATTCACAAAATGATAGCATCTTCTTAAATTCACAAAAATGTTAGCATCTTAGAATGTAGGATTATTTTATTCATGTTCAGGAAATAATTTTTTTAATATTTGTAGATATCTCTACTCATTCAAAACCATTAAGTTTGGGCAGTTTAGTTAAAATATTAGATGAGAGAATTGTAATTTTGAAAGTTTCCAATAAGATGAAATGAAGGTTGAAATCTAACAAGATAGAAAGTAACAGGGACACATTTAAAATCCACACTTGGGTCCAAATAGCCAACTGTGAAAACAGAGACTTGAGGAGATAAGACTTCACTACGGCGTGTGAAAGAGACCTGGGGGTTTTCACTGATGATAAATTCAATCTGAGTTGGCAGGTTGGTAGGGCTGCCAAAACAGCTATTGTGACCTTGGGCTGTTTAAATAAAAATTGGGGTTCCACAGGCAATAGTCCTGTGTTAGCTCACGGCCGCACTATTTCATATGACAATCAATTAGCCTGGAAAAGGATGTCCTAGGAGAGATATACTGTCTTTACATCTAAATGGTTCTTTTATGGAAAACATATTGAGCTTGTTCTAAAGCCTGCCACAGAACTAAAACCAATCCAGATGTTCTTCCCTAGGATTCTGCTAAGCATCATGGGGGTATAGAAATCTAATCATTTCAGCTATCCAATATTGAAACAGGCTACCACAAAAGGTAATAAACATCCCAGGTCTTAAAAGAGACTCAGAAAAATTCTGAACCTATTGTTTGTTTTCCATAAGAGTGACATCCTAAGATAACTGTGCACCCCTTTCCTAAAATAAGGTCACACAAGTTAGAGTTATGACAGTCATAAACTACTGTCTGGGTCTGAACCCTAGCTCAGTCATTTGCTAGCTGTGTGACATTGAGCAAGTTACCTAACCTCTCTGAGCTTGTATTTATTCATCTGGAAAACTGAGATTATAAAAGTTCCTTCTTCCTCACGTTATTATCACAGGGTTTGGCCATGGACTGTGGGCTTCAGACCAACCCCTGTGCTCACTCCTGTGGCCAATAGAGGCATGCCAATTCAGAGGATCAGGACCAATGGATCTAGGACAGAATTTCCTTTTCAGCAGTGGACTGAATGCTGTAGCAGGTAATTTATGAATACTTAGTTTACAATATTTAATGTGGAGTAGAAAGGATGCTATTTCTCCTGGCAATCTTGATTCCAGCTTGTGCTTCTTCCAGGCCAGTGTTTCTCATGATGTACTCTACATAGAAGCTAAATAAGCAGGGTGACAATATACAGCCTTGATGTACTCCTTTTCCTATTTGGAACCAGTCTGTTGTTCCATGTCCAGTTCTAACTGTTGCTTCCTGACATGCATATAGGTTTCTCAAGAGGCAGGTCAGGTGGTCTGGTATGCCCATCCGTTTCAGAATTTTCCACAGTTTATTGTGATCCGCACAGTCAAAGGCTTTGGCATAGTCAATAAAGCAGAAATAGATGTTTTTCTGTAACTCTCTTGCTTTTTTGATGATCCAGAGGATGTTGGCAATTTGATCTCTGGTTCCTCTGCCTTTTCTAAAACCAGCTTGAACATCTGGAAGTTCACGGTTCACGTATCGCTGAAGCCTGGCTTGGAGGATTTTAAGCATTACTTTTCTAGCGTGCAAGATAAGTGCAATTGTGTGGTAGTTTGAGCATTCTTTGGCATTGCCTTTCTTTGGGATTGGAATGAAAACTGACTTTTCCAGTTCTGTGGCCACTGCTGAGTGTTCCAAACTTGCTGGCATATTGAGTGCAGCACTTTCATAGCATCATCTTTCAGGATTTGAAAAAGCTCAACTGGAATTCCATCACCTCCACTAGCTTTGTTCGTAGTGATGCTTTCTAAGGCCCACTTGACTTCACATTCGAGGATGTCTGGTTCCAGGTGAGTGATCACACCATTGTGATTATCTTGGTCATGAAGATCTTTTCTGTACTGTTCTTCGGTGTCTTCTTGCCACCTCTTCTTAATATCTTCTGCTTCTGTTGGGTTCATATCATTTCTGTCCTTTATTGAGTGAAGAGGTACTAAAAAGCCTCTTGATGAAAGTGAAAGCGGAGAGTGAAAAAGCTGGCTTAAAGCTCAACATTCAAAAAACGAAGATCATGGCATCTGGTCCCATCACTTCATGGGAAATATATGGGGAAACAGTGGAAACAGATCTTATTTTGGGGGGCTCCAAATCACTGCAGATGGTGACTGCAGCCATGAAATTAAAAGATACTTATTCCTTGGAAGGAAAGTTATGACCAACCTAGATAGCATATTCAAAAGCAGAGACATTACTTTGCCAACAAAGGTCCATCTAGTCAAGGCTATGGTTTTTCCAGTGGTCATGTATGGATGTGAGAGTTGGACTGTGAAGAAGGCTGAGTGCCGAAGAATCGATGCTTTTGAACTGTGGTGTTGGAGAAGACTCTTGGGGGTCCCTTGGACTGCAGGGAGATCCAACCAGTGCATTCTGAAGGAGATCAGCCCTAGGATTTCTTTGGAGGGAATGATGCTCAAGCTGAAACTCCAGTACTTTGGCCACCTCATGTGAAGAGTTGACTCATTGGAAAAGACTCTGATGCTGGGAGGGATTGGGGGCAGGAGGAGAAGGGGACGACAAAGGTGAGATGGCTGGATGGCATCACTGACTCAATGGACATGAGTCTGAGTGAACGCCGGGGGTTGGTGATGGACAGGGAGGCCTGGCGTGCTGCGATTCATGGGGTCGCAAAGAGTCGGACATGACTGAGCGACTGAAATGAACTGAACTGAACTGAACCGAGAAAGAATGAGCTCTATTTCATGAGGTCCTAAAGTTCCTCTTTCATTTTTTCATTCATTTAGTTAATCAGCATGTCTTAAGAGTCTTTTTTGTGCCCTATGATACATCAGGGACTAAGGTTGGTTAAAGAAAATCTATGTCCTTGTGGAAAGTGAAAGTGAAAGTTAAGTCGCTCAGTCGTGTCCGATTCTTTGCGACCCAGTGGACTGTAGCCCGCCAGGCTCCCCTGTCCATGGGATTCTCCAGGCAAGAACAATGGAGTGGGTTGCTATTTCCTTCTCCAAGGGATCTCCCCGACCCAGGGATCGAACCCAGGTCTCCCACATTAGAGGCAGACGCTTTAACCTCTGAGCCACCGGAACTTAGATTGTAATGGGGGAAGACAAGTAATAAAGTTAACAAATAAGTGAATGATATATCAGTGTAAAAGGCCACAAATGCTACTGCGAAAGGAGAGCAGGGTACAGGATCTAAAGTGCTGGGAGGAGGGTGAAATAAGAATTAATATAAAATGGTTGTGTGAGACCTCACACAGGAGGCAATATTCGAGCAGAAATTTGAAGGGGGTGAGGATGTACTCCATGCATACATCTAGGGAAGAACATTTCAGGCAGAGCAAGAGCCAGCAAACACAGAAGTTGTGTCTGTTTTTGAATGGAAAGCAAGGAGGCCAGTGGGGATCTAAGAGAATCCACCCCAGAGGTAACAGAGGAGAGCTGAGAAGTGGCTGGAGTCTGGGTGTATGCTAAAGTTAGGGAATTAACAGTCTATTTTTTTTTTTTTTTAATGAGTAAGCTGAGTTATACTGTTGTGTTAGTTTCAGATCAGCATAGTGATTCAATTAGAAGTAGACATATACTCATTCAGGAAGTATAGTCTTGCTGATGGAATGAACATGAAATTTGAGGGAGGGAGTGCAGGGTGATTCCAGGGTTTTGATGAAAAGGATGGGGAGGCTGAGACTGCCATTAACTGAGATGAATAAAACTATGGATGGAAGAGGCTTGAGAATGGGGGCAAATCAGTTTTATGATTGACAGAATTTTATGTAGGTCAAAAAATAAGTCCTGATTTCTGAATGCCCCAACAAATCAAAGGACCCAACCAGGGAATCCATAACCACTTGGCAGGGGTTATTTTGAGGCAAATGAAGTGTTCAAGGAAAGCTTGATCTAGATAACTGTTAAAGTAATTCCTCATTCTTAAGTTACCTAATTATTATTTTTAAGTAATTTAACAATGTTTAATCAAGTGTGTCTGTGTGTACCAAGGAGACAGTCTTGAAAGTCCTTTAAAATCCTGACAAAATAATTACCTCAGCCTTATTCCACCTCTAAGAGGTAGGAAGTTAGAGACTGAAGCCACGCTTAACAGGATTAAACCTGATATGTGTCGTCTTCCTGAACCATCCATGGGAAATGCCGCTTGGTAATGACATTTGTGACAGAAGTGTTGATGGACCAATCTAGTCTTCCTAATTTTTTCTTCTCTTCCTGTAGACACATGTTGGTGAATTACAGCTTTGTCTGCTCATCCACACACAGTTTTGTAGCTAATAAGAAAAACACCCTGTCTGTTAAATAACAGCTCCCAGGAAGCCTGACTCTTCCTAAAACAACTTTTTGTCAGCTGAGGCCACTATGGATTATAAGAGCACCTAATTAAAGGAGGGAAGAGAGGAAAAATGTTACCACACTCCTAGGGTATGAAAATAAGTCATTTAGCACCTACAATTGCAATGCGCTATGCTATCACTGTTTTCCCTAGCTTCATTAATTTTTTGTCTTCCAAAGTCAGCATCTGTCCTTACAGCCTTTCTCTCCTGCCTTCATCAGAGCATTTATATGCATTAATCCATGATAAATGGGTACATATGATCCATAACTGATTTCTCTGCCTGCCAACTAGGAACAGATACAGTTTTGAAAAAGGAAATAGCAAGACTAAAAAATAACTAGGATAATATAAAAATAATATTTTCTTACTAAATATGCTTTATAAATGTTTCGTCTAAAGCAAACAGCAGCCTCCCAGATGGTAGAGTAATGAATGCTTTGACTTTTTGGTCACTGGCAACAATTCTTAAAACAGAGGTCAGTTCACACATTGTGTGTGCTTGGGTGTGCTAAGCCGCTTTAGTCGTGTTTGACTCTTTGCAACCCTATGGACTGTAGCCCGCCAGGCTCCTCTGAGATGGACACTTCACAGATTCAGTTCAGTCACTCAGTCGTGTCCGACTCTTTGAGACCCCACGAACCAAAACATGCCAGGCCTCCTTGTCCATCACCAACTCCTGGAGTCCACCCAAACCCATGTCCATCGAGTCGGTGATGCCATCCAACCATCTCATCCTCTGTCGTCCCCTTCTCCTCCTGCCCTCAATCTTTCCCAGCATCAGGGTCTTTTCAAATGAGTCAGCTCTTCACATCAGGTGGCCAAAGTATTGGAGTTTCAGCCTCAACATCAGTCCTTCCAATGAACACCCAGGACTGATCTCCTTTAGGATGGACTGGTTGGTTCTCCTCGCAGTCCAAGGGACTCTCAAGAGTCTTCTCCAACACCACAGTTCAAAAGCAACTATTAGGCTCACACAAATGAGAGGGTAGAGGGAGGGAAGGAGAGAGAGTGAGCAAGCGAGTGCTTTAGGTGTTTGCTATGGGAAAGGACTCAGTGGATAAGACTGCATGGTCTCTGATGGCCCCAGAGGTTTGCTTCACATTCACTTACACGGGGAGTTGGGCCCTGTGACACCCATTTGTTCAAAAGTCAGCTATGTGAAAACAGAACAAAACAAAACTGTAGGCTTGGTGTCACATTGCATCTGGTTTTGTTTTGCTTTTTTAGATTAACTAACTGGATTATCATCTTTATAGACTGAGTAACTGAAATGTCTAGAGCCTTATCCAAATACTAAAATAAGCTGCTGCTGCTGCTGCTTAGTCACTTCAGTCGTGTCCGACTCTGTGCGACCCCATAGACGGCAGCCCACCAGGCTCCCCCATCCCTGGGATTCTCCAGGCAAGAACACTGGAGTGGGTTGCCATTTCCTTCTCCAGTGCATGAAAGTGAAAAGTGAAAGTGAAGTTACTCAGTCGCGTCTGACTCTTCGCGACCCCATGGACTGCAGCCTACCAGGCTCCTCCGTCCATGGGATTTTCCAGGCAAGAGTACTGGAGTGGGGTGCCATTGCCTTCTCCGACTAAAATAAGCAGAGATATCTAAACTTGGATATCTAAGAATGAAAGGGCACTGTAACAAAGAAAATATTTCCTAGTCATTAAGGCATTTCACAGTTACCATGAAGGCTCTTCACTAGATATTTCCTGTTATTTGCCTTCTGGGAACATGATAGGGTTGTACTCTCTGGCTTTTTGCCATTGGGTTGAGCCATATGACCAGATCTGGCCCGCGAGTGGTGACATGCATCACTTCCAAACTGAAGCATTTATTTTTAATGTTACCTCAAATTCTCTCCTCTTTTCTGCCATGATGACTGGCAGATGCTGCTCCTAATTCTGGATTAACCATAGCACAGACCACAGTCTCCAGCCAACCCCAGAGGACAGTACCATAAGCAAGAAATAACTTCTGTGCTTTAAGCAATTGAAATTTGGAGCTGATTGGTCATCATAGCATCTTGTAGCCTCTTCTGAAACACATTCATTTCCTTCTTAATTCTGTCCATCACAACTAAAGCTAATGATGCTGGTAGAGGCAAATAATTTTAGTGTTATAGACATGAAGAGCATGGGATCTAGAACTAGATAAACCCAGTTTAAATCATAGCTTCACCACCTATTGGCTGTGTACTTTGAGCAAGTTATTCAAACTCTTTGAACCCTATTTCCTTCATTGGTAGAAAGAAGAGAACAAGAGTAGCTGCCTTCAGTGGTAAGTATAAGGGTTAATGAAAAAATATGGAATTCTTAGCACACTGCCAGGCACATGGTACTTAGTAAAACTGTATATATATCTCAGACAAGGAGGAGGAGTGCTAATTTAGCTTTTCCCTTCCAAAGTCAGCATATACTCTTTGTCTCCTATTATGTTCAAAACATTTAGATGTTTTAAAACATGACAAAGAAGTGCCCTTTCCATGATCTTCTGATCTTCTTTAGAGTTTTTTCATGCATCTTCTTTTCTGACTCCAGATGTTCATAATGCTATTATCTTTGCCTGCCTGGAATTCTTTGTTGTCCAAACTACATCTGTAACTCTTGGTCTCACCTTTTCCACTTTTTTAGGTCTCACTTAAAGCATCTTTTTCACAGAAGACTTGACCCAGATCGTAGACCTTCCCCCCACCAAATATTCCCTCAAAGGAAGGAAGAAGAGATGAATAGAAGGTCTTGGAACTCCTGAGGATTCATAGTAGGACAACAGGGATGTCTGTTTTGGCAGAAACCCCACTTTATCTATCTAATACTGGATATAAAATTATAAATGTTATGTGAAGCTTCCACTTCCAAATGTTCTATTATAATAACAACTTTCTCAAATTAGCATTTTTATATTGCTTTCTGTTGATGAATAATACCATACCCATGAGAAAGAACTTTACCCCAGATCTTATTCACACAAATAAGTACATCAATAGAGCTTTCTGCCTACAATAATAATAAACTACCCTTAGTTGTTTTCAACAATTTAATTAAATACAATTAACTCTAGTTTGTTTTGGCAACCTATTAATGTCACTATTGAATATAAATAGGCTCATGAAAAGAGTATAATAAATCCTTTACACTACTGTAAAATTACTCTGATGCTCAGCTTGCCAGAAATACTTAACAGCATTTTTGAAGTATGTTAATGAGACAGTAAAAAAGAGATAAAGTTTTATCAAGTAACTCGTCAAGACTTCTATAAGGCTTTGACCTCTTCAGTAGAGAGCTCTTGGATACGTTGGATATGGTTCTTAAGAGACTCTTAAACAGTAATTGCAAATTTATCATCATCTTATAATATATTTAATCCATGCTTCTAACTGCATAGGCTATTCTTTTATGTTAATTCAAATTCCCTGGAGTCTTAAAACATAAGAAACTGACCACTGGCACTTTATTTTGTGTTGCTGCTTTTGCTAAGGCTCAAAATGTTAGACACCATGCTACTTAAGCAATCCTTAATACACAAAGAAATCATTTTGCATTCAAAGTAGAAAATATGGGTAACACATAATAATACACAAAAATGGTACCCTGGGATGAAAACTGTGGATGTTTAGCTACTAATGTGCAAATCAGTATACACCTGGGTTACTTCCTTTAGCAGTTGGGTCTTATGATGAAGAGGTGATGGGTTATTGGAAGGACAACACTATAAATGGAAAAAGAAACAACTGAGGAAATATGGATAAATAGTATAAGATTTCAGTTGACTAGTGGCTCTTTTAATAGGGTTTTAATACAATTATAACCCATTCTGAGAATCACAAAGAACTAATGCTGACTTTTAGACCATTTCTTGTTAATGAAATATTGGCCAGATGTTTTAATTAATTAACCAAACTTCCCTATTATTTGACATCATACAGACTCTACCAAACTTATGGATTAGAGCACCTTCTTCAGTAATTACCTACACAACCTGCTATTGAAAGGAAGTATACTGTGAGTATTAACCTGGTCATAATGACTTAGAACTAATGGCTAACCATTATGTATTCCAGAGTAGAGACTAGCTCTAAAATCCCTATCTTTTGACTGTTCTGAGTACATGAATTTTATTCTCAGAATTCTCAGATGTATTCATAAAGTGAGTCAAATAAGCCTAAGTTATAAAATTTCTATATGCATCATCTTATAGAATAAAATATTATGGGTATACATGTTAGTATAAAGCAGTCCTTCTATACCATCTTTGCTGTGACATTCATAAATTTACATAACAATATAGTGAGATGCCTTGTTCTAGACAAGTACTATATGGCAGATATAGAAAGGATACCTTCTCTATTCCTTACATAAGTCAGCAAGGTGGAAATTTTATAAACAGGAATCCCCATTTCATGAGTGAGGCAGGGAGAATTAGAATGTCTAGTCCACACTTGGAGCTAGTAGTGATAGACTTAGGATGAGAACTCCTGGTTTGATTAGGATACCAAGCTACTCCAATTCCTACAGCTTCTTTGGCCAAGGATCCCAGGCAGCAAAAAGGGTAAGATCAGGTAAAAAACCTGCAAGCAAGTCAGCTCTTTATCTCATTCCCAAAGATGTACACAGTTGCTACATAAATGGGGTTAAACTGTCTTGCTGCAGGTACCATCCTAAATATTTTACATGTTTATGCTTATTTATATCATTATTTTAAATGAATAATATATCCCATCTTGATGGGGACTTCAATTACATATAAGAACAGCATAGCTCAAGAATGGACAACTGTCTTACCTCAAAATTAAACAAGAAAGTCCAGGTAAGAAACTTTGTACAGTATTTGACACTGTAGGTGCTGAATGATGATGGTTGTGGGGGTGGTGGTTATGGTTGTTTTTGAAAGCATCCCTTCCTCTTTTAACAGCTCATGATTGGAACACAGTGCTTGGAAGGATTCAGAGATTGAATCTAGGTGAAAATACAGAGTGTCATAATTGATTAGCAATCATATGTGCAATGTATGGTTATAGGAAGAGTTGACTGCATTTCAGGAATTAGCCACCACTAGCCATGGGGACATTTTCAAACAAACAAAAGGGTTTGTTTTGATGGTGAAAGGAATTTGAAAGGGAAACTTCAGGTCTGATTGTGTAAGCAATTTCTACCAAAAATGTTATTGAGTTATGAATCTGGCAAGTTTTATTTGAAAGATAGCAAATTCTATATTTTAGCAAAAAGATACTGCTGCAAATGATCAAACCACTTACCAGAAAGGTCAGCCCACTTTACAATATTCTAGATAATTTATAAAGTCTCAACATGATAAATGCCAAAAAATCTTATCAAGAAGTTAAACTGCATTTAGGCAGAATTCTCCACTGTGAATGATTTATAACTTCATTTTAAGTAAAACAGAAAATCTACACTAAGACTGAGTCTAATAAATGTAGATTCATCTTATGCTGCTTCTTCCTCTGCTGGAGCACAAGCAAAGGGCCTCCAGAGTCTAAAAATCAAAACAAAACATTATAAGACCATAGCCCTATAAAAAAAAATACTTGAAAATGAGGTCCTGTTAATGCAACAAGCAAAGAAAGCATGCTCTCAGTCAGGCCTGTATGCAAAGAAATATGAACACTAAAGTTCTATTGAGCACAGGAAATTAAAATTACAGCATGATGTAGCCAAGCCTAAGACACAGAGCCTATTAATACAGCACAGTGCCCCACAACATAGAAATTTATTTTGTAATTATATTAAACCAAGACTAACTTGCTGATATTCTAAAAGTAGTACTTGGTTGTGATGGAAAGAGCACCGGAGTGAAAGACAAGATATAACCTAAGTTTCCCTCTCAGCTTTTAATTATTAGCCATACTTTGGGGCTTCCCTGGTAGCTCAGCTGGTAAAGAATCTGCCTGCAATGCAGGAGGCCTGGGTTCGATCCCTGGGTTGGGAAGATCCCCTGTAGGGGGGCATGGTAACCCATTCCAGTATTCTTGCCTGGAGAATCCTAGAGGAGCCTGGCAGGCTACAGTCTATGGGGTTGCAAAGAGTTGGACATGACTGAGCGATTAAGCACAGCACAGAACCATGGGCCAGATGGGGCTTTCCTGGGTTGGTAAGATCCCATGGAAGAGGGCATGGCAACCCATTCCAGTATTCTTTCCTGGAGAATCCCCATGGACAGAGGAGCTTGGCAGGCTACAGTCTATGGGGTCACAAAGGGTTGGAAATGACTGAGTGATTAATCACACGCACATGGGCCAGACACCCAGCCAGGGATCCCCAGACTGCTCGGTTCCCTACCCACACAGAAATGGTGATCCAATCAGGAAAGGCAACATTAAACCAGTGATTATAGTAAAGAGGCATTGCTATAACTATTGAGGAAATGTAGTTTTCTGAACCTAGTAGGCAGTTCATAAACATTTGTTGAATAATGCATTAAATTTGTTGTCCATTAAAAATAAGATTATTATCCTTAGGTTTTGACATAAGAGATTGTAGTTTACTCTAATGTAACAACCAGACTTTAAAAATCAGCAGAAGTAGCATATTTTGTCTTGTATTATTAAATGACTTGCTTTCCACATAGACTCAAACTGTGGATGCTGGGGCTTCTTTCTTCCATTTAACTAGCTGTTCATCTGTGATCATCAGTGTACATTGACAAGGCAACCTTTAGATTATAAAACAATAACAACAACAAAATCTGGCTTTCCCTTTATCTGCAATAATATGAAGTTCTCCAACTAGTTTAGGGCCTATAGACCTTGAGGTCGCAGTCCTACCTTACCCCCTTACCTTCCGCTAAGACTTTACTTGCTCTGTTTCCTCTGGTTCAGTGTGGTACCCTTGATCTTTCCCACTAGCTGACTTCCTACCCAATATTCAAACCCAACACAAAATCCAGCTTTCTATGAGGGCTTCTCAAATCCTCTCTGTTCAGAATGAAGTGCTTCATGCTTTATGATCAAGCACCTAATTGACTAGAGCTCCTACGACAAGCAGCTTGTGTCCCTGACATAGAATAAGAGAAGAATGGGGAAAGTAATAAAAAATTTCTGGGTTAAATAAAAAGAAAGTTCTGCAAATATTAGAAGCTGACAGAATGACTAAAGATCCACTACCTTACACCATCACTACTAGACGTGTGTGGCTATTTATATTTGCTTTAACCACACTTTGGATCTTTTTATTTTTTATGAACTGTTTTGTGGCATGCATTTTTGGATAGGAGAGGAATTCTAAAGATGGTCAATGAACCAGCAGGGACGGTCAAAAACTCTCAACTTGCTTGTGTCAATCAATTAGTATGTGGTGTCCAGAGAAGGACTGAAAAAGATTCTGAAATCACATCTAGGCTCTGTGGGAACAATCACTGTGATTGATTCTTTGGCCTGTGATAGATAGAGGGTTGGAGATTGGCAGCGTGTATGCCATAAATCTGCTTTTTCTTCTAAACAATCCTGGGAGTAACTGTCAAAAATGCTGCCCTATAAATGTTCACCCAGTGACCTACTTTCTCAAACACATGTCCAGTCCATGGCATCTTGCATTTTCATCAGATAAAAAGTGTAAGAAGCTACAAAAACAATTCGACTTAACAAGACCTCATCTGGGAAGCTTCCAAGTAGCCTCTTCTCCTGTCTTATATCTTATCATTTTATCTCAGAAAAAAAATGATTTTATTATTTTATTTTTTGCTTTGTCATATAGTTTTTAATTCAGAGTTCCAGTAGGTCTGGCCTCTAGATACAATTTCTTCAAAGAACAGCGGTGTTCAAATTTTCCTAATCTCAACACCCTGCGGAGGTGCAATATTCAATTTCTACCTGTTTCCACTTCCAGTGGGAAAATACTTGGGTAATAAATACTTGGAAAGATGCATTTATGAACCACTCATTATTTTGGTAAACTAAGATGAACCTATTAATATGCTAGTATATTATGAAACAATGCCTTACAGACATAAAAATAACCCCAAAAATGTTTCTTCTCGAGAATTTATGTTGCGTAGGTTCACAGGCAATATATAAAATGTTACTAAACTAGTGTCACCATACAGATAGGTTTTGACAGTGATACAAACACATGTTTTACAATAAACATATCAATGAATCATTTCTAACCACAACCGAAGAATGTTTCAAAGTCTAATCCTTAGCAAATTTAAACCCCCAAGTATGCAGATATGCATTATTATAGACTATAGGATTAATGAAACAACCCGCAGCAAACTTAATTGATAATGATGAAACTGAAGCAACACCAATTTATAATTAAAAAGCAAGGACCACAGCAATGGAAAATCACTAACAACTCAAACAACACTCAAGATCCAGTGATAACAAATTATCCTTCCCCAAATTGCATGAGTTCTAATTATTTGCATGCAGGCACTTGGCAATGTTTCCCAGAGGCAGCAGCCAGTTTTCTTAGTAGAATACTGAATTAAGGAAGCTCAGTAAACCTTAGTTACATGTCATTTGGGAAGAATGATAACTCAGCCAGTGTATTAATAAGTAGCCTCTGTTCATATACAAAATGAATGTACATAAAATCTTAAATCATTTGCCTAAAAGAACAACAACAAGAAAAAACAAACAAACACCTTGGGTTTCAAGATAAATTTATAATCCGCTAGTGGACTGCAGACTAGATTTTGAGAACTTTAATAAATAAAGGATTTTACATAGGCATCATTATGCTGTCTGATGCCTCCCTCTGTTTTATTACATTTACAGATTACTCTTTCTGCTTAGCTTTAATCTAAAGTTAAGTTAATTGACTTTTAGCTAAGATTCAAATGAGACCTCTGCTTAGGCCACTGGCTTCATAATACAAATGCTCTCTGTGCGTCAGACCCCCTAGTGATAGTAGTTTACTGTGTATAAAAGGCTCAGAGACACACAGCATTTTAACATGTTGAATTTAACTCAAAATAGAACTCATCCACGGGCATAATTTTAAAGCAGGCCAAAACAAAACAGATCTGCATTGAGATTCCCCTTTTGGCCCTGCTGCCTTCACCTCTCTCCACTGTGCTCGCATAAATTCATTAGGAATCACAAAACGTTGGAGCCGGAGATAATCTTGTCTGAGGTCACCCACTGACAGCTTGCAAGTGGGATATAGCCCTGAGTCAAGTTTTGTTTGGCCCACTTGACATTTAAAAGATAAGGAACTTACACATAAAATTCTAGGTTTCTGACTTGCCTTGAAATATGGGATGATCGGGTCACATTGAGCCCGTCTCAAGTGTGGCGAAGTCTGCTGTGCCCTCTAGATGTGCATACGCTCTTAAGCTGCCACAGTTCTCAGCATTCTGTAATATCTGGCCTCCAGGCTGATCCAATTATTTCTGTTAACTACCTGGTCTGTGAAGCTATTTGCCTTCTCCATCTATGAAATCATCCAGAAAGTTTTCAAATAGCTTTAGCAGAAGGCTTTTTAAATATACAAAGGTGATTTTGTACTGCTTCTTGCTCTATCAAATGGATAAAGGCAATGAATCAGTTCCTTGGGCCGCTTAAAGCTTTCTTATTTGGCAGGATATACTTTACTATTTGTGGAATGCATGGATCACCTCCTCGGAGTGACTAGGAGCAATATTAAAACGGTTGATTCCTCCCAACCTTCTAATCTGGAGCTTTGCAACTGATAACAGAAGTGAGATGCTGAAAGCTCCAGTGTCCTACTCCTACTCTGGCTCTTTCCTCAACACCAGTAGGTATAAGAGAAGGTGTAAAGTGGTGCTTCCCACCAATATGTACATTTTTTAAGGATATAAAACTCTTGCCTAGTTGCTCAGCAAATATTGATTAAATACCTACATAGTATTTAATCTAGGGATAGGATGAACTGCTGGCCTCCTGTCAATTTCAGGAGCATTGAAATCCTTCCCCCCGCCCCTCCCACCACCATCACCACCACCCCCCCTTCGCCCCCGACTCCCCTGCGCTGTGCGGTAATTCATCTAAATCTGGAAGCTGACATTTATTCACTTCAAAGCATGTGACTCAAGAGGTCCATTCTTCACCCACACAAGGGGGAAATTGGAAAACCCCTTTAGATATACACAGACTCAGCTTGTATTTAGTCTTAGTTATAAAGGAGATACATCTCCAAGTGAAGGTCTAGTAAGGGCATGGTAACAGTAAACACAGGTAATTTCATCAATAGAAGATGGCCTTTGCTGAGGATGTAGAAAGTCTTCTTCCCTTTTAGACTGAGGGGAAAGCTTGATTGGATTCCTGCCCTGCAAGGAGAAAGGATATGCTTAAGGGGTAGGCAGATCACTCTGATGTCTATCTTCTGAAAGAAAGGTGCTGTGATATATCATTTTTCTTTTCTTTCTCTGGACATTTATTATATAAATTTGGGGAAAGAGAAAGAAACAGCAGGCCGAGAAGTTTCCCTAAATACTTTGAGGACATTATCTTTGGGAATCCACTTAGTTTATACAAATTGTTAGCAAAATAACTCTTCTTCTTCTATTTATCCCAAATAAATTATAAACTGCTGGTCTGGTGTTATTTTTTCCCTTCTGCAAAGATAAAGTGAATACTTTTTTCTTGATATCAAAAGACTTGAAAGCAAAAGTCCTTTTCCTATTTGCTAAGTGAAGTTTCCTTTTCAGACCCTCAAGAGCACACCTATAATATTTTCTAATCTATAGGAAAAAGTAAACTCATGCTGTGACTGAAAACCTTAGGGATTTGACTTTTTACTACATCTATAAGTATGTTCTTTGGACCATTTTGATTAATGTACTATAATATTAGTGTTAGTCACTCAATCGTGTCTGACTCTTTGCAACTCCATGGACTGGTAGCCCACCAGGCTCCTCTGTCCATGGAATTCTCCAGGCAAGAATACTGGAGTGGGTAGCCATTCCCTTCTCAAGGGATCGATCCAGGAATCGAACCCTGGTCCTGCATTGCAGGCAGATTCTTTACCATCTGAGCCATGGCTTTTGATTAATGTTAAATATTGAATAGAGTCAAATATCTACCCAAAGATACTGCAGAGATACACGCACCAACACATGCATATGTTACAGTGACAATTTAGTGTTTATACCACTCTCCATTACAAACACACATATAGACACACATGTACCCACCGTATGCACACAAACACTCACACATAAGTAGGAAAAAATGAAGGAGAGTTTGATTCCACCAGAACAGTCATTCCTTCTTCTTTAATAATCTAACATATATTTTCTGAGTACCTACTATATGCCAAGTTCCTTACTAGAAATGAAAGATAAAAAGATGACTGTTACATGATTCCAGGATTATCTAGGCCTATACGTCTCAATGCATGTGATATGACTAGGCACTGTAGATGTTTTCCAAATTAAAAAAAAAAAAAGTTTGGAAAATTTTAAACACATCAGCAAACCTTTTCAGAATTTTCATACACTCACATACACTGCAAATCTCCAAGAGAAAGACACATCATACAGTGTTTCCGCAGCAGTTAATAGTTTTTCTCCAAAGAGCATCTTGAGGGGACAGTGTTTTCGAACTGGGAAATGTTAATCTGTATATTTTATTGGATTAAGGCTCTTAGAAGGAAAAGGGCCTAATGATACTTTTGAAACCTACATTTGCTTCTTTTTCCTTAAACTGGGAAGGAACATTGATGTATTTTTATGTTAATCATTGAATTCTCTATAGCTAAGATTTTAAGCTTTTCATTAAAGATCATTACACACCCATCCTAGAAATGAATTTGAAAAATTTTTCAAAATTAAAGGAAATAAAAAGTCAAGTCAATCCAATCCTCCCATCAGGTTTAACTAACAATGTATAAAGAATGTTTTTATCTTTTCTGATATTTTTTACGCATGTACAAACAAATATTTTCTCCAAACTATTTTGCTCCTATGGACAGAGGAGCCTGGCAGGCTATGGTCGATGGAGTTACAAGGAGTCAGACATGAGTGAGGTGCCTAAGCATGCACGCACATCCCTTTTGATAGAGATGGAAACTTCCTTTAATTTTTTGCCATCAAAATTACTGTTTCAGTGACTAAACCTTAAACATACATCTTTTTAAACCTGTCCGATCATTTTCTTAGTATAAGCATCTAGAAATGGAATTGTGTCAGGACTTCCACATTTTACATTTTGGAAACCACTGCAGATTGTTGTTGTTGTTGTTGTTGTTGTTTTAATGATGTACCAATTTTTATACCCAAGCTTTGAATTTTTACACAGACTTCAAAATTGGAAGATTTTTAAAAAGCAGTTTTCATTTTAAATGAACTTTAAAGAGATGAACAACTGAAGACTACTGTTCATTAATGCCAGTTCTAAATATGTGTTTGCACTGTTGTATAAAACTAAGGCCATAGGCTTGAGGTCATAAGTAACAGTACTTAGACTGCATTGTAGTAATTCTTTTATAAATTCATGGGGATGCCAGAAAATCTTTATTTGCATCTTTACCTGATTTTGATTTTGAAAAGAAAGTGTGAAAGTGAAAGTTTTAATCATTCAGTCATGTCCGACTCTTTGTGACCCCTATAACCTGCTAGGCTCCTCTGTCCATGGAATTCTCCAAGCAACAATACTGGAATGGGAAGCCATTGCCTCCTCCAGGGAATCTTCCTGACCCTGGGATTGAACCCGGGTCTCCTCCATCGCAGGTGGATTCTTTATCATCTGAGCCACCATCAAATGCTCATGCCTGCACTTTGATTCTGGGATGAGGTCAATATCATCAAACACATGATCGATGGATTATCACCAGCACCAGTTACACCAAATAACAACCTGTCTGCTCCAGTCCTTAGGCCAATTCACTACACTTAGCCATCTAGAATTGATACACATTCTAAATATCTAATATACAACCACTGTTGTTTTCACTATTTCTTTTATACTACAATCATAAAACAACCCTTTATCGTAAGGAAACTTGGTATTCTAATACATATTCCATAAGCAGCTTTCAATAAAGTAATATATAACAGTAAGGTAAAAATAAGTATAAGGTATACAAGAACGCTTTCCAATCTTTACAAAAACACTCACTTTAAAATGGATGGTAATGTTCAGTATGTAATAAGTCACAAACAAATACCTCTAAGTACAGTTTGCTTTATAAAGCTTTAAATCAAACCAAGTATAAGTTACACAGACAATTCTCTTCAGTGTCATCTTTTTATACTTCCATACACCCTTGTCAATAAAATAGCAGTGACGTGAGAATAAATGATTCATAAGGCATTTACAACTTCTTGTCTCATGTAATTTATCTTTATAATTTTAAATTGCTAAAGAATCCCAAAGATCTTTTCTCACTAAAGTATTTTGAAATCATCCATATTTTATTAAATTTCAAGGACAACCCCTCACACCCACACCATGTACCCTCACACTTGAAATTAAGTAACCATTAAAATTGCTATCATAATCTTATGCCCATAAGAGGAAAACATAATCCTATATCAGAAAGTTACGTTTAGCAAACCACTCATCTTTTTTCACCTGTCACATAATAACTGGTGATTATAAAGAATTGAAGCTGTTTATTTTAATTTCTGGAAACAATGAAATACCACTCTGAGTTTTCATTGTTCAGTCTGTCTTTTTAAAATTAAATGTCCTTCTTCTAGCTTTACTGTACATATTTTTTAAAAAGGCATGAGTATTCTTCAAGTTATCACACTAATTTCCTACATCATTCCCAAAATAAAAAACTTGATTTAGCCAAATATTAAATTATTGATATTACAAATCTGTTAATCTATAGCACATTTTACTTATTTGTGTAATTTTACAATTCACTTTCATTTGATTGACTGTTTTAATCTGCCTTAACTAGTGAGTCACTGAAAACAAATGGTGCATTCCTAATACTATAAATATGAAAAATAGGAAGCACTTTGGGACTGCAGGGGAATACATTAAATTCAGTCCGTTTTCTAGTTAACATATTCTCATTCTGTTTGTGTAGAAACAGCATTGAAAAGACAGATCACAAATTCACGACCTCACAGAAACAAGGTCCTAATACTATGGGCTGACAGCAGAAATTGGCCCAAATCTCTAACCATTTCCCGTAAAGGACTCCGGCTACCTGGCGCCATCCAGGTACGGCATAGTTTGAATGAGGGGAACATCCAGTTTCACTCATCTGTCAGTGGAGTGGATTATTTCTTGAGAGATTGAGATTGGCTGCTTGGGATCAGAGCACTATCCATCTTACAGTGTAGGAGATGATGGTGAAGCTACCTATAAGAGCCTGCAGAGAGGGGGACCAGACCATTCTTAAGCAGACGAGGAGGCAACTGTAAAGCCTTCACTCCATCCAGGGCTCTGAGTGAAAGATGTGTCATTTTTCACATTTCCCAGACACTTGATATGCACATGGTGTCTGCCAGCTCCTACTTTATGAAAGAGGCAATTTTTCAAGCTTAGGCAAATGTGGCAAAGCTCAGAGTCTGCTGGTGTCTCATTTTTTCTCATCATGTCACTTGTTTTAACCGATTTGAGAAAATGAGATTATGTTTTTGCTTTTTGCTCATTTATCCAGCTATTTATTTATTTATTTGCTCATTGAAGGAGGGGATTGTCACAGATAACTGGCCCTGATTTCTCTCTTGTTTTCATACACATTTCATTAGTGTCCCTGAAGATTTAAGACCCATGAAGGGAAACATCACAACTCTCATCACAGGAAGCATACATTTTCCCTTAAAATCAAGGCTGAAGATTGCATTAAAGGAGATTGTATTTCTTACTGAAATAATGTAGAATATTGCTGTGTCCAAGATCTATGACTTTAATCTTTGCAGCTATTGTTGAAAACCCAAGAAAGTTGAATAAACCTAATACATAGAAACATTGGACTTAAATATTATTTTCATCTTTCTGCATCTAGAAGGGAGTATTTATAGTTTCTTCATTTCATCAAAGAATCTGAAATAGGTCTCAAACGTATAAGTACTTGGGGTTGAAATTGGTTTCAGTGCTGCAGTTTCTTGGAGTATTCGAGGTACAGATGAACCATGAACTGATGATAATAAGCAATTACTAAGAGTAAACAATGAAAAAAATACTGAATTTAATTGCAGAGAGAACCTATGATGTGTTTCCCAGTTTAAAATTATTGTATTTTGATAACAAGCCCCACAAAGACATAACTTTACTTGTTACATAGCCACAACCCTTCACCAAAAATAATCTAATATATTAATCAATTAATTGAGAGACAGTCTATGTGAAAACTCATTGGAAACTGTGCCATATTTCTTGACTGTATGCATAGGGCACAAAATAAGACAGGTGGAATTTGGTGGTATATTCTAGCCAGGTATCACACAGTTAAAATTAACAGCAAGAGTAAAAACAATATTGTTATCAGTAAGGATAATTAGCTGTGTGAATAGCAAGACGTCGCTAATTCAACATCTGCGACACGCACGTTTGTAGTCTATTAAGTGGTGAAAGTGTGTTAGTTGCGCACTTTCTGACTCTTTGTGACCTCAATGACTGCAGCCCGCCAGGCCCTCTGCCCATGAAATTCTCCAGGCGAGAATACTGGAGTGGGTACCCATTCTCTTCTCCAGGGTATCTTCCCCACTCATGAGGCCAACCCTGGTCTCCTACATTGCAGGCGGATTCTTTACCATCTGAGCCACCAGGGAAGCCCCAGGATGTCAGTAATTCCTGATATTTCTGAAGAGTTTTATAGTTTATAAAGTACTTTTCTGAAGATTAGTTTATTTACACTCCCTACAATACCCCTAAATGAGAAATTGGGCCCAGAGAAGAAAAGTGACTTGCCCAGGGTCATGTCGCTAATGTTAAGTGACAGATGACAAGACTCAGACATGACTGAGCACACCTGTGAGCACTTACACGCACACGTGTGCACACACACACATGCACGCGCACTGATGGTCTGGCCTGAGTTCTGTCATCCCCACAAGCCACCCCTCACCAGTTCTGCCATAGACACCTTTCAGAATGCACTTCAAATGAGTCCCTGTATTGACATAACTGGAAAGTTTTCTTGAATTACATGAAGGTTCTCACAAAGCTTCAAAAAGGCTACATGGCAAAATTGTTCTCTGCTCTTTGAGGCATTATTTCCTCTTTGGGAAACAGGCTCTTGGAGATGAAATCAGATCGAAGTCTCCAATGATAGATATTAGCTTTGTGAACTTAAGTCACCCAGACCCTCAGAACTTCAGTCTCCTGAGCAACACGGTGGGAAATCACACCTACCTGAATAAGAATTAAGCCAAGCAACGTGAATTAACCTTCAGATCCTGTCTAAAACACTCACATTAGCTGTTTCTGTTATGCATGCTTATCGTTAAGTATTATCATGACTAGAAATTTCTCACGTTATTTGTATGACTATGTAACAACTCAAAGACTTTTTTTTTTTTTTTTGCCCCGGAGCAGATTGGTCATCTACTGATTGGAGGTAACCTGGGGATTCCAAGATCCACGTTTGTTTTTCCTCCAACTCCGGACTGATGCCTCGGACTCTGGCAGTGGTAGATCCAGTCTCAGAATACACGTGGAGCAGAAATACCAGCGCGCAGCATCCGCAAAGCCGTTTCCATACCCACCTGCAGGGGCACCAACGCCCCCTCGCCATCCCTCCCCGACCCAGGGCGTGGAGAAAGGGCAACTGGAGCCCAGAGGCAACCCCGGGCCTCTGCCTCAAGCTAAGGCCCCGCCAAACCCCTCTTCTCGGGGCGGCCCAAGTTGCAGCATTCAGCAGGCTGGTGCGCTCGCCCGCAGCCCGCACAGGAGAACCTGGGCGGCAGCAGCGCTCTTTCGATCCCGCCCCCAGCCAGGAAGCAGAGCCCAGGAAAGCAGCAAGCAGCGCCCTGGGAGGCGTTGCTGGAAGACAGTGTCGAAGAGCCCAGGATGGGTGCCCAGGCCGGCTGCAGAGGCAGGGAAAGGCAAAGGCATAGACGCTGGACCACGCAGCTGCAGGAAGCCGGGCGGATGGGAAAAAGCCAGAGAGGGACTTGGAAGGGAAGGAGTGTGTGCGGAAAGCTGGCAGCGCTAGAGAACCAAGGATCCGGAGGTTGAGCGCGCAACTGGTCCCCAGAGCCCGGACCTGGCTATCGGATGCGGGGCGGGGGAGGGAAGGGGTGCGCTGAAGGTGGAGGAATAAGTGCAAGGGCTGAAGCTAAGCCGAAAATGGAAGGCAGCCTTTCCGAGAACCAGGACGGGTGAGGACAGTCGAGCTGAGGGAATAGTAATGAGAAAGCTGGAGCGGCGAAGGAGAGAAAAATACAGATTGAAGAGTGAGACCATGGAAATATACTCTGAAAAGAAAAACGAACAAAGAAAAATGCATCTGGAACTTAAAATTCGATATGGGGGCGGGGGGAGGGAAGTCACGCTAGAGAGAACTTGTCCCAGATACTGCCAAGAGAGATAGGGAAAAAAAAATAAAAGGCACCAAGCATACCTGAAGAACAGAAAGTGAAGGAGAGGAGAAAAGAGAGGAGACAAACCAGACAAGAAACAGTAAGTTGCTGTTTAATTTTTTTTCATTGACAAACTACTTCCAAAGTTAATTTCGGCACTAACATGCGCACAAAATCCTTAGCCACATACACACCAAAATTATGGTATCTATGCTTCAGACAAATGCAGCCCAGGATCATGGACACACTTTCTCAGTTGCAAATATCGTATTTTGCCTCTTTGAAAATTTTTCAAGTCTTGAAAGTTATCCCACCTTTTGCAGAATATTTCACTATTGGCCAAGGTATCCACAAACAAAAGACTTCTACTTTATGCACCAAGGGATGGTGGGACTCCTAGACAGAATCACATTTTCCGAAGTTATTGGAAATACATCCACGGCATTTCAGTATCCCCCACACTCCCCGTAGCATCCAGCCAACAGTAAGTCTTGGAATTCCGAGGCAAGCTGCCCACACTGTAGCACTTTCTGTCACTTGCCTTCAACCATCTGTTAGAAGACCACAGTGAGGCTGGAGATTGGAGGCTACTGTGGAGCCAGCCTCCGACTTACCTGGTCGGTGCAGGTGATGCTGCTGAAAAGTGTGCTGAAGGGATCCATGGCAGAGCAGCACCGCGCAAGCACTTATCCACAAATACAGGACCCAGGACATCGCAGAGACCATTGCCATTCTCTAAAGAGAACATTAGAAAGGAAGAATTACCCCCGGCTTTGAGCCCCCAGCTCTGTCAGTCCCACTGATGAGAGAAGGGGTGTCTCAGACGTCATGTCCCTTTGCTACTTTGCTGGCTAGAATTAATGACCTGGCAGAGGTCATGGCATAAAGTGGGATTGAGAGAAATCACTCTCCATGAGATCATGAATCCATTTTTGAAATTCTGCAAAACCAAACTCTTAGGATAGCTGAAATACAGAAATAAAGTTTTTGACTATCTGTTAGGCAGTTTGAAACACTATACCCTGACTAAATATCCTCTTTTACACAATTATCTTTAAGCTATAGTTATTCCAGGCATTGAAAGGCTGCATGCCCCTGTTCATTCTAACTTCATTGCAAGTCTGACATAAGCCTGGAAGGAAAGAGTGGATTTTTTTTTTTCAATTCTACAGTCATGAATTTTTAATTCCAGTGCTGTCTTCTAAACTAAGAAATCATTTCTCAGAGGCATGTTGTAATATCCTGAAAGAACTGGTGTTTGGGGCTGGACTTAAATCAGAAGGAATTGTCTTCAGCCAAAATGAGTTTCAGATACAAGATCTAAGATCTATGCATCTCTCCTAAAGCAAACCATAATTTACAATATTGCTTTGCCTCCTAAGATCTTATTGTGGCATTTGTTGAGTGTTGATGAATATGCATATACAGGTGGTATACGTATTTATGGACGAACATCCACCTTTTCTCAGGCGCTGAAACTTTGACAGTCTTCTCAGCACCTATGAGAATCTTAGGAGGTACAAAAGCTCAACTGCGCTACATATTGTCCAATTTCTCAAACAACACCTTATGCTGCATTTCATATTTGCCAAATTAATCAAACTTGAAGCATCGTCCTTACTCAGCCAGTGATACGGAAGCATTTTCTATATAAGAATCCAGTTAAGTGTATGCTTTTCTCTTAGAGCTTTGGACCCAAGATTGTTTCTTTTTTTTCATCTTTCCACTGTCAGATCAAGTATTTAAACTCTACATTTAAAACCTTCTAGTGACCTCCCAGTGTGGCTTCTTTATTCGTGGAAATTGGCCCTCTTTCAAAATCTGTGATGTTCAGTAAGCAAAATATATACATTATACCTCTGTGTGTGTGTATGTATACAGACAAAATACAAGATAATTTGTGGGTTTTAGGAGAGACTTAGTCTTTAAGAAGGGTTTTAAAATTATAATAGACAAATGGTGACAACCATAATTAAGTGCAAAGTAGGAAAACATTATGTTCAACAGCATGATGCCTTTCATGCCCTGGTCTGTGATTCACATGGACCATTCACTTTATAATTAGTTTCAAAGCCCAGTGTTTACTTTTGTGTATAACAGATTTAGCCTCATTGTCTTCAGAACTATCAGTGTACCATAGATGCATTCTCTTCAGATAAAAGCAACACCCCACCTATGAATTCTGAAATGAATGCATCTGGGTGCCTGCAAATTATAGAAAGGCAAAATAGAGCGGATGGTGGCATGCAAAGACTTAGTGAATTTCAGTTAAAATGTACTAGGAATTCATCTAAACTTGAAAAAACCCTACCAGGATAAAAACTTAACAGTTTTTCAATGACTGCTTTCTCTTCTTCACCTATATAAACCTTAGCAGTCAAAATTGCTGTGGTTTGACATTTGCAATATTTTCCTTCTTTTTATTTTTATTTTTTGTCATTTAACTTTCTTTAATTCTTAACATTACTTCTAAGGCTCCTGCAAATAGCTCTCTTTGCTCACTCTCTTAGCAAGAGGTGATCTCTATGTTAATAGGTGTTTCCCCCCAAAATAATGCATTCAGCCTTACATAGGTCTCTAGACCTGACTAAATAGACTTCAAATCTGCTTTCTGAATCTTAAATCCTTAAAGAGGCTTCTTACCTGAAAAATCCAGCCAAGAGCAGAGTACTCTATTAGTGTTCATTGGAAAGCTCTAACACTTTCTAAAATCCATCTGTGCCACAATTGGAGATTTTTTTAAAAAAAAGAGCTTCCCAATAATCTTCTTTATCAGGATTAAAAAATATATATATGTTTTTCTCTTCCGATGTTACTTCCACAGTAAAGAAGACATTGGGTTCATTCAGACTGTATTGTCAGAAAAGGAACCAAGGTTTGAGGGCTGGAAACCTTGTCATTTTCACCTTTAAATCATCTCCTGGCGTCACCTCTGCCAGACGAGACCTTTGAAATGATGGTGAGATAATGTGCAGTTTCCTGATGAGAATCAGTTTATAGTTAATGACGGACCATCCCCACTCCAGAGCATTCAGGGCAGAGTAAGGCAGCAAAATGTAGGAGCAGGGCTGCTATACGGCGCTGTAAGTAGCAATAGTCTCTTTCAATACATCCCTCCTCTGTAAAGTATCACATGTCTTAAAGTGACATTACCCTCTATTACAGCTACAGTGAATTGTAATACCTGCCCACTAACTATTGAACAACTCAAGCAGCACTTTAACACTGTATTGCCCAGTACTTTCTGTTAGAGATTTTACTGATACTGTTCATTTACCAAAAGAAGAAAGAGGGAAGGAGAAACAAAAGAAAAAAGCATTCTGCAAAATACTGATAGTGTTAATGGGTGTTAGATTTCTAACAGCAAATGGGAAAGTGAAAAATATAAGCTATTTCTTACCTTTTAAGGTTCTTTTAACCAGTAAGTTAACCCAAAATATTGTTGAGTTTATACAAATTTAAGTCTGTCAATTATTTCAGCAGCTAAATGTGGGAACATGATCTACCTAGACTACAGAATAGATGTTTATAGGAGTAAGCCTAAAACAAACCTTCTGAGTTTTTTTAAAACATGTTTAATACATAGAAATACATCATTTTCAGCATTGAAGAGTGGGTTTTGACAAAGAAATATGCTCAAGACATTTTATAAAAATTTCATTCAAATAATATGCTGGGGTGGGAAGAGGAAACACTCAAAAGTTCAAAATTTTGTTTCCAGTGCTAGGGTTTAGACACTTTCTTCTTTGAAAATATAGATATGATGGTACCTACAGATAAATGATGCGTATGAAGTGACCTAGTTTTCACTTACAGATTGCACTGACAATGATTCACTCAAATAAATCAATCAGTTATCCAGTTATAAAGCACCTACTATGTGTTAGATGCTCGGGAACAAGGGGGAAAATAACATTGATGTGATTGCCACTGTCATACATCATACTGTATAGTCTTTATTTTTTTATTTTTTTTCAAAATTAAGGTAGTTCTTATGATATTCTGGCTTCAACAACCTCTTCAAGTGCCTCAGAGTACTCTCTGGGCTTTCACAGTCATTATAAAGAAAGTTTGATGTTGCAGTGCATCTTCAGAAGCTATCCTTCTCTCTCTCCATTTACACAAAGTGAGACACTGAGACACCCTTCAAACACATCACTCTTCATCCCTGGTCCTGCACAGAATAGCTTGGACCCTAACATCTGTTTATTAAAGCTCATCATTAAGCAAATTTCAAGATAACAGTAAATACAAATCTTAGAGTGAACGTTAAGTCGAGTGCCAAAGTTCTAGGTGTGATTCTGTATTTCATTTCTATGGTTCATTATTGTTGAGTTGGTGAATATATATAGTAAGCTCATACCATTCAATCTCAAGACAAAAGTGATTAAAACTACAGTAGCAGTTGTTGTTTGGTCGCTAAGTCGTGTCTGACTCTTTTGCGACTCTGTGGATTGCAGCTCACCAAGTTCCTCTGTCCATGAAGTTTTCCAGGTAAGAATATAAGAATGGGTTGACATTTTCTTCTCTGCAGGATCTTCCTGACTCAGGGATCAGACTGGCATCTCCTGCCTTGACAGGCAGATTCTTTATTGCTGAATCACCAAGGGAAGCCCACAGTAGCAGTAGGTAAGGTGTATTTAAACCCTCACCATGTGCTGATGCTACTCCAAAGTATGTTGTTTATAAGGTGTAATTTAATCCTTTTTACCAACCCCATAAGATAAATATCATTATTATTTTCTTCATTTCATGAATGGGGAACCAGAGAGTGAATAGGGAGATTAAGAAACTTACTCAAGGTATTATAGCTGCTAACTGATAGGGCAGACCCCAACAATCTGGGTCAAGAGCCCATCTCCTAAACACTAGGATTAAATACTTCATAGAAAAAAAAACAAAAAAACCTACCCTCCAAAATTAGCCGTTATATTTTCTTATTTCTTTACAATTAATACAGTCTTCAAAAATTATTATATATTCATTCAAGACTTACATGCTGAGTATATTCCAGGCACTTGAAGTGTAGAAATATGAAAGGCAGTGTTTACCTCATGGCTTTTTGTTTTGTTTTTGCTATGCTAGTGTGTGCGAGTCTGACTCTTAGCAGCCTTATGGACTGCAGCCCATCAGGCTCCTCTGTTCTTGGGATTCTCTAGGCAAGAATGCTAGAATGGGTTCCCATACCCTCCTCCAGGGACTCTTCTCAACCCAGGGATCAAACCCACATCTCTTATGTCTCCTCCATTGGCAGGCATGTTCTTCACCACTAGCACCACCTGGGAAGACTTTACTATGATAATGCATTAAAATTAGAAGGAAAGGGCTTCCCTTGTGGCTCAGCTGGTAAAGAATCTGCCTAGAATGTGAGAGACCTGGGTTCAATTCCTAGGTTGGGACGATCCCCTGGAGAAGGGAAAGACTACCCACTCCAGTATTCTGGCCTGGAGAATTCCAAGGGAGTCGCAAAGAGTTGGACATGACTCAGCAACTTTTACTTTTCACATTTGCTAATAAAGGCTACCATTTTGAAAACTGTACATTTTATTTTTCATTTCTAGGGATTAGACTAAGGTTCAACATCATTTCTTATCTATGATTCAGTTTAATAAACTTGAAATACATACTAATGGATTATGTTCAAGGCACTCAGATAGGCATTGTTAGAATTTTTTAAAAAGACTGGAATAATGACTTTCCCTTTCAATCTTAAGTGGCTTCTATATTTGCATATGATGGAACAAGAATGTCAGACTAGCTCCATTTTCTTTTCTAAATACCCTGTCCATTGTATTGCTGCCAATGATCATTTTCCCTAATAATATAAGCATCAACAAATATTGACACTTAAGGCAATTTAGTCCATTCTCCCAACACAAAGCAAAGTCATTCTCACGCCTTTCAAAGAAGCCTTTCCACCTTTGGCCATCAAAGGACTTCATCACCTGATCACTTTCTTGTTGGGGGGGCCATAATGTTTTGGCCAATGAGGTGTCAACCAGACTGATGGTATCTTTTTAAGGCTGAAGGACTGTTGAAGCAACACTTTTCAGATTGCTCTTTGCCTCTGGAACAGGACCCATCTTCCTGGATCCTTGAGAGACTGTAAAGAGCAGAGGTCCTCATCTTCACCTTGCCACTCACAACAGATATAGATAGTAATAAGAAATATTGTGTTCTTTAAGCAATTGAGATTTGGGGGCTATTTGTTACTGCAATATAACCTAGTCTGTCCTGACTGATACTTTAACCTATATCAATCATGTATTACTTGAATTATGTTCCATTTACTTCCCTAAGCTATAGCAGAATATATACATCAGGCCCAGTTCATGTCTTCACAGAGTTCCATGGTATAGAAACCCATTGGAGATTTTTGATCAGAGCAGTATAAATCCAAAGCATTGATTATTGCAGCCAGTATCCCTTCAGATTCTCATAAACCAGGAGTTATAAACTGAACATTCACATGCCCATGGCCAGGCTGGCTCCGTTATACAAGCATGATATTGCAAACGGCAAAGGTCTACTGCACCACTGCTATAGCCCTTCCAGTTGCAGGACTTTAAGATACCTACTCAGTGGGGCCAAACTCCTAAAGATATAATTTCAAATACAGTATCTATGTGTATGTACATTTGTTTATGTAAAAAAGAGAGAAAATCATATTCACTAGAACTTCTCCCCATGGAAAAACCCATGTTTACTCAGAAGACCCAATGAAAATAATTGAGGGTAAAAGATAAAACTCAAAATGTGTACATAGCCAAGAACGTTCAGCATATTGCCCTGCATAATGAAAGGTATGCGATGGAGGAATGGAGGATAGAGGAACCAGTAGGGCAGAAACCTGGAGAGGGGAAAAATGGTGGGGGTGGGCAGAAAACAGAGAGAGAAAGAGAGAGAGGCAGAGGTTCTCTAGAGGCTCAGGAAGAGAAGGACTGGGGGCAACAGAAATGTCCAAAGGGGATTTCCCGGTGGAAACCTGCATCCTGTGGGGTGTGACTTCACCCTTGGTCTCTTCAAATGATTAAAAACAGTTTTAAAATACAAAAACTTCATATATACTTTGTGTTAGTAAGTTAATTGGGAAACGCATTGAAGGGGTAAAATCCTGGATCCAGGCCCGAAGTACCACCAGAAAATCTCTCAGTTCCCTGATTACCACACTTTTCATTTCTTGGCATTAGAAATAAAATCCATTTTCACTTTAGTTTAGGAACAAGATACTTAATAATTTGGCTAATTTGAATTCACAAATGTGCAGGAAAAACACATTTGAGACATGCAAAATTTTATGTCTATGCATATTTCTAAATTAAAAAAACAACTAAAGGAATTTAAATAAATTACATCTGGACTGAGAAAGATGCCAAGTTTCAGTCCAATGCAAATGAAAGTGGTTTAGATGTATGCCATTTAAAGGAGTTCTAAGTATTTCCTGAAATAACACAATTTGGGTTGTGATTTCACAACTCTATTGTTTTTTTCTTGTTCCATTTCAGTTGGCTAATGGAAATGAAGTTATGGATGAGAGGATCATTGTCATTATCTCTAATCTAGATGCTTTCTATACCACTGAAACTCAGTTTCTCTTTTCTGTAGTCACTGGGGCTATCCATCAATTGGCTGACATCTGTTTTCAGTCTCTGATTATGAGAAGACAATATACCTCTTCCCTTGGCTAAGTAATAATGCTACCCTATCTTTCTCCTGTAACACAATTGCATAAATTATTTGTGTTACATCATGCTTTGTCTGGAACTCACTTAAAATTTTCCTGTCTCCCCTGGTGTCCTAATATGTGGCCCATATCAGATACACAACAACATCCCTAGCTTGTTAGTCTTACTTTGGGACCTAAATAAAATGTGTATACTTATGTTATTTCTTTATTCTGTACCTTGTATTGTTTTAAAATACATTTAAGATGAGGAAAAAATGAAGAGAAAGCAAATGTATAAGAGAATATGAGTTACATAATATATAATATCTGTGATGATTGATGAACATGTATTAATAATGATGATGATGATGATGCTATTGTCTTAATACCTTTTGTCTAGAGAGAGGAATCTTTTTATATGCCAAGCCCCTGGCTTAGCGTTCACATGCAGTGTCTCATTTAATACTCACAAATATGCAAATAGGTCTGTATTACAGTCATCTCCATTTTATCAGTGAAAACACAAATTTCAGAGAAGTTAAGTGATTGAACTAATGTCACACTTCTCATAAGGTTGAACACCTTTGATGCAAACTCATATTTGATTTTCAGAACCGAAGCTCTAAGCAATGAAATTCTAGGCAAATGATATTTCCAAGAAATGAAAAAAAAAAATTACAAAATAAAGATAAAAGCCACATAAGCTAAGTAAGATAAGCCTAATGAGAACTTTGAAAGTGAACCCCAAACCATCAAGTGACAGAGGAAGTACTAATTTGACTCAAAGCCTCCTAGCAGTAGAAGTGAAGAAGAGACAAATTATTTCATAAAAATGTACAGCATCCATAAGGTAAAAAGCCAAGAAAAAGCACACCCACCAAAAAAGCCAAAAAACTGCTCCAGAAATAAGACTTAATGAGCAGAGGCTGAATCATTTGGTGACTCTCAGTTTGGTAATTTGGATGTGGATACACAAGCCAGAGTTTTCAGTAACTGTAAGAAAAGGGAAACGGAAGGCGAGATTTCTCCTCAGCTAGAGGAAAAGATAACCTTCATGTAGGAGTCTCATTTTTCACCTCCAGCAGCCTATCTCTTCAATTACTTTATCAATTATAATTCCTCACTGCTTATCTTGTCTGTCTTCCAGGCAGCAGGAAAAGAAAGAATAAGGTCATTTCTTTTGTTCTTCCACATCTCATCTCCTTATTCTCTTTTTAGAACAGAAAGAAAGTTGAAACCACAAACAGCTTCACTTCCATTGCACCAATGAAACTGATAAATAAACTGAACTTTTAAAGAACAAGTGGTCTCTTTATTATGAGAATATGAATATATATTATGAGCACATAAAGGTTGTGAAAATGACTGCTTTGGTGATAATAATAAAAACAGTAACATGATTTCTTTGGCTTATAAAATGCTCATATCCATAGCCAGATTCATAGTCACTATCTCCCATACCCACTGTGACCTAAGAAATGGCCCTTCACAGACTCTGTGTCTTAAATCTCTCTACTCTCTCCCAGTCCATTCAAACATATACACCCCAAATACCACCAATCTTTTATTTGAATTATAACAATACTTCCTTAACTAGTCCACTTGCCTTCAAATGTGAACATTCTATGCATCTCTTTCCCACTCTGCCACCAGAGGGAATGGGTTTGAGATGCGTGTTGATCATGCCACCCAAGCAAACCTTGAAAACCTTTCAGTGATTTTCCCATTGTGCTTAAAACAAAGCCCCAATTGATGGCCATGGTTGACAGGGCTCTGCATGAGTTGGCCCCTGTCTATTTCTCTAGGCTCATCATTTACAAACATTCTCACTCAGCTCCTACTACACTCCTGGGTCCTTGAGTGGGATACAGTTTCTCTCAGTTGTCTTCTGGAATGCTCCAAACCAAATCATCACCCTGACATGTGCTCTCACAGTATGTCACCTCTATAGCCTTAATTACCATTGTAAATAACTGTTTCTAGAATTATTTATGATATCTGCTCTATCTCTTTACTGTAAACACTATAGGAGGGGAACTAGCACCTTGTTCACTCCTCTATTGTCAGAATCAAAAAAATATATATATATGTATGTATATATATATACATATATATATACACACACACTGTGTAGCATATAGTAGAGACTCAAGTGTTTGTATGTGTAAATAAACAATAATCAATGAATCAAAAATAAAATATGAGGCCACTATCGAGATGGCATATATGATCAACTGTTTTTTCAGAAATAAGTATATTTTGTGCCCTCCTCCAAGGCTTTATTTGTTCTTTTTAGTAGTACACATGTATGAAGTAGCAATACATATTAAGGATGACTGCCTTGTTCTGTTTGAGACTATTGTTTTGACACTAAGTGAAAGAAAGTGGCCCATGTATTGTTTAAACCCTTACCTACCTGCCACTAAATCTATTTTGGATACTTTTTGTTTGTTTTTGCTAGAAGAAAAAAAAAAAAAAAGCTGTCCTGAATTTTCAGCCCTGGTACTTAGTATCTAAATATGATCTGATGGTACAATTCACAGCTGACCCCGGAAGAATAACAAAAATCTACAAATGTTAAAAATTGAAAAAAAAAAAAAACACTTAGAATTTCATTACTTTGAACCTAGAAGAAATCTCCCCCAAACCTCCTTGTTCAGCCTCTCTGTTGTACACGAAATAAAAAGACCTAAGAAAGGGAAGAGGCTTTCTTGAGGGAATGCAGTGAGTTCATGGGTGTGGGTCACATTAGAATACAAGTCTCCTCATCTCGTATGCTCTATTCTCTTCTCTTCTCTTCTCTCTCTCTCACTCTCTCTTTCATAGCACTATCCAGTAAATCTTTCTCTGAGACCGGAAATGTTCTCTATCTGTGCTGACCTAGATGGTAGCCTCTATCTTCATGTGGCTCTAAAGTACTTGAAATGTGTTTAGTGCAAACAAGAAAATGAAATTTTTCATTTTATTTCATTTTAATTAATTTAAACTTAAATAGCTTCATATGGTTAGTGGAAATTGTACTGAACAGCACAGCTCTAAAATACGTTAGCTAGATTAAGGAAAATAAATGCAATGACGTCAAATAATTTTTAGTAAGCTAGCAGAAAAATCTGAACTACCTCACAGTAACCTTCCAGAATTAGGATAACATTGAAGAAGGTAAAATCAGCTTGGTTACAAGTAATAGGAGAAGTTCAGAAACAAGGCAAACTGGAGTAAATAAAACAGAGGATGTAAGTTTTCTTAACGGTGCCTTGTTCACAGGTAGGGCTCACCTCCTGGTGGGTTTGACTCAGTAACTCCACTAAGCTATCAAGGATGTAACTCAGTTTCAACTTTCTCTCTGCTGTGCAAGGGGTCATTCTAAAGTACACTTCCCATCATGGATGAAACACAGAGGCCAAAAGCTGTCTGAGATATGATCTTATTCATCCACGTATGGGAACAAAAAGGATTGTTTCAAGAAGCTCTCCTGAGATATGCAAGGAAGAGTCTTTATTAGCTTCCCATAGCAAACCACTTCTCAGAGCTCCTTAGCTTGTCTTGGATCACTTGCCCCTCCCTGAGCCAGCTACCTTGATCAGGGGGAAAAGATCACATGGTTGGACTGAGGGCCACAGCATTAGTCCCAAACCCAAGTCAAGAGAGAAATTAACTTCCTCCAAAAGAAATGAATGGAATCGGGGAGGTCTGATACTTAAATTAAGTGAAAGTGAAGTCACTCAGTCATGTCTGACTCTTTGCCACCCTGTGGACTGTAGCCTATCAGGCTCCTCCATCCATGGGATTTTCCAGGCAAGAATACTGGAGTGAGTTGCCATTTCCTTCTCCAGGGGATCTTCCTAACTCAGGGATAGAACCCTGATCTCCTGCATTGTAGGCAGATGCTTTACTGTCTGAATAACCAGGGAAGTCACTTACATGAAAATCAGGACAATAATTTGGAAGAAAGGATGAATATTGAAAACAACCACAGTGTGGACAAAAGCTGGTGGTATTTTCATATATATTTTAGGACTAAAGTACTTTGCCATTTTTGTATTTTTTTCTACTTAAAAGCAGTATGGCTTTGTCTTTGAAAGGTAAGCTTCCCCTCCCTCTTTGAATCTCTTTCCCTCCTCCACGCCTATCACAGAGTCCTGGTCTGTAAGTAAGCGTGCAGATAGAGCAGGGGTAGTATAGGTCCATTCCCAGCGAACTTCCACCTCTGGAGTCAGTGAGGAGGCAACGGTGCTTCTCGAGGAGTTGAGGAGAGAAAGAAGAGGTGACATTGCAGAAGAACTGGGATGCTGAGGCCTTGAACATAATTATTTCTGGAATTTCACTTGGTAGTTTGTTCCATGAGGATATTCAAGGATGAGTGACCTAGAGCAGCTGGAGCAGAAAGCTGAGAAGCTGTGGAATCAGATCCAGAGATCAAGTCCTGAGCCGTTGGAGTGGGAGCACTGACTCCAAGACCCTAGGCTACCAAAGAACTAACCCTAGGGAGTATCAAATAGTGAGAACTCACACAAAGGAAACCACTTGAATACAAGACCCAGCATCACCCAACCAGCACTAGCACCCTGTGCAGAACGCCTCCTCTAAAAAACAAACAAAATGAAAATATAAATCCAATCATCAGCAGACAGGATTACCACCTCATTCAGCCTAGCCCATCAGAGGAAAAACAAACAAACAAAAACTCAGCACAAATCTCACTCTATGAGAAGCTTACACAAACTATTGGACCAACCTTAGGAAGGCAGAAACCAAAAGGAAGAAAGAATTCAACCTTGAAGCCTGGGAAAAGGAGACCTCAAGCACAATAAGTTTAAAACAAATAATGAAAAGGCAGAGAAATGCTACACAAGTGAAGGAAACTAACAAAGACTAAACACAAAGAAAGTATATTGAAAGTATATTGAAAGCAGCAATCCACTCCAGGACTATTGCCTGAAAATGCCATGGACAGAGGAGCCTGGTAGGCTACAGTCCACGGGGTTGCAAAGAGTCAGACACAACTGAGTGACCTCACTTCACTTTACTTCATGGGCTTCCCTGGTGGCTCAGAGGGTAAAGCATCTGCCTACAATGCAGGAGACCCGGGTTCGACCCATGGGTTGGGAAGATCCCCTGGAGAAGGAAATAGCAACACACTCCAGTAATCTTGGACTTCCCTGGTGGCTCAGATGGTAAAGAATCTGTCTACAATGTGGGAAACCTGAGTTCAATCCCTGGGTTGGGAAGATCCCCTGGAGAAGGAAATGGCAATTCACTCCAGGACTATTGCCTGGAAAATCCTATGGACAGAGGAGCCTGGTAGGCTATAGTCCATGGGGTTGCCAAGAGTTGGACAAGAAGGTGCGACTTCACTTCACTTCAGAAGAATTAAAGAATAAACATGCAGAGACAAATGACACAATTACTGAAATTAAAAATACTCTGCTGCTGCTAAGTCGCTTCAGTCATGTCCGACTCTGTGTGACCCATAGACGGCAGCCTACCAGGCTCCCCCGTCCCTGGGACTCTCAAGGCAAGAACACTGGAATGGGTTGCCATTTCCTTTTCCAATGTGTGAGAGTGAAAAGTCAAAGTGAAGTCGCTAAGCTGTGTCTGACTCTTAGCGACCCCATGGACTGTAGCCCACCAGGTTCCTCCATCCATGGGATTTTCCAGGCAAGAGTACTGGAATGGGGTGCCACTGCCTTCTCCGAAAAATACTCTAGAAGGAATCAATAGCAGAATATCTGAAGCAGAAGAACAAATCAATGAGCTGGAAGATAAAATGGTGGAAGTAAATTCTGAAGAGCAGAATAAAGTAAAAAGAATGAAAAGAACTGAGGATAGTCTCAGAGACCTCTGGGACAATATCAAATGCACGGACAATATCAAATGCACCAACATTCGAATTATAGGGAATCCCAGAAACAGAAGAGAAAAAGAAAGGGTATGAGAAAGTTTTTGAAGAGATTATAGTTGAAAATTTCCCCAGCATGGGAAAGGAAATAGACAATCAAATCCAATAGGCACAAAGAATCCCATACAGGATAAACCCAAGATTACTGTACCTGGCAAGGATCTCGTTCAAAACTGATGGAAAAATAAAAGAGCTTTTCAGACGAGCAAAAGTTAAAAGAATTCAATACCACCAAACCAGCTTTACAACAAATGTTAAACAGGCTTATATAGTCAAGAAATACAACAGAAGAAAAAAGGTCCACAAAATCAACCCCAAACAATTAAGAAAATGGCAGTAAGAACATATGTATCAGTAATTACTTTAAATGTAATTACTTTAAATAGAATAAATTCTCCAACCAAAGACACAGACTGGCTGAATGGATACAAAAACAAGACCCATATATATGCTGTCTACAAGAAACCCACTTCAGACCTAAAGACACATATAGACTGAAAGTGAGAGGATGAAAAAATACATTCTATGCAAAAGGGAAGCAAAAGAAAGCTGGAGTAGCAATCCTCATATCAGACAAAACTGACCTTAGAATTAAAGAATATTACAAGAGATAAGGAAGGACACTACATAATGATAAAGAGATCAATCCAAGGGGAAGACATAACAACTGTAAATATCTATGCCCCAACATAGGAGCACCTCAATACATAAGACAAACACTAACAAACATAAAAGGAGAAAATGACAGTAACACAACAATAGTAGGAGACTTTAACCCCCCACTCACACCAATGGATAGATCATCAAAACAGAAAATTAATAAGGAAACACAAGTCTTAAATGATACATCAAATGAGATGGATTTCATCCAAATGCAGAAGAATACATCTTATTCGCAAGTGCACATGAAACATTCTCCAGAATAGATCACATCTTGGCTCAAAAATCAAACCTCAGTAAATTTAAGTAAATTGAAATCATATCAACCATCTACACTGACCACAATGCTATGAGATTAGATATCAATTACAAAAAAAAAAACAAAACAAAACCGTAAGACACACAAATACATGGAAATTAAACAACACATTTCTAAATAACCACCAGATTACTGAAGAAATCAAAAGGGAAATCAAACATTTCTAGAAAAAAATGACAATGAAAACACAACTCAAAACCTATGAGATGCAGCAAAAGCAGTTCTAAGAGGGAAGTTTATAGCAATACAATCCTACCCAAGAAAGAAGAAAAACGTTTACTAGACAACCTAACTTTATACCTAAGACAACTGTAACCAAAAACAACAAGCAAACAAAAAAAATTAGTAGAAGGAAAGAAATCATAAAGATCTGAGCAGAAATAAATGAAAAAGAAATGAAAGAAACAATAGTAAAGATTAATAAAACTAGAAGCTGCTTTTTGAGAAGATAAAATGACAAACCTTTAGCCAAACTCATCAAGAAAAAAAGAGAGAAGAATCGAATCAACAAAATTAGAAATGAAAAGGAGAGGTTACAACAGACAATGTAGAAATACAAAGGATTATAAGAGACTATTATGACTATGCCAAAGCCTTTGACTGTGTGGATCACAATAAACTGTGGAAAATTCTGAAAGAGATGAGAATACCAAACCAATTGACCTGCCTCTTGAGAAACCTATATGCAGGTCAGGAAGCAACAGTTAGAACTGGACGTGGAAAAACAGACTGGTTCCAAATAGGAAAAAGAGTACATTAACGCTGTATATTGTTACCCTGCTTATTTAACTTATATGCAGAGTACATCATGAGAAATCCTGGGCTGGAAGAAGCACAAGCTGGAATCAAGATTGCCAAGAGAAATATCCATAACCTCAGATATGCAGATGACACCACACTTATGGCAGAAAATGAAGAGGAACTAAAAAGCCTCTTGATGAAAGTAAAAGAGGAGAGTGACAGAGTTGGCTTAAAGCTCAACATTCAGAAAACTAAGATCATGTCATCTGGTCCCTTCACTTCATGGGAAATAGATGGGGAAACAGTGGAAACAGTGTCAGGCTTTATTTGGGGGGGCTCCAAAATCACTGCAGATGGTGACTGCAGCCATGAAATTAAAAGACGCTTACTCCTTGGAAGATAAGTTATGACCAACCTAGATAGCATATTCAAAAGCAGAGACATTGCTTTGCCAACAAAGGTCCGTCTAGTCAAGGCTATGGTTTTTCCAGTAGTCATGTATGGATGTGAGAGTTGGACTGTGAAGAAAGCTGAGCACCAAAGAATTGATGCTTTTGAACTGTGGTGTTGGAGAAGACTCTTGAGAGTCCCTTGGACTGCAAGGATATCCAACCAGTCAATTCTAAAGGAGATCAGTCCTGGGTGTTCATTGGAAGGACCGATGCTAAAGCTGAAACTCCAATACTTTGGCCACCTCACGGGAAGAGTTGACTTATTAGAAAAGACTCTGATGCTGGGAGGGATTGGGGGCATGAGGAGAAGGGGACGACAGAGGATGAGATGCCTGGATGGCATTACTGACTCGATGGACATGAGTTTGGGTGAACTCTGGGAGTTGGTGATGAACAAGGAGGCCTGGCATGCTGTAATTCATGGGGTTGCAAAGAGTCGGACACGACTGAGCAACTGAACTGATTGACTGACTGATATATAATATGTTTTATATACAATTTATACAATATGTTTTATGATGTATTTTTTTCTCTGAAAATATCACATTTTCCAATGTCAATAACAATTCCTCTAATGGTGAACTTAATCTAGATAATCAACCTAAAATATCTTTCTCCTTCTAAGCTTTCCACATCCCTTTATTGCTTGTAAATTGTGGTTACTCTTCTTACTTTTATGGCAGTAAACTTCCTCCTATGCAAGACAGAGAATTAACAACAAAAAGATTTTTCTTTTCTCCGCATGATCATATATGATACCAATGGTTGACTGCAACCAAAAAGCATACATCCCTGCTGATTAGTGTGGGCTTAAATCTTGTGAACTTTATTTGACACTGTCGGTTTGTATCTGATCTGCCTTCAAGTAAATTTCTCTTCTGGTCTTTGCCTTATTTTTAATATGGCTGATTATCTATTCTCTTTTATCTGGTTTGAATTTTAATTATGAGAAAGAAATAATTTCCTGAAATGAAAATGTATAGAAAAATAGATATGTATATCTTTTAATCCATATCTCCTTGGCATTCCCTTCTTTTATTTCTTTGCTCTTTAACTTGGTCAGAGAGGCAGCAAAATAGAAGGGCTAAGAGAATGGACTGTGGAGTCAGACAGCTTGGGTCCTTCTTTCAGCAGCATCTCTTATTAACTGTCCAATCTTATTCCAGTAACTTTTCCTGAGTTGCCAAATACTGATATCTAATTCAAAGGATTATTGTTAAGATGCATATTAGAATATCTGGTATATTATAAGTCTCTGTAAACTTTTAAAATTAAATTTGATATCTAGGCTCTAACTAAGATTTAGTTCTACATCTTAAGATGCTTTCACATGTCCTTGAAACCTCAGCTTCTAAAATTTGAAACATTCTTGCCCCCCTCTTTCACCTCCACTTACCTTTCCTATTCCCTTTCTTTCCTCTAAATCAAATCACTTTTTAGAGTGAGTTCTAGTGCATTATTTTCCATGGACTTTTTGTTGGCCTCCCAAGTCTAGACTGGACAACCCTCTATATGGCTGTGTCCTATAAGACACACCTCAGTCTCTATAAGATTCAGTGCCAACCACATTTGCTACAGCATCTACTGCTCAGTGCTGTAGAATAGATGGAAGAATGTCCCAGAAAGAGAGAATAAATTGTGCAAAATCTTTGAGTCAAGAAGGCATTTTGTTTGAAGGACTGAAAGGCACTATGCTTTATCTGGGGATGTGAGAGATAGACTAGATAGTGATAGTGATCTTGTGATCACTAGATAGTTATTTTTACTTCACTAGTCTATCTCTCACCTCCATATCCCCAGATAAAGCATAGTGCCTTTCAGTCCTTCAAACAAATTGCCTTCTTCAGTCAAAGATTTTGCAGTTTATTCCCTCCTTCTGGAACATTCCTTCATCTATTCTTTTCCCAGGTGGCTCTTTTTTTTATCCCTCTGGTCTCACAGAGATTTTCCCTGACCTTATCATTCCCTTTTTGAAAACACATGATGACTTTAATGTGGTTTAAAAACCACAGACCACAAGACCCAACACAACCAAAGTGTGCCTATGTTTTCAATCTAAATATCATCCCATTCCTCCCTATCTACTCCCACATTCACTATGCTCTAGTCACTCTTAACTTCTCTCAGTAATACACTTTGGTATTCTTTCCTTTAGGATGCATTCATGTAATAAGCCAAGTACAGAGAACAGAACTCAAGAACTGGTATATAAGATAGAAATTGCTCAAACACTCCAAAAGCTTTCTAGTCTTTGTACCTGCTCTAAATTCCTGTTTTATTCAACACTGTTCACTCACCCTCTGACAATGTACCTTGCGCATAGTAGGTGATCAATTATTATTTATAGACTAGATGAATAAAGGAATGTGTCAGTGAATGAATAAACACAGCCATTTCTCATTCTCATGTTTTAGATGTCTTATGAATTTGCAGCAATATTCTAAGCAAGTGGTTGGCGGTGGGCTGAGCAGGGAGGAGGCTGGGAAGAATTTCAGATGATGTGTCTGTATGTGTATGGGTGTTTGTGTGGGAATCTGAGTCTGAGAATGCCTAAATGTGCATCTCCAACCACAGCCCAGTGCCAGAAAGGCTTTTTGAATTGCTTCTTGTTTTTTCTCATCCACCCTTTTGTCCTTTTCTCCTACCACACCATATTGAAAGTAGGCCTTTCCCACTCTTAGTTTCCACCTTCACGTTCGTACTGTAGTGAAGAACATGTGGTATCTCTGGGAGTCCCAAGGCTAGCTAGGAGATCTAGCAGTTGCTAGTTTAGAGTAGAGGAGGGGAGAATTATAAAAAGGAGTTCAAGGGAGTCATCGAACATGACTAAAGCGGGTAGGATAGAGTAGTTGAGCACACCCACACTTGGATTCCCTAAACCAGAGGTCCTCAGTCTGACTGTGAGTTACAATAACCTGGGGAGTTTGTAAAACTCTAAATGCCTCGGACCCTACCCTAGATCAATCAAATCAGGATCTGTGAAAGTGCGACTCGGGCAGCAGTACTTTCAAAGCTCTCTGTGTGGTTCCAACATGCAGCCAAGTTTGAAAGCCACTGCAGTAAAACAAAACCTTACTGCAGTGTTTGGTCACTATGGCAACCCCATAAATACCTGTGATATTTTGTTAATTAGTTGCCAACTAAGAGGCACATTCTCCCTTTTAACAGATTTAGGGTTAGGCCAGTGTTTCCAGTACCTCTTTATGGAAAGCTTACTATGTGCTTGATATGATAATATTTACCATATAAGACCTCTATTTCATTACTTTGTGATTTTTTTTCCTACCTCATATTTAAGTGCATAGATTATGTGAACTTTAGGTATTCCAAGAGATGGTTAGTACACACCATGATTGCTCCGCTTACATACATTCCCCCCAAGCTTGACTTTTTATCATTTAGTTACAATGTCCTGTGCTGAGCTAACTGCTGATTCTAGGAGTCTCTTTTGTGGTGCAGGGTAGCCCCGTTCCCTGCCATAACCAGGGATGAGCACAAAAGTCAATCTGTGTAGGTTTGCAGAGATCTCTTAGAAAGATACCTTTTTTCATTCATCCAAGACAGTTTTAGGAAGTAATTTTTTTTCTCTTCTCCAGACCTGAGAAAGGGAGCAGGTCATAGACTCAGTGTCATTATGAAGCAGTGCTAATCTTAGCATGAGACTGATTCCATGAAAAGCAGAGGAAACAAGTATGGAAAAAATGTCCTTCGCTGAACCAGACTCTTGAGTCCACTCAGTGTTAGACTTCCCCTGTAATAGTTTAAGGCAGTTTGAGTGTGGCTTTCTGTTACTTTCAACCAAAAGCATCCTAATTAATGGAGCATGAAGAGACAGCCTGGGTTTCCCAGGTGGTGCTAGTGGTAAAGAATCCACCCGCTAATGCAGAAGATGTCAGAGATGTGGGTTCTATCCATGGATGGGGAAGATGCCCTGGAGTAGGAAATGGCAACCCGCTGCAGTATTCTTGTCTGGAGAAGTTCACAGACATGACTGAGCAGGCATAAGAGACAGCCTGCAGCAGTAGGAATATAAAACTAAAAATACCCCAAAGATTATTTAACCCAAACTTTCATTTTAAAAATGAGAAGATTGAGGACTCTCCTTGTGGTCCAGTGGTTAAGACTATGTGCTTCCACTGCGGGCAGCATGGGTTCAGTCCCCAGTAGGGAAAGTTCCACATGTTGTGAGGTTCGGCCAAAAAATAAAAAATGAGAAGACTAAGACCCAAACAGCCAAAATGACTCATGGAAGACAATGCGATCTACTGGGTCTTATGATACCTAGAATTGGGTCTGGACTTCAAGTGTCCTCATTCCAGTGCATTGTTCATTCTACTAAAGAATAAAGTCTTTATTGTAAACATTCACTTTAATTTTCAAATGTTGCTAAATTAGCTGTGATGACCCTAATTTTTAAAATGTCATTAAATTTCCTTGGAAGGAACTCTCTCTAGAAATAGATATTCTCAGCCTTTTCTCAAAAGACATACTCAAAGCCTGTAGAGACCATTTGATTTTCAAATGCAGACGTCATGAAAGAATATGCAAAACTGTTGAAAATATATATCACACAAGCCACCCCCAACCAAAAAAAAATTTAAAGTTCTATCCAGCTAGGCTGCTTCAGTAAATGATGTTTCTGAATATATAAAATACTTGAATCTAAATTTAAAAATACTCCCCCCACCCCTTGATTAACCAGATTGTCCCCTCCCCTATATATAGGAACGCTATGTGCCTGAGCCCACTTGCCATCTGTCACCACATTTTCCAAACTTCTCTTCCACCTCCTCCTCTTACACAATCTTATCACATAAAAATATTAGATTTCAGGGATTTGTATAATTTCATTAAATTTTCTGAGCCAAGTAAAAATAGAGGAAGTACTGGTATCTCAAACTGACTCAGATTTTGAGTTGTCCAACAGATATCCATGGTAGCCAGTGATGACCTTTAGGCAGAGCTCATGTGCCTAGGAATAACATGAATAAGTCTTTTCCCTTAGTATGGCATTTCACATTAGGACTTTGCAAGTGTTCCCCATATTACAGAGAGGAGTTTGGATAGCTTCCAGCAAGTCCTGACTCATATACCATCTTATTGCTCTGTTGATTACCTTTTGTAAAGTTTTGTGAGTTCTCTCAGATCATTAAAAAAGTACTTAGAAGCCAGTTGGGAATTATCCATGTTGCTGCTTCCTCTTTCGCAGTTTGGGAAATGATTTGTAGCCATCTGAATACAGGGCACCTCTTCTCAGTTTAGTTCAGTTGCTCAGTCGTATCCAACTCTTTGCGACCCCATATACTGCAGTATGCCAGGCTTCCCTGTCCATCTACTTAACCAAGTGTTTAAGACAGAAGTTTAAGTGCCTTCCTTGGTTGCTCTCTTTCTTGCTTCTCACCCACAATCCATACAAAACCTCTAGCAGTGCTTTTGTTTCCAGATCCCACAGGAGGTCTTTGACGAATGCCCAGTGAGGTTGGCTATAAAGTATCAAGGCTACTACACAGTGAAGAATTGATAGAAATGGTTCTTTCCTGCTTCTCTGCATGTGTAGGAGAAATGAGGCTTATAAAGTGCAGCCTATTGTTTCTACCAAATACTCCTTTTTCTCCCATCCCTACCCCCGGTGGTCCTGAAGGGTTTATCAGTCAACATATCTGAACCATTCTCTGATGGCAGGGGTAGTCCCATGACTCAGGCCTGACCAATCAGGAATTCCCAAGCCCTCTCAGCAGAGGTTGGTCCAAGTGTGGCACGTTATTCAAGAGGAACATCAGGGAGAAGGAGATTTGCTTCCTTTATAGCATAGACTTGGGGCTACTGGTGGCCATTTCTATTTGCTACAAGGAAAAATTGTACCTATGGCAGCAGAAGCATAGCCACACCCATAAGGGAAAGAGACAAACTAATATGGAAAGATAGAAAAGGAGAAAGAGGCAGGGGATAAGAAGAGAGTCTAAATCAGGGGTTGGCAAACTAGGGTCTGCCTCCTGTTTATGGGAACACAAATACACCCATTTTTATTGTATTATCTATAAATGCTTCTATTCTGCCACGGTAGTGTTTAGTTGAAATAGATACCAAACCTAACTGACAATGGCTAAATAAGGACATATGAAGTATTTTGTCCTGTTCAAAGAGCTCATAGTTTATTGAAGGGTAAATAAAAAAGTAAATACATATGTATAGTATATAATGGGGAAAAAATATAATATAGAATAATACACCCCAAAACTAGCAAAGCAGCAATGGTCACAGATGATACTTATACTACTGATGATGACATCTTCCATTTATTGACTGCATATTATGTGGATGCTTTACATATATTTTCACTCATCCTTCAGTCTTGTACAGTAAACATATCAGTAAGGATAGAACAAGTCTTGCTGTAGTAACAAATGAACCTGGTATCTCTTGCTGCACATCCTTGGTGGATCAGTAGCAGAGTGTGCTTAGTCTTAACAGCCAAGATCTCAAGGTGACGGAGGTTCCTTTTCAACACATGTTTTCATATTTGCTGCTCTGAGGGCAGGGACCATAGCAAATCTCACACTGCCTCTAGAAAAACTTCCATCTACGAGTGAAACATAGCACCTTTGCTCAGATTGCATTAGCAAAAACAAGCCATAAAGCCATGCCTATATTGAAAAGTGCTGGTGAAATGGATCAGAAGAAGAGCTGGAAATATTTAGAGAATACCAGGAATGTTTACCCAAAGAAATATTGGGTAAACACGTTTCCAATGAGGAAATTCAGTAAGAGAAGTTAGCAGACTTCATCAAAGTTAGCGTTAATAAAGTAGCAGTGTTTTAATTGAACCTAGAGTCAGTATCGGAGAAGGCCATGGCACCCCACTCCAGTACTCTTGCCTGGAAAATCCCATGGATGGAGGAGCCTGGTAGGCTGCAGTCCATGGGGTCGCTAGGAGTTGGACACGACTGAACGACTTCACTTTCACTTTTCACTTTTATGCGCTGGAGAAGGAATGGCAACCCACTCCAGTGTCGTTGCTTGGAGAATACCAGGGATGGGGGAACCTGGTAGGCTGCCATCTATGGTGTCACGCAGAGTCGGACACGACTGAAGCGACTTAGCAGCAGCAGCAGCAGCAGAGTCAGTATGACTCTAAATTCTAAGTTCTTTTATGTTGTATTGTGTCAATATACTTTCCGTTTGTGCTGGAAAACAGTAGTTTACTGATTAAAGGAATAGTAGGTTTTTAAGGACCAAGAAAGAGATGTAAAATGTTTAGATTTGGTGAGCTTGCAAAAAAGGAAACCCTTTATTTAATCTTTTTGCTAAAGACATTTACATTATATAAGCTGTATTTAAGAAAGATATGAATGGCAGTTTCAACTAGTGAATTTAACCTAGAATGGGATGATTACCAAGAGGAGAGCACAGTATGGAAACAAGAATGAGATAATACAAAAAAAAGAAGGGATTCAAAGGAGAGAAAGAGTAGCAGAGAGGGAGAAGTTGAGAGAGAGAGAGAATTAGTAGTGGCAGAGGAGATTTTGGACTGAGATCATCTCTGTTCTTGAGGTACTTTAAGTATAATTCTTTCCTAAAAGGTTCAGATTCAGATATTTATGAGACAGAGTTGCTGTTTCTTTTAGAGGCTTGTCAAGTGTACAAGAGGAGGAAAAATCTGTTTGTGAAAGGAGTTTACAGTATACTTAAAGTTTATTTTAAAAATAAATAGGACTTGATAGATAGGGCAGTAAACAACAGGCCCCACCAGGAACCTGCCAGGAGCACTAACAGGAAGCATCTGTAGGCTGCCAAGAGCCAGAAATAAGAATGAACAGCTCTTACCGTCAGAGAGTCACAGGAATACTCACAAACAGAAAGGATATTTGGGGTGCAGCATCTCTAAGCCAAGTTACTCCTGTCACGAACGCACTCACAGTTTATAGAGAACATACCCACACAGGTAAAGCCACATCTGAATCAGATGTTGCTGGTTCCCTTTGCTATAAGTTCCTGGTTTTGTTTTAGCCTGAAATTGTGACATGACACAGAAAAATAGGTAGAATCCTTTAGAGAATTTAATACCATTGGGATATAAAAATGTGCATGATCTCAATAATTAAGAAGTATGAATGACCAGAAAAGAGTCTGTGTGCTCCCTCCACAATTTTATTATTTAACATTTATATTTATTAACTTTGCAAAGGTCGGACTAATTATGGATATGTGCTTACTATGTGCTGAACATGATCACAGGAGCTGAGGATACAAACATGACGGAGAGAAACAACCTTTACCTTCTTAGAATCTCCTATTTTCACAAAGGAAGAAAATGAGAAAAAATGAACGAGGTGATTAAAGATTGGACTAGGACTAATAATAAAAAGCTATGAAAATAATGATATAATAGAAATCCTAGGGATAAAGAGTGTTACCAACATCAGGCAGGGTCCAGGTGGCCCTTTTGAGTGGGGAGCTTTGAGCTAGGGTTTGAAAGGTAATAAGCAAACTATGTGATGACAAAGCATAGTATATGCTTGATCCTGTTTCAATTAATAAAGACTTTTTTTCTAGAGAAAAATATAATAGAGCTGGGTTATAAAGCTCATTGGATAAAGACTTAAGAGAACTGAGTCTCTTTTCTGCCACTTAATAACTGTATGCCCTTAAGCCAGTCACGTAACCTTTAAAAGTATGGCTTTCTTCATCTGGGAAATGTGTGGGCTGGAGGATCTCTGAGGTCCTTTTCAGCAGTAAAAGTATATCGTATTCCTCTCCTGTCCCTACTGCATTTGTGTGCATAGCACACTTGCACACACACAGCAGATGTAAGTCTTCTATTAATATTTTGTAATTGTTGTCTGGAATAAACTCTGAGCAAAAGAAGAAATACTTATGCAACACAATCTCAGTATAAGTGAAAACCACCATGCCTCCTTTTAGCATCTTCCCAAAGTTCAACCTTTCCATAAAGGTCTCTGAGGATAAGTGGGACCATATGTGGATATAGCCACACTCCGTTAGCTTCTGTGATAGCTCAGTTGGTAAAGAATCTTCCTGCAATGCAAGAGACCTGGGTTCAATCCTTGGGTTGGGAAGATTCCCTGGAGAAGGGAAAGGTTACCTACTTCAGTATTCAGTCTTGGAGAATTCCATGGACTATACAGTCACTGGGGTCACAAAGAATCAGACGTGACTGAGTGATTTTCACTTCACACTCCTTTCTCAAACTATCAGTCTCTGACCATAGCCACTGATACTCCATGTGTGTATGACTCTTCCTCCATACTCTCCCCTTAGTACAGCCCAGTCCAGCATCATCTGATTGGACCAGAAATGGATACCCAAGTTGAGGAAGAATCAACTATAGGCTGACCACTGACCAGGAAAATAAATGGGAAAGGTGAGGTCAGGCTAGCCAATCCACTTCAAGGAAGCTGGATTTAGGACTGTAAAACATTTATGGGTTGGTGGCAGGGCAAAAATTTAAGGACATGTAAAAGGCACCAAAGCATTCAAAGGAAAATGGTGGCTTCTGTGGCTGTTGAGGCCCCCAGATCCTCCCATCTCCAAAAGGCCCTGGCATTACAGTGTTTCCCATACCCTATTTCTGTGAAATTTCTCAGCGTTCTATCAACAATCCCCATTTCTTCTGAACTAGCTTCGCTGGATTTCTTTCAGCCAAATTGCATTCACTAAAACAAAATGTGGCTCATTCAATAAATAAGCTAAACTCCATGGAGATGTTAATGGTGACCAGATTTAGACACAAGAGTAATAAATGAAAATGGGGGAAAGGCTCTTTTTTTATGAAATAGAGGTTAGATGGTTATGAGTTGCTGGCCCAGGGAGAGGTGAAGGGCACCTGAAGCAGAAAGCGGATTCCAGAAAATATGCTGTTTAGGGGATGTTCCAAAATTGGTCTGGAAGGACTGAAAGGAGATGAGTAAGATGGAAACATTTGACCTACAATTTTGCTAATGAGCAGTGCTTAACTCTGTAGGAAATAAACAGCCCCCAAAGCTTTCAGATATGTTTTTCTTTCTCTCCATTCACCTTCCTCCCAGCACAGTGCATAATATGTAGTAAAAAGAAAAAAAAATAATACTTATTAGTAAAGGCATCAAATTCTGTCTTTTAGGAACCACACAGGAAGATATTTTCTCCTAGTCTCTCTTCAAAGAACTCTGTATTTTCCCACCCCTGCATAACTCTTCAGAAGTTTTTGTTAATTCTATGGCTTATGCTCCTCAAATTAGGGATCACAGGGAGACAAATCAAGCTCATCGTTTTTCAGAAGATGGTAAGGAGTGATCGTCCAATAGTCACTTCCAACTGCCATCTGTGACAAGTCTGTAAAACATTTCGTTTGCATAATATATGGGAACTCTATTAAAATACAGCACACTGCTACAAGAAGTGGGAATATTCTAAGTCAAATTATGTCTCCACATAAAACCATCCCCCTAGTATTGGCAACAAAGCAGAGTTCTCCTGTATTGCTTTAAATAAGAAAACCCACTGCTCAAGGAATTACTGAATAGACACTAAACCTAGTTTAATCCAATGCTGCTGACATGTTGTGAAGTTATAACGAGAAGAAGGCTGAGGGAAGGTCATTTAGCATAAAGATGCCTGTTTGGGTTGAACCTCTTCTCTGCACTAGGGTAAGCAAGGACAGAACAGCAATCAGTTTATAAAGCAGGCACTAGGTCCCATCCATAATGAGACCTATATATCTGACCTAAAAAGGCCACAGCTCATGTTTCCAGAATAGAAAAATGTATATCAAATACCTTACCTTTAAAAAAAGATCTTTCTGTTTAGTCAGAAGTGGGCCAGCAAACTGATATCTTGACAGCGCATTGGAGATTCTAGCAAAGGAGAATGGCGGCTACTTGTGTTTTTCTTTTTCTCTGCCTCTCTAAAACACTGATGACATCCTTGCTCTAAAAAGGACATTTTGTTTGTCTAGGTCCAGAATTTTTAAAAACATGCTATTATTCACACAGGTAGCCATTGCAGGAGATATAAGAGACGTAGGTTCGCTCCCAGGATCAGGAAGAACCCCTGGAGGAGGAGATGGCAACCCACTCTAGTATTCGTACCTGGAAAATTTCATGGACAGAGGAGCTTGGCAGGCTATAGTTCGTGGGGTTGCAAAGAGTCGGACATGACTGAGCAACTGAGTACACACACACACATTATTCTCACAGCTTTAAACTGGATTGCGGCTACAGATATAGTTTTCCAAAGGCACCAAATGGTTAGCAAAGATCATGGTTGTTGATTAATGACCCTTTTGCATCAGCCCGACATCCTAGCCATACTTCAGTGACCAGGTGAGGAAAATCTGAGGGAAAAAAATAGGAGAGGAGAAGATGGAAGAGAGTTTATTACCTTCAGTGTTTTAGTTAGCAGAGTCTATAAAGTCATTTGAATTATCAGTGACTTAAATTTCACCGGTGGCTCAGACAATAAAGAATCTGTCTGTGATGAAGGAGACTCAGGTTTGATCCCTGGGTTGGGAAGATTCCCTGGAGAAGGGAATGGCTACCCACTCCAGTATTCTTGCCTGGAGAATTCCACGGACAGAGGATCCTGGTGGGCTACAGCCCATGGGGTCACAAAGAGTTGGACATGGCTGAGTAACTAATGCTTTTACTAAACTTCACTGTCAAAGCATTTCTATTGACAATGGAAGCCCTGGAAATAACTTGAGGAAGTATTTTTAATAGTTTGGTTCAAACTCTGTATAGGGTGCTCAATCCGAGACTGGTAAAACGTATAATGGTTTTCTTTCCCAGATAATCTGAATGACAGCCAGGCCCATGTTATACCTCTCTCAAGACATATGGTGAGACTGCAGTTTACTGTTCAGTTTTAATTCACTGCTGTCTTTTGTAAGAGAGCTAAAGAGAGATATTGCTAAAGAGAGATATTGCATAATTTTAGCAATACCAGGATGAAACCTTGCGTTATACTATGGGTCACTGCCCTGTAGTGTTTTGTGAAACTCCCTTTATATTTGTCACCCCCAGATTCATACCTAGTCAAAAGTAAAAACTCTCCTAAAAGAGAAGGTTGTAATTTTCTTGGCCATTCTTGACACAATGGTCCACCTTTTGATACGGGCAGGTGTTTCACATTTCAGATCTCTGGCTCATATTGTTTCCATAGCTCCATCTCTTTTATCCCATGATATCACTAAGAATAAGCAAAGATCTACCAAATTCAAAATCTGTCACCTCTGGATTTGTGTCTTCCCCTGAATAGGATTAGTGAGTGCTGACTATGGACCAGCCGCTGGGCTACATGCTTATATTCTTCAGCTGTGTCCATCTCATGACACAGAAAGGTTAATGCCATTTTACAGATAAGAAAATGAAGCCTCAGGTAGGTTAGGCAACTTTTTCCAAAGTTATATGGCTCATTTATGGCTGAGAAGAAATGTTAACTTCAGTATAAGTTTATTGCCTCACCTGCTAATCCACCTCACTAATCAGCTCTTTCTTTTCAATTCCATTATGCAGGGGTGTGCTTAAGTACTGACTCTAAAAACAAGATCTGCTCAGCAGCAGCCTTGCCTCTGACAGTCCAATCCAGGGTCTGTTCTGGTAAATTCCCACCTGGCTACTAAACACCTGTATTATTTTGTACCTACTAGATGAAAGGAACAGAGAAGATGATGGCACCCCACTCCAGTACTCTTGCCTGGAAAATCCCATGGATGGAGGAGCCTGGTGGGCTGCGGTCCATTGGGTCGCTAAGAGTTGGACACGACTGAGCGACTTCACTTTCACTTTTCACTTTCACGCACTGGAGAAGGAAATGGCAACCCACTCCGGTGTTCTTGCCTGAAGAATCCCAGGGACGGGGGAGCCTGGTGGGCTGCCATCTATGGGGTCGCACAGAGTCAGACATGACTGAAGTGACTTAGCAGTAGCAGATGAAAGGAAATTGATTTTCTTTGGGATGGATAACAAGACACCTCAAGCAAGACTTGTCCCATGAAAAAAGTGTCTGTGGTACAACCATGCACTCACTTATATTTTATCCCCTCATACAGTGCATTTTGATGCATACAGTACATTTTGCACACTGATGCTTCTGACCTATGGTGTTAGAGAAGACTCTTGAAAGTCCCTTGGACTGCAAGAAGATCAAACCAATTAATCCTAAAGGAAATCAGTCCTGCATATTCATTGGAAGGACTGATGCTGAAGCTGAAGCTCCAATACTTTGGCCAGCTGATGTGAAAAACTGACTCATTGGAAAAGATCCTGATGCTGGGAAAGACTGAAGGCAGGAGGAGATGGGGACACCAGAGGATGAGATGGTTGGATGGCATCACCAACTCGATGGACATGAGTTTGATCAAGCTCTGGGAGTTGGTGATGGACAGGGAGGCCTGGCGTGCTGCAGTCCAGGGGGTTGCAAAGAGTCAGACACGACTGAGCGACCAAACTGATACAATGCAAGTTCCATAAGATCACAGACCTAGTCTTGTATCCCAAGCTTGGAGCCCAGAATGTAGCACTTGGGTATCCAAGAATCTCTTGAATGACTGAAAGAATGAGTGAGTGAGTGAGTGAGTGAAGGGCAATGTCAAGATCCAGGCACAAGAGATACCAGTGTAGGAGCTTTTTACTCCCTGACCTGCTTTCACCAACTATATTGCTGGTAGCAGCCCATTTCCTGGATTCTGGCTTATGAACCCAATAAGATCCCCAGTTCTAGCGCTTCCCTTGAGTCTCTCACCCTGAGAGAAAGCCCAGTCCACCTACAGGTTTATCATTAGTTTTAGAATGAACTTAGCATTTCTTGGGCTTCTCATGTGGCTCAGCTGGTAAAGAATCTGCCTGCAATGTGGGAGATCTGGGTTCAATCCCTGGGTTGGAAAGATCCCCTGGAGAAGGGAAAGGCTACCCACTCCAGTATTCTGGCCTGGAGAATTTCATGGACTGTATGGGGGTGGGGGTGGGGGGAGGGTATTTCATACTACCCTCTGCATGCCTAGCCTCCAGGGAGTGAAAAAAAAAACAAAGATTATTTTTGTGGTAATCAGACTTCTTAACAGTGAAATGGCCTTGTTAAGCTATTTCATTTTCATTCATTCAGAATAGGTTTACTGAGTGGCTTCACTTGACTTCACTCACTTACTGTGTGCCAGGTATGTTGTAAGAGCTGAGGACATTGTGAGAATGAAAACAAAAAGGACAAGAATTTTTGTCATCATGGAACGTAAATTTCAGAGGAGGGAGCCAGGCAGTAAACCAAATAGCTAAGTAAAACAGGAAGTTTGAGGAAGTGATACACAGCAAAAAGAAAAAGAAAAAAAGTGGGATAGAAAGTGCTGACAGTGGAACGCAGTGTTAAATAAGGTGGGTATTAAGGGTTTAATTGTATTCCTTCAAAGAGGAATTCTAGTCCTAATCACCAGGACCTCAGAATGTGACTTTATTTACAAACAGAATCTATGCAGATACAATGAGTTAAGAAGTCATACTTGAGTGGAGTGGACTCTTGGTCCAATATGACTATTGTCTTTTGATTAGAAGATAATGTTTAGACACTCAGGGAGAGCATCACGTGTCTACAGAAGCAGAGACTGGAGCATTGCAATTATAAGCCAAGGAGCACCAAGGACCTCTGACCATCACCAGAACTAAGAAAAGGCAAGGAGGGACTGACCCAGCGTCTGAAAGGGAGTGTGGCCCTGCTGACACTTTAGCTTGGACTTGTAGCCTCCAGAACCCTGGGAGAATAAATAAATATCTGTTTTTTTTTCAAGCCTTCTCAATAGTTTGGTATTTTATAATAGAAGCCATAGGAAATTAATATAGTGGGCAAGGAAACCTCAACGTGGGGATGATATCTGAGGAAAGAGCTGAAGTTGGTGAGGGAGCACCCACACAGCTCCCCTGAGGAAGAGGGAACAGCAAGTACACAGGCTCAGAAGCAGGAGTGGACACAGCAGGTTCATGTAGCTGCAAGGAGGCCAGAGTGGCTGCGGTCAGGTTAGGAAAGGGAGAGCATTCAGGTCCAAGTGGAACAGAATCTAAATACCAGGGAATCTTGGCTGACCTGTTAAAACACAGAGAGCTGGGCACACCCCTGGACCCTCAGTGTTTCAGTAGATCTGGGGTAGGCTCTGAGAATATACTCATCTAACAAGTTCCTGATGCTGATATCGTTGGTCCAGGGGCCATGTTTTGAGAATCCTTGTTGTAGGACATATTGGGCATTGTAACAACTTAGATCTTTGCTGTGTGTGAGCCAAAAGCTATTCGAGGGTGACACAGGGGACTTCTGTTTGAGCAGGATGCTGCTGGGGAATAGGGTGACCAAAGGGTGAGTGGTAGAAGCAGAGAAACCAATTGCACGATTATTAGAATAAAAAGTATATAATATGAAGCACCTGTTTAAAAGTACCTAGGGACCAGTATCGGAGAAGGCAATGGCAACCCACTCCAGTGTTCTTGCCTGGAAAATCCCAGGGATGGGGGAGCCTGGTGGGCTGCCATCTATGGGGCTGCACAGAGTCGGACACGACTGAAGCGACTTAGCAGCAGCAGCAGGGACCGGTATGTGTTGTTTGGGTGTTATTTGGATGGGGGGGAGGAGCATTTGGGTTAATTCATAGACAACAAATACATAAACAAGAGATCTGAATTACCATGATACCTTGAAAGCCTAGCATTCTTGGAGAACAGCGCTTACTTAATAAGAGCTATATGACCTCTGCATGTCACCAGCTTCCCCTCCACTCATGTCCATGCACAGCCAGTTCAGAGACCAAGCACCTGTCAAGTCTGGAAATTCTTAATACACCCTATAGGTCATCACTTGAGGGTTTTTTTTTTTTTTTTTTTTTTACTGCCTTTGAAAGAAAAAAAGTGTCCCTTTACTCCATCCTAACAGCAACTCAGAATTCTTTGAATTTTAAGAGTTTTTGTTTCGGTAGCTAATGAGGACTCCAGTGAGCATGTCTGTTAAAGCTCTCAGATCACTCCCAGAGTGACCTTTACAAAGGTCCTAAAATAGGTTAGAATACCTATTATCTTTTTATATAAAGCCGGAATCTTACCATGGAAGAAATTTCCAATGTGAAGAATGAAACAAACTACTAGGGTTAATAATGACCAAAAAAAGTAATACTTAGAATCATACATTCAACCTCTTTATAGCCTCTTTCTATTAACACTTTCTTTTTCCACTTCCTGTGTGCTCTCACCTTCTTATGGATTTATCATCTTGAAGGTAAAGCTCACAATAGCTACTGAGATGTCTTCAAAACATAATGGTTTTATTTCTTGGCTGTTTGTAAGGTTCTCAATTTTGCAATTTGTATTTTATAAATATCTTAACTTTTTTTTTTTTTAAAAAGGTGAGTTTTGAAACAATCAAAATCCTAGATAAAGACATAGCCTGCTGCTGCTGCTGCTAAGTCGCTTCCGTCGTGTCCAACTCTGTGCGACCCCATAGACAGCAGCCCACCAGGCTCCTACGTCCATGGGATTTTCCAGACAAGAGTACTGGAGTGGGGTGCCAAAGAGCCTATGTCCTTTCTATTTCAAGGGAAAAAGTGAAGCATCTTCAAAGTGTTATTTAGACCACTTCAGTGGCAACCCACTCCAGTGTTCTTGCCTGGAGAATCCCAGAGACAGGGGAGCCTGGTGGGCTGCCATCTATGGGGTCGCACAGAGTCGGACACGACTGAAGTGACTTAGCAGCAGCAGCAGTGCTGATACACTGTATCATTAGCTAATGCAGAATTAACTTCTCTGTTCCTAGTTTCCATATCAGTAATTTAAGGGAGTTTGGATCAAACTCCAAAGTCCCTGGCAAGCTCTAGAATTAGCTGATTTAAATTGTACTATTGTATCCTAGGTTTATTTTGACTTTAGAAAAGGGAAGTCATGTTATTTTGTGTCCTTTCTAATACTGAAACTGAAATTCAAATCTTCTGGGGGCCAGACTGTAGTATAAGTGGATGAAGCAGATGACGAGCAAGAAAATAGAGTCAAGGATCAAGAACTGGCATCTGTGAGGAGACCATGGACACCGATGAGGGGACCGTGGTGATCTGTGACTGAAGAACATTGACACTATGCTCTAGCCTCTGTGAGCAATAAAGAGCTAGAGATGTGAGTTTATAAAGGTTTCCAGTATTTCAGAAGCTCAAAATATTCATTTTTGTTGATACCACCTTGATCTTTAAATTGGCAAGCAATTCAAATTAAAACATCATCACTGTGCAGGCCAAACTCTGGTAGCTCAATCCTATCTAAAAGCTACTGGTTTGCATGATGAAAGCCATATTGAATAAGATTTACCCCTCCAGCGTGTTATTGTTGCAAGCTAAGTTTCCACAGGGGAAGGATCCGGTAGCCTGAGTCCATATTAATTTTCTCTCTTTAAAAAAAAATAATAATAACTACTAACCTTTTCCCCTACAAGGAAAAGGCTAAGTAAAGCATCATAATAACCAGAGATTAAACTGACAGTCAGAAAGATAGACACGGGATACTGTACAAATGCCTACAGGGCAAGACAAACTGGTTTTGCAGAGGTGGCCTACCAACTGAGATTTGAGCTATAGCTCCATTGGCCAATTGGTGAACAGCACAAGTTATGGCTGGGCTGACTAGTCAATCAAAATGGCCACAGGATGAAAATTTGCTTTCTTTTTCTTCCCTCAAATGTATTGATATATCTCCCCATAGACTCCATTCATTTCCAGCTTCAAAGTGAGTTTAATCATTGGTAATAAATCACAAGAACTACACAAAAACCACACCTAGAAAACAGACAAGTGAAGACAGAAAACTATAAATGGGATTGTTTCTTTTAGAGAACTATTAATAAGATAAAGAAGTCGGCATCTTTAGGATTTCTAAGTTTTTATCTACTGATAATTCATTTAATACATGGAGGCCCATAAAAATTTCAAGGAAAGGTACGTAGGTTTATGGATTTTCTACATAAATAAAATTAGTTTTCTTTCAGTTTGTCTCCTCACTGTTACATTATACAAAAAGAAATAATCTGAAAATTTCCGCTAATATAGTTGTGAGGTCCAAGTGAAAATATAGGCTATGTTCTATTTTGGAAGTTGGGTTCCTCCACAAAAGAGCCTGAGTCAAAGTCTTAGGAATTTATTTGAGAGATGATCCCAGAAGCAGGAAGCATGAAAGGAGAAAAATCCAATTAAGCTGGAATATTGAATTGGTGATGGTTTTAAGCAACTAGGTTCATTCCTACCGGGGGTCTCTGAGAACAAGGTAGAATATGTCTAGAACGCTCCCACCAAAAACCAAAGCGTCTGATCCATTTATAGATTCTTAGTCTCTAATAGTGGAGGTTTACTGTGGGTTTTATCTTCCTTGTATATAATAACTGCTCATGGCTTTAGGAAAACTCTTGAAGCAGAACCACAGAGAAATACTTGGGGGCACTTGAGATAGGACTCACCCGTCAAATTACAGGTACACTAAGATGTGTATAGATGCTCCCTGAGTCAGGAGAATCTCTTGGAGAAGGGAATGGCTGCCCACTCCAGTATTCTTGCCTAGAGAATTCCATGAAGATAGGAGCCTGGTGGGCTACAGTCCATGAGGCTGTAGCAGAGTCAGACTGAGGGACTAACACTTCTACACTTTTAAATTAAGAAAACAAAATTGGACCACACCAAAAAAGATAGGATGTCACCCTTTAGAGCAGCTAGAAATGAAGCGGGATATAAAGAGAAATCCGTGAATATGCCAAACGAGAGAAAACCTGGCACCCTCGTATCATGACTGCCAATTCCATTGGGTGCTGCCTGTGTGCCTGTGTGAGTTCTGTGTATTTCACATGTATCAGCGTGTGTAATCCTGACCACAACTTTATGCCATAGGCACTACTTTTATTCTATTTTTCAATGATAAGCAAATTAATGATTAGGGAAATTAAGTCATAGTGTTTTAATATACCACAGGAACAGAAAACTAACCATGGTTCAAAAAGATGCCTCTTTCCCCCAAAACAGGTCCAAATCGAAAGTCATCAGGGAAGATATCTTGAATCTCAGGCATTGATTCGCTGCCTCATATGTGATAACCCTAGAGAATATTCTCAAGCCAGCAGTTGTAAGGATATATTTATTTAATTACGGTTTCTGATCTTAAGCAATGATCAGCACACTAGCAAGTCACAAATAAAAAGTTTTCTCAACATCTAGTCAACTTCTCTGGGAAAATAGGACTCAAGTTAGAAATGTCTCCTGGATGTTGAATTATCAAGAAACACACCCACTGTATATCAAAAGATCCACTCATATAAAACAAGTGCTTATGCAAGTGTACCTGAAAAGAAATTTATGCTAAAAAGGAATTATGTTCTTTAAAAAAAAAAAAAAGTGCTTTTTTTCCTCCTGCTGCGTGTTACCATTGTGTGTCTTCAGAACAGAAGCAGGTTTTTACAATTCGTTAACTCAGTACCACAACTGGAGTGCCAAAGACTTGTGTACCCCATGCAGAGACCTTATTTCTCTTTCATGGTAACTAATGACTTCTCCACCCTCTGCTTTCTTGGGTTCCAATACAGGTTTTGAATACCATGGGGAAAAAAATGGAAAAAAAAAAAAAGAGAGACAATGGAAAAGGCACTTCTGAAATATGAGTAAAGTTATATCATATCACAACGAGCATTTTTATTCTGATTCTTTTTTTTTTTTAAGCAGGTCAGGTGGGCAAATGTGGGCATGATTAAATGAGTCCCAGTAGGTGATATAGTAATTTGAAATACCCTTAATGATGCCAAACTGAACTGTTACAATGTGATTCTTGGCAATTAAGACATTTATCCACCCAGATTGGTATTACTTTTTTTTTTTTTTTTGCTGTTTATGATACATACCTTTTTGTGATTTGAGTTTCAATTTCGGCTCAAATAGAGAGATTTTTAAAAAACTGTATTCAATTCTTTTCTATTAGTTACCTAGTTAATTCAATTTCCTCAGAAATGAAATGATACTGACAAGCAGATATACACACTGCCACATAATTTCTTTCCATGTTGCTTAAAAATATAACTGAATAAAATAGAAAGAAAAAAGTAGACACTTAAAAAATGTTGACATAAATGGTGATGGATTTGGATACAATATGAAAGCTGGCTTGTACAACCTGTTTAACATATGGTCAGAGATACCAGTGTCTTTCTGGGTGCCTTAATTTTTCTCAGAAGGTCTTAATTTTCAAAACATATGGTTCTGTTAATAACTGGCCAAAGAATATCAGCATGTGATTTAAAAAAAAAAAATCAGAGCCTACAACAGTATGTTTCTCTCTTCTTCATGCTATTATAATAAAGGGGAAATGGACATCATTGGATTGTTGTTTGGGCTTCAGACCTCCCTGACTTTCTTTGACATTGTGTGCCCAATTAGGGGTGGGTATGATTTGGGGACAGGGGCTTCCCTGGCGGCTTGGTGGTAAAGAACCCACCTGTGATGCAGGAGATGCAGGTTCGATCCCTGGGTTGAGAAGATCCTCTGGAGAAGGAAATGGCAACCCACTCCACTCCAGTATTCCTGCTTGAGAAATCCCAAGGGTAGAGGAGCCTGGCAGGCTACAGTCCATGGAACTGCAAAAGAGTCAGACATGACTTAACAACTAAACAATAACAGCATCATCAGGGGACAGGGTCCATGGCTTTCCTTAAAGTCTTGGAGGGCCTTGAGACATTTCTGCACAGTACACACACACACACACACACACACCAAACAAACAAAAATACAAAGCAAGATGAGGAGAAAATGAACTACAATGCTGAGATAATTAGACCTTTAATTGTTTTTCTTGACATCAAAGGATGTCAAAGAATCATCTACTCTGTTGCATAGTTTGACCCATGCCACAAAAAAACTTTCTGTGTCTCTATTTCAGCAAAATGTTCTTCTCCTGAACCTCTTGGCAGTACTCAAGTTTTGAAGTTAGACGGTCTTAAGGGTTTCTTGAATAGTCCTCTGTGCCAAATGTATGGCTCATATGCAGCACCTAAACCAGGCTGTAAGATGTGTATTTCTGTGATCTAATTTAACCTTAGAATATAATTATAGCAAACTCCCACCAATATTTATATAATTGTTCTGTGCCTTGTTTATTTGTATTGCTGTTCAGTCGCTCAGTCGTGTCTGACTCTTTGCAACACCGTGGACCGCAGTACACCAGGCTTCCCTGTCCTTCACCATCTCTCAGAGCTTGCTCAAACTCGTCCATTTGTATAAGCTGCTTTAAATTCTCATGCAGATAATAATCATAAGGTAAATACCCTTGTGAGAAAACTTAAACCTGGGCAATTACGTCACACTCCTGTCAATTTGGCCCTGATCTTCCTTTATTTTCCCTAGGAGCGCTTACAGTTAACCAGCTGACTTTACATTAGGTGTTACCTTGTTTTTGAGTTGTGTCTATCACCCCAGTAAAAAGTAAGTGCCATCAGGCTTTGGCAGGATATTGGCTAACATGTTCGGCATTATACCCCAGTTCCTAGAACAAAGTGTAGCTATAACAGAACCTTCGTGGAGATTTGCTGAATGAACTCGGTTATCTGAGCTCATAGAAAAGGTTATAGAGACCAAATGTTCCCCAGAGACCAGCCAACTGATTCGCTTCTCTGTGTTGTTTTGATTCCTCCTAATGAACTGTCCAAAGTGTTAAAACAGAATCATGTTTTAGTTCAGCAATCTCTTATGTTTAGACAGAAATCCATTCTTTATACATGAATGTTCCCTATTTAAATAACAATATAATTCGTAGCACTTGTTTTAAGTGATTCTAAAAGGAGGAAATCATTGGCTTTACAAGCATTGCATAATTGAAAATCTGGGTACATTTTAGCAAAGGCTAATGGGTACATATTTATTTTTCTGTGGAGTTGCTTTTGTATAGTGTCTTGAAAGGAACTCTTATTAAACTTTTAATGATATTCAAAACAAGCTCTCTTTTATGTTTCTAAAGAAAATTAGCATGCTGTTTGCAGCCTTATACCAGCTTCAGTTTCATGGCCTTTAAATCATCATTTATATATTTCTAGTGTTCAGCAAAGAACAAAATACGTCCCATAGAATTCATGGTTTGTTTTAAAGATGCATGAGAGTACAATTGAGAACCATGCAATTCATAACAAATTCAATCTAGACAAGACAGCGTGTCATTCAATGCAGCCCCACCTATTTCTCCTTTCCCACAAGAGACTGAAGAATGGAAGTCATTCGCTCAAATATGAAATTCATGAAACACTTTCATCCTCTGACAGCCATACACCAAGGACCAGAAAAATCATTTCATCTCATAATGTTTTAGAGACCCCAGGCAAATGTAAACAGTAGACGCTGTTAGACATTAAGGATTCATTACAACCGCTAAACAGCTAAACTGAAAATGTACTGATTTATTTGGAATTCCATAGGATTCTGGTGGGAGACTTATTAAATTATTTATTAAACTTCAACGGAAAAAATGACTGTTTATTAAATCTGAATATAGCACTTATAGGTATCCTTATTTCATACCATGGTTTATATTAAGGGATAAAATACATGGTAAAATAACATTTAGTGTCTAACATTAATCCACCAGTAGTAATCCATTTTAATATAGGACTATAGTTCTTTAATAAGCTGACTCCATAGTGATTTGGTGTCTCAGACGGCAAAGAATCCACCTGCAATGTGGGAGACCTGGGTTCGATCCCTGGGTTGGGAAGGTCCTGAAGGAGGGCAAGGAAACCCACTCCAGTGTTCTTGCCTGGAGTACCCCCATGGACAGAAAAGCCTGGTGGGCTACAGTCCATGGGATCACAAAGAGTTGGACACGACTGAGCTACTAAGCACAGCACATGGTCTTGTGATAAGATTTGCCTCAATACTGAGACTTGTCTGAGTCCCAGAGACCAAGGTTTGGTTTTCACACAGAGAGAATCTTCCTGTCAAACAATCTCTTTTGAGAAATCTTTCTACACAATTTCATCATAACTGGTTCTATATCATTCACCTTCCAAACTTTTCAAATACCTAGCACAAGCACAGGATGCTGTTCTTAAGTGGGTGTGTTCTGTCAAATACTTATGCCCATAAATTACATATAATTATAGGTGTGTGTCTGTATCCACATTCAGATACTATGTACACCTGTCCACACAGCCAGATATCATGAGCATCTGTATACATCCAGATATCGTGTGTGTCTGTACACACAGACATTGTGAACAACTGAACACGTGGCAAAATGGATATAGTGAACTCTAGGAATAGTAGAAGGGCATAGAAGGAATTCTATGGAGAGGATGGAATGAGCAATGCCAGTTGGATGCAGAAAAAGCATCCAACTTGATAGGCTCAAGTTTGTATTGTTTCAAGTATATGGGTTAGTCAAAAGTCCCAAGAGAACAGGTGACTGAGTGAACTTGATCTCAGATAAATCTGGTGGATAAAGCCTCTAGGATAAGAGTGGACTAGAATCAAATAAGCTATCTAAGCGAAACAACAGTAATTTAAAGTAGGACCTGTGACTACGAAAACTTGGTCACTGAAGAGATGTGAAAAGAGGGGTGTGAAAGGTGATTACAGGGAAGACAGGGACAGCACAAAGAAACTGTATCTCTTTAAGGAAGGCTAGTTGCATCAGGGTCCTGAAGAGTGGAAAAAAGAGACGAGAAAGATAGGGCACGTGTGAAAGTCAGAGGGAGAGATTTGAACATGCTATTCTGTTGGCCTTCAAGATGGAAGAATGGGGCCAAAAGCAAAGACATGTAGGCAGGACCTAGAAGTTGGCAAAGGCAAGCAAAGAGATTCTCTGCTAAAGCCTCCAGAAGCACCCAAGCCCTGCTGAGCCACTGATTTTTAACCCAGTGAGATTTCTGGTCTACAGAACAAATAACACATCTCTATTCTTTTAAGTCACCAAGTTTGTGTTTATTTGTTTTAACAGTAATAGCAAACCACTACACCCATTCTTGGGCTTTCCTTGTGGCTCAGATGGTAAAGAAAGTGAAGTCGCTCAGTCGTGTCCAACTCTTTGGGGCCTCATGGACTGTAGCCTACCAGGCTCCTCCGTCCATAGAATTTTCCAGGCAAGAGTACTGGAGTGGGTTGCTGTTTCCTTCTCCAGGGGATCTTCCCAACCCAGGGATCAAACCCGGGTCTCCCACATTGCGGGCAGACACTTTACCATCTGAGCCACAACCTGCCTGCAATTCAGGAGACCTGTGTTTGATCACTGGGTGGGGAAGATCCCCTGGAGGAGGGAATGGCTACCCGCTCCAATATTCTCACATGGAGAATTCGATGGAGAGAGGAGCCTGGCAGGCTACAGTTTATGGGGTCGCAAAGAGTTGGACACGACTGAGTGACTAACACACACACACACACACACACACACACACACACACACACACACCCCAGAAGTAGCCAGTTTCCATGTGAATTTTATCAAACAATCTTTTATTGTACTCACTGGATCCAGTAAACTAGAAACAATATTTTTGATTTAAATAAAATGTATTCATCTTCCATTCTTCCTGCCATCACCTTAAGTTAGGAATGAATGATTTATTTATTTTTGGAAGACTATTTTTCAAGCTAGAAGGATCCAAAAAATTCTTGTCATCTCCATATCAAATTTGACTGTTCAAATCAATACAGCCAGTAGACCTTATATTAGTTCAAATACATTACTTAAGATAATTTTTTAACCAGTTTAATAATAAAGGAAGAAGTTGATTTTTTTCCTTCATTACAAGCAATTAAATTAATTCAATTTTCTTTTACCTAATTTTAAAGTTATTTAATCCATTAATACCAGGTCTGTTAAATTAAAGATCCTGAAATTTGTTTGATCACTTAATGCTTTTGTTGGGAGATAAAAGTTAAGCTCTGATGTCTCTAAACTGAGAAGAAGCAAAAAGTTAATTTTTCATAGTCCATTTGCTCCTTCAATCACTTTATGTGTCCCGCAAGGAAGTATATCTATATATCTTGTCCATCATAACCCAGCTAATTCCTTATCCTGTATGTTTATTCCCAGTGACATGAATAGATCAAGGGCCTGTCTGAGGTGTTAGCCCAGGGCTCCATAACCATAAATCTTGGACTATCTCCTTTCTGTGCTGGCATTTGCTGCCAATTAGAGTTTAGATTCAACAAGATGCTTCCAATCCACCTTCATTATAGACTAACCAAAAGTAGAGAGTTTGTATGTTGACACTTTACTTTAAAAACAACAGTAATAAAACTAACAAGGAAAACAAAATACAAGATCAAGCCCACAAGTTTTGAAGTCAAACTAGAGTGTATACATTGATTCTCAGTCTACCTGTGAGGGGACCTTGGACAACTAAGACAATGTCTTCCAGCTCTCATTTTCTCACATATGTTAAGGAGAAGTTACAGTAGTTATTTTAGTTGTTTGCATAGTTGCTTACATGAGATACAATCTTCAAAGTTTTTACACACCTCCAGCCTGTGGCAACTACTTAATAAAATGCCACTATTGTCTTGCTTCTCTTCAATAAGTATCTGCATGCAAGACATGACTTTTAACTTTTTTGGGTGGCATCTTCTTCATCTGTTCATTAATGAAGTTTGATGAGATAATAGCCTATCATTTTCCCGTTAGCAGTGAAATTCTAAGAATATAAACATAAAGAACACAGTTGCAAAAGTGTATAAAAGATGTCAAAAGACAATAATGTTATTTATATATGTTTCTACAACTGTCTTTTTTCAACAATCACTCCCATATTAGCTATGAAGTTCTACTGTACCATAGATCATTTGGAAAATATTATGATCTTCGAGGTTTCTTCAATAAACATTTATAATATAATAAAATCTAAGATTTATTGTTTATGACTGGCACTGTGCTGTGCTATATGTGTACAAACTCACTTGATCCTTGAAAAACTCATAAATACACACTCATACAAATTGGGAAAGCTGTATGTGTGTATATTTATAAGTATAAATATAGTTTATATTTATTTATAAGTATAAATATACATATAAATTTATGTATATGTATATATAAATATATTTATACTTATAAAGTTTATATATAATATGTATATATTTAAGGAGATATATATCCTTAAACTAATACCTTAATACATATTATGCACATTATTATATATGATATATATTATATAGTTCTAATTGATATAAAATTCTAACCAATATATATTTATACATATATAAAAGGGAAGTTATATATTATATATATATAGACATATATATATAGTTGATGAGGAAACTCAGCCAGAACTTTCTCAGTGTATTTATTCAGTAACATTTTACTATATCGTTAAATTTTTATCATTATCATTACCATTTATCAAGTTCTAACCTTGCAGGATAAAACTGCTTTGTGATCTAACTCTCTCTCTACCTTTATACATCTTTTAGAACAAACTAGACTTTTAGGACCCATCTGAAATTCTAACTTGAAAATTTTTTCAAATATCTAGAAAGATTTTAATAAATTTTTAAATAGTCTAGAAGGTTCTAAATAAAAGTGTAGAATGCCAAATACAGGAAATAAACATGTAATATGTTAATATGAAGCTTAAGTACTGGCATAAAAGTTTCAATCACTTTAAAAGGAAAATCATGTTAAATAAAGAGTGAAAAGAAAAATGATAATTCTTGGGTAGTACTGCTCAGTAAAAATACAGTGTGAAATATACATGTGAACCATGTATATTATTACTCCAGTACTCTTGCCTGGAAAATCCCATGGACGAAAGAGCCTAGTAGGCTGCAGTCCACGGGGTCGCTAAGAGTCGGGCATGACTGAGCGACTTCACTTTCACTTTTCACTTTCATGAATTGGAGAAGGAAATGGCAACCCACTCCAGTACTCTTGGCCTGGAGAATCCCAGGGATGGGGAGCCTGATGGGCTGCCGTTTATGGGGTCACACAGAGTCAGACACGACTGAAGTGACATAGCAGCAGCAACCATATTTAAAAACCGTAAATAGATGAAATTAATTTAACAATATATTAAACACATTACATTCAAAATATTTTCATGTCAACATATAATATTAAAAATTATTCATGAGCTCTGTTACTTTCTGTTTGTCATATATACTCTGAAATCCAGTGTGGATTTGATACTTACAGAACATCTCAGTTCAGACTATTTACTTGCAAGTGCTCAACAATTACAAAGAACTAGTGCTTTTAAACTGTGGTGTTGGAGAAGACTCTTGAGAGTCCCTTGGACTGCAAGGAGATCCAACCAGTCCATTCTAAAGGAGATCAGTCCTGGGTGTTCTTTGGAAGGATTGATGCTAAAGCTGAAACTCCAGTACTTTGGCCACCTCATGCGAAGAGTTGACTCATTGGAAAAGACTCTGATGCTGGGAGGGATTGGGGGCAGGAGGAGAAGGGGACGACAGAGGATGAGATGGCTGGATGGCATCACTGACTTGATGGACGTGAGTCTGAGTAAACTCTGGGAGTTGGTGATGGACAGGGAGGCCTGGCGTGCTGCGATTCATGGGGTCGCAAAGAGTCAGACACGACTGAACTAAACTGAGTGACTATCAAGGTGGACAATACAGATTTCAGTCTGTACAGACTGTGGCTAATGTCTAAGGCATTACAATAGGTTAATCTTCTAAAATCATGTATTCAATTTTGAGATTCAAAAATTATTGTAAGAAGGTATTATCTCTAGTTTATATAGAAATCACTGGTAGTTACAGGTGATAGGTGTCAGCTTTGCAGGTACTGGGACTGCAGGAGGGAGGAAAATGAACACTAGGGAGAAAAAGAGGGTCTATAATCGAGTCTTGGCTTGATTAAGTCACTTAAAATGCACAGAGCTCATTTTTCTCACCTCTAAATTGGGGAATATTACATATTCTATGTACTTCTCTGCATCATTCTGAGGATACAATGAACTAACTTAATTTGTAGAGAATATGATGTAAAGAATGGTAACAATGGTTGTTTTTAAGATAATAGCGATGATTAGTGTTTGGTGAGGAAGATGATATCTGCATTGTTGTTTTTAACCTAAAATCTATATTAAATAATCTTTCCACAGGAAAATTGTTCTAAAAATAGATATCTACTTAAATCATTAACATATAAAATTCTTAAGAGTAAAAATGTCAACCAGTTACATAATTATTAAATTTGTTTAACTGTTGTTCTTATTGTATTTATTCACCAAAATTAGATCTTTAGCTCTAAAAATATGTCAAGAGATAAAGAAGTTCATCATGGGACATAGGGTACCACAACATAATGGGAATGAATGTTTATTTCCATGAGCTATATTAACTGGAAATATATTATAGGCCAGGGAAAAGTCATTTTGACTATATTATCATAATAAAACTCTACATCAACATTCTGTATCAACAAAACAAGTCAACTAAAGGGATTTTATATTTTACCAGGACACACAAAATTTTAATAAGAAATAGGTCAGTTAAGCACTATGATTAGCTGAATTTTTAATAGTTCATGTATTCTTGACTGGTTTATCACAAACATCAAATGCTCTTCTAAGTAAGAGTACAAGATTGCACATTAAAAAGTAGTTAAAGAATTTTAGGAAAAGCTTGCAGTTAAAGATATAAATTGTAATTACCCTTTACTTTTGGTGAGAGAAATGTCAGGGACAGTATATGAGAGAAAAATTTGGATTAACTCACATATTTGTAGAAGTTTCTTCAAAAGTTTTGTGTATGTTAGTCAGAGTGAAGCAGTGTATATCCTGATTTGAAATGATATTAATAACAACAGTAAATCTTAAGTTTCTATATCAAAGAGTAATAAACAGGTTAAGAATTAGATATCTAAGGACAAGATACATGCTTCATACTTTGGTTTGGTTTAGTTAGAGAAAATGCATTCTCAGATGGAGTATTTTGCAGAAACCCAATACATAAAACAAACTAAAGTGATATCTTATTAAAATAAATTATTTGTATGTTCAAATTTGTATTTTCTTCTTAGTGTCCATCAATAAAAAAGCGATTGTGATCAATTAAAATATTTAGAATTAGTTTAAGATTATTATCAAGCTTTGGTTCTCATTATCTGTGTTTGTGCCTTTATATACAACTATAAATATGAGGAGAAGCAATGTGAAATTTCTGATATCGATTAATTGTAACCAACAAATATGAAAACATCGTGTAGTTCGAGGTAACAGTAGTCATTGTGTTTGTGTTTAAGTATTTCCACCTGTGATATTTCCATTCTCTTTAATTTAGAGCACCCAGAACTGGAAATATGGTGAACTTTGTTTTAAAGTTTAATCACTAATGATATCAAGAATTTGCTCACACACACTACCATAAGAGTAAGAGCTGTTGTTGTTCAGCCACCAAGTTGTGTCCGACTCTCTGCGAGCACGTGGACTACAGCATGCCAGGCTTCCCTGTCCCTCAGCATCTCCCAGAGTTTGTCCAAGTTCGTGTCAACTGAGTAAAAGTTACACAACTACAATTTAGTATGTTTTAGAAGTATCTTTTATATATGCTAAAGGATATATTATTGTTGTTGTTCTTGTTTAGTCACTCAGTCATGTCCAACTCTTTAGAGACCTCATGGACTGTAGCCCACTAAGTTCCTCTGTCCATGAGATTTTCCAGGCAAGAATACTGGAGTGGGTTGCCATTTTCTTCTCTAGGGGATCTTCTCAAAGGATGCATATCAAGCAGAAGAAAAATTATGTCACATGGAAAGGCTGAGAAATGTGATAAAATATACTGGTACATATGTGAGTAAATTTAAAATAACTAACATTATAAAATATAATAATATTGTCTAATTTAGGAATAATTAAAACTGAAACTGGATAATGGTACTAAATAAGTTGGGAGGAGATAATTAGAATAAACAACTGAAAGGTTTTATATTATTCTGTAGTATGATAAAAATATTAACTTCAGATGTCTTTAAGATAAGCAGACATGTTACAACACCTTCAGTTCAGTTCAGTTGCTCAGTTGTGTCTGACTCTTTGCAACTCCATGAATCGCAGCATGCTAGGCCTCCCCTGTCCATCACCAACTCCGAGTTCACTCAGACTCATGTCCATTGAGTCGGTGATGCCATCCAGCCATCTCATCCTGTTGTCCCCTTTTCCTCCTGCCCCCAATCCCTCTCAGTATCAGGGTCTTTTCCAATGAGTCAACTCTTCACAGGAGGTGGCCAAAGTATTGGAGTTTCAGCTTTAGCATCAATCCTTCCAAAGAACACCCAGGACTGATCTCCTTTAGAATGGACTGGTTGGATCTCCTTGCAGTCCAAGGGACTCTCAAGAGTCTTCTCCAACAACACAGTTCAAAAGCATCAATTCTTCGGTGCTCAGCTTTCTTCACAGTCCAACTCTCACATCCATACATGACCACTGGAAAAACCATAGCCTTGACTAGATGGACCTTTGTTGGCAAAGTAATGTCTCTGCTTTTGAATATGTTGTCTAGGTTGGTCATAACTTTCCTTCCAAGGAGTAAGCGTCTTTTAATTTCATGGCTGCAGTCACCATCTACAGTGAATTTGGCTTGGGTAATACTAAATGGCATACAACATAGACCTTTTAAACAAATAAAGTCATAAAGGAGAACTAAGGAAAAATCCATTATCAATATAAAGAGAAGAAAGAAAAAAGATAAAAAGACTGCAGTAAATCACATGATGACAACATACAGAATTGTCATACAGGTTGTAAAAAATCCAGCAGCTGTCTGCTATTTCCAGGAGATAGATCTAAATTTGAAGACTTAGGGGAATTGAAGATGATTCTTTGCAATCCTGTGGACTATAGCCAGCTCCTCCTCTGTCCAAGGGGTTTTCCAGGCAAGAATACTGGGGTGGGTTGCCATTTCCTTCTCCTGGGGATCTTCCTGACCCAGAGATCAAACCCACATCTCCTGCATCAGCAGGTGGATTCTTTACCACTGAGCCACCAGGGAAGCTCCATTCATCAGCCAAATATTAACTAAAAGAAAATGAGTATAGAAATCATAATATTAGACAAAATAGACTTTAAGACAAAAATAATTCATATAAATAGTAATATTTTGGTACTAAGCACAATAGAAATTTAATTCACTAAGAAGATAAAAAATTCTAAACTAGTATAAACCTAAAATCACAACTTCCAAATACATAGAGTAGAAAATGTTGAGTACAAGATGAAAAATAGGCAATTTCACCATCAGAATGGAAGAACGGTGTGCATTTTGTACAAGCAGAAGACTTACTAGAGATACAAAATTTTAATCAACACAATTAACTAGCTTGATCAGATATCCTTAATATCTACATGGTCTTCTTGAATTCCCTGACCTCCTTTCCAGAGGAAAGGGAAAAGTCCATAGGTCCCTTGATCTTGAATTTGTTTAATCTCCTGTGTACACAGACTGCAGAAGTGTGGGAATGATGGAGACAGTTTTCGATAAGCATCACGTGGATACACCGGTTCTTTTTTGAACAAAGGGATTATATAGTACCCCAAATCCATGACAACAAGTAAAGTTCAATTCTACATTCTATCAGTCTTAAAAAACTGCTGAAACTTTCCGGAACAGGACAGTGCCAGTGCACACCACACACATTCTTGTCACCTCACTGTGTGCTGCTGGCCTTTCATTGAGCTTGTTCTTACCTGCCTGGTTTTAAATGAGCAGACAGGTGCACTTCTGAATTTTCATTCAGTGACTGACACTTTGCAGAGTTAAACAATCCCTGTTTATCAAGACTTTCAAGCACTGCCTACATATAGAAAAAGGGTGTATGTTTCAGAGAATGGGGATGGTATTTCAAAATCTGCCCCCAAAAAAGAGTTTGTGAACCTGGAATTTCAACATGTTTAAAACTGATTCACAGTTACTATGAAAGTGTATATTGAGTTTTGTTAATATACTAGGTAGTTAAAAATAAAATCAGAATTAAAAGTACTAAGAACCACTGAGTAGAGGACCTTCAGCAGAGCACGGTTAAGAAAACCACGAGCGTATAATATAGACAATTGCTACACAGATCTTTAAACACAAAGGAAAAGCAAAATACGGGTATTGGGTATTTCCTACTAAGGAGTTCATTTCAGCCATCATATGTTTCTTCATCATGCTAGTCATTGCAGGGTCATATCCCTGCCGGCAAGTATATAATCCAAGCGTGTTTGTGCTAAGTCACTTCAGTCATGTCCGACTCTGTGTGACCCTATGGACTGTAGCTCATCAGGCTTCTCTGTCCATGGGATTCTCCAGGCAAGAATACTGGAGTGGGTTGTCATTTCCTCCTCCAGGGGATATTCCCAACCCAGGGTTCGAACCTGCATCTCTTATATCTCCTGCATTGGCAGGCAGGTTTTTTACCATTAGCACCACCTGGGAAGCCCAACGTAATCCAAGGACATGCACAAATAACCATCACACAGATACACATACAAACACACACCATGTATGACTCAATGTGGTTAAGTACTACGCGCAGTAAAATTTTCTACCAAAACTTCTTGACTGATTGATTTAGTAATTCAGCTAAAACTTATAAAGCTTTTACCAAGTGTTGGGCACCATGGTAGACACAGGAGATGAAACATTGACAAAGATAGGCAAGATTCCTGCTCACATGGAGCCTGCATCCTAATTCAGGAGACAGACCAAATAAAGAAAAGAATAAATGAACGAGATGGTTTCAAAGAATGTCAACTTCCTTGAAGGAGATAAAAATCCTCAATGCAATTTTATAACTTCAACCCTACTGACATATTGGGTCAAATAATTCTTTACGATGGGATTGGTGATATGCATTGTAGGCTGTTTAGTAGAATCTCTGGCTTCTGTTCACTAGATGCCAATAGCACCTTCTCAGGTAAAACAACCAGCGAAATCTCCAGACATTGCCACATATCCCCTTGCAAGGGGCGGGGGTGGCAAATTCCTCCCCAGCTGAAAACCACTGTACAAGAGTGATGGGAATAAGAATGAGATTTTTTTGCTTTTGTTTTTCTTGGATGGTCAGGAAAGACCTCTTTAAGACCAAAAAAAAAAAAAAATCCAACCAGGAAATATTTTGGAAGAAAGCTTTCTAGGCAGAGTTGAACAGTTAAGTGCTTAAGTGATAAGGTGATAATGAACTTGAAGTCTTAAAGGAACAGACAGAGGCTTATTTGACTGAAGAGAAGCAGGATATGGCATCAGAGAAGCAGACAAGAGCAGACAGAGCTTTACAGGCCATGGTAGAAAGTTTAGATTTTTTAAAATGTGATAAATTTAGATAAAAAAGAGAATTTCAGATTAACTGTGAAGGAAGAAAGATTTCTAGTCAGACATTTAAAGGTGGAAAGACCTGGATTTTTACAGGCTAGAGTGAAAGACAGAAGTATTTGAGGTACTGATAAAAGATCAGAAAGGATAGAACCTGCCTGGAGTAGAGTAACAGATGCGCAGAAATGGAATTGCAGAATTGTCAGTAAAGTAGAATCTAACTCAGGAGGAAGGGACTTTTGAGGAGAATCTTCTATTCCAACCACCAGTGGATGACAACTCAGAAAAATGCTCTCAAGGAGAGGGTGTTCTAGGCAGCATACTGACAGCCACTGTGAGCTGTGGGACCCAATACGTGTGCATGAATTCTGGCTCAATCCCCAACATGCCTCTTCAGGGAGGGAGGGCCCAAAGCCAAGAACAAGCCAAGCTAATGCCTAAGAGGAGCCAGAGACCAACAATCCAGGGACAGGCAACTGACAGTACAAAGCTGTCAAGGGCTTGATTCTAATTTTGGATTGGCCAAAAAGTTCATTCTGGTTTTTCCCTATGCTGTTATGGAAAAACCCAAACTAACAATTTGGTCAACCCAATACATTTTTCTTAGAGGTTTTTAGGGGCAACACTCTCAAACCAATAAAGACAAAAATAATGAACATTAGCTCTTTCTTCCAACTCCCTCATAGTTGTAGCATTGCTACCATTTTTAAAAATATTGGCATGTGTGAGGCATGTGTCTAAGTGACTTTCTCATTTAATCTTCTGAACAGTTCTATGAGGTAGATTCTCTTATTTCCAGCATTAAAAACATAAGGCACTAGAGCCTTGAGATATCCTGTTACTTGCCCATGGAATCCGAAACTTAAGTAGTTCTGACTCAAGTCCAATTTCTGAGCCAACACATAATACTCAGATAAATCAATCCATACCATATACTGCTCAAATGAAGTGATTGACAAAGGTGAGATCTCTTGCCAAAGGCCATACCCAGCTAATATCTGGTTGAGGAACAATTTGTAATGAATTGCTAACTTGTGAAGACCTACTCAGTCTGGGAGTTGGTGAGGGACAGGGAAGCCTGGAGTGCTGCAGTCCATGGGGTCGCTAAGAGTTGGACACGACTGAGCAACTGAACTGAACTGAACTGAAGAGCCAGTAATGCTAGTTATTTTTCTAGGCAATGTATATACATTATGTTGAATCATCTTCACAAAATCTACAATAAAGGTCTTATTAGCTGTCTTAAATTATAGATGAGAAATCGGAGGGCGAGAGATCTTAAATAACTTGTCCAAAGTCACATGGGTTTCCCTGGTAGCTCAGAGGTAAAGAATTCGCCTGCAGTGCAGGAGACACAGGTCCATAGGTTCAATCCCTGGGTTGTGAAGATCCCCTGAAGAAGGAAATAGCAACCCACTCCAGTATTCTCACATGGAAAATCCCATGGACAGAGGACTCTGGTGGGCTATAGTCCATGGGGTTGCAAGAGTCAGACATGGCTTAGCGACTAAGACCACCACCACCATCAAAGTCACACAAACAGCAAGTGGTAGAACTGAGATTGCAATTTAGACAGTCAAATGTCCAGGTCTTCATCACTACACTAAATATCATAGAACCCAGTTCTTTTCAGAAAACAAGAAACTTTTAGAAACTCTTATATAGTCTTATTTCTTAAAAATAAGACATATGATTTTAAATACTGCAACCTTATTTAAAAGAATTCACAAAGATGTCTGATAATGTTCTAAGCAGGGGTAATCCTTGGAAAGCCTCAATTACTGTATTTCTGTTTGTGCAGAAGTCCTAAAGAAAATATGATAAATTCATTATTTAATTCATGTCACATGATACCTTAACTTCTAAATAAGCATAGGAAAAGAGGGCTTTGGGCATTGGTTCTACAGTCCCATTTAATGCACAGGCCAGTTAACGACCTCAGGTATGTCCACATTTCTTCAGGTAAAGACCTGTTCCTGCCTCATCTGCACTCGCATCCCCAGATCTTCTAACCAAACACAGTTTGAGGAATCAACAAAGACCTGGAGTTGCAGAAGCTAGTTTTACAATCCATGTATTTGCCTGACATCAGAATGGCAGACTGTTGCTACCTGTGTGTTAGCACACTTCCCATAGCATCATTGGACGTAAGAGACTGACCCAGTCTGTTGGTGACCCAGTCTGTAGAAAAGTGTATATTCTCAAGCAAGAAAATTGGAGGTATTAAAAGGTATCTGTGAAAAAGTAGAAGAGAGGCAGTACTTGGCACCAGAAGTGGCAAATTTCAGTCCAGTGTTACCCTTTACAAGTTTTGTGGTCTTGGGCAGGTCACTACAATGGTTCTGAGATTAGGGCTCTTCATTCTGCAAGAGGCAACGTGATCTTGACCCTGGCTACTAGGCAGGTTGCAGTGCAGATCAATAAAACAGTGTGTTGGGTAGTTTATGGGCTGTATAATGATGCTCTAACGGTAAAGGACAATGTTCATAACAGAGATAATTTTAACTAAACTAAACAGAGCACATCTCATTTGTCCTCAGGTCCTTCGGATGATGCCAGAGTACTGCAGCCAAGCTGACTCAAACCTATGTATTCTGGGGCTACAGGAAAGACGAAGTCGACAGGAATAAGATATGCATGCTGCTGGCAGCTTCCTGAGATAGAAACGGAAAATTCTTAGTCTTTCAAGGCACTAAATCCAACCTGACTAGGCACAACTAATGTGAATGAGACAACCTTTGCAGATTCTGTAGCAACTAGCTATGAAATCTTTAATATTAATAATACCAGTAACAATAATAGCAGTTCAGGTATCAGTTAATTATTTTTGCAAACAAAATACTCGAAGACTTACAGGCTTAACAACAATTGTTTATTCTTAGTTTCTCTAACTGCATGTTGGTTAAACTCAGGCAGCCCTACCTGACTCAGAATGAGGCCCACTGGGGCTTGGCTTCTCATCCTGGGTTGGGCTCCTATGTGTTCATTCTGAAGCCCAGGCAAAGGGGACAGCAGCTACGTAGCCTTTTCTGCGAAGCCTTTTCAGAGCAATGTCACAGGTGCCAGGTAACCCATGTGAGAGCTCATTTCAGACCTCTGACCAAATCTGTTTAAGTCATATTCACTAGGCACTTACTATGTGTTCAAGCAACTGAATGCTTTACCATTTTTCTTTCAAATAATTTTCACATCAACGCTATAAAGCCAGGCCTATTTTTCTCCTCATTTAAAAGAGAATGAAATGGAAGTAAAGAAAAATTAAGAAACTTTCCCAATATCTTGCTGCTAGTCAATGGCAGGGTCAGGATTCCTGTATCGGCAATGGACTCCAGGGATTTGCCAGTATATTCTATTGTCTGCTTAAATCCTTAATCTATCAATACTGCAATTAAAATGAGACTAGTTTCAAAGTGTTGGATGTACCTGTGTTCCCATACCATGACCCTTAAACATGAATTTTATTTTGTTTATGTTATGTTATATTTGCTACACACAAAGTGTATATGTTGATAACATGCATCTACCCTGTGATGTCTAATAAAGTCAACACAGAAATCTACCACCCAGAATCTAGAATATTGCCAACATCTTTGTGTGCTCTTTATGCCTCCTCCCTGAAGGTAACCACTGTCTCGAATTTTATATTAATCTCTTGCTTTTTTAAACAGATTGATCATATGTGTCTGTGTCAAATAATTTTGCTTAATTGAAACATCAACTGTGCTGTCATATGTAACTACAGTTAATCTATTTTTTATTATTGTATAATAGTACACTTAGTGAATATATCACAATCTTTCAATTATGCTATCTGTGAATACTGGGTTTCTCCTAATGTATACACTATTAAAAATAATGTTTCTATGAACAATTTCAACATTAATGTATGGGTTTTTGCTATTCCACCATCCTTACCAATACCTGGTATTGTCAGACTCATAATTTAGGGAAAGTAAAATAATATTTTATTGTGATATTAATTTGTGTTTCCCTGCTTACTAAGCAATTTTGGCACATTTTTCTTAGGTAATCTACCACATATGTTTTCCTACCTGAAAACTGCTTATCCATGACCCCGGCCAATTTTCCTACTGGGTTATTTGTCTTGCTTATTGATTCATATCAACTGTTTATATAGTTATTACATTCATATAAAAGTACCCATTAAATATATTACTGATACCTTCTGTGTCTTTTTATTCTTTTTATAGGAAACAGTTAAAAGATTTATCAACCTTTTCCTGCACAGTTGTACTGACTTGAATAGTGTCCCACTCAAAATTCATGTCCACTCAGCACCTGTGAGTGAGACTTTATCTGGAAATAGGGTCTTTACAAATTAAATCACATTAAGATGAAGTTGAACTCGATTAGGGTGGGCCCTAAATCCTATCACTGATGTCTTATAAAAGGGAAATGAGGACACAGAGAGAGAATAGCCACAGGGGAGATCACATGACAACAAAGGCAGACACTGAAATAGGGTCACTGGACCAAAGCTTCCAGTAAGGACCAGAGCTGGGAAGAGTCAAGGAGTAATTCTTTCTTAAAGCATTCAGAATGTAGAGGTACCTTGTAGTTTTCAAAACCATGAGGGAATATATTTTTGTACTGTAAATCACCCAGTTTGCAGTAATTTATTACAGCAAGCACAAGAAACTAATACAATTGTCAACCATTTTTGTATTATAACTTCTTTAATTCTAAAGCTATTTAAAAAAACTATATTTTAATCTAAAATTGTAGATACTTACCTTCACATTTAAGCTTTAAATTCATCACATACTACTTTTCTTTATGGGCATGAGATAGGAATCTCATTTTATTCTTTTGTTTATTTATTTGAATAATGAATTGCTCCAGTACCATTTATTGAAAGGTTCATTTTTCTCCATAACTTTGCAAAAGTTCCATTATATATGAAAATGCCACATAAGTTTGGCTTTCCTTTTGGGCTTTTGGGTATGTTCCATTGGTCAAATTGCCTATCATGCTATTCTTTATTGATTATAAATTTATCATAGTTCTTCCTATCTAATAGAGCTAATACTATCACATTCTTTCTCTTTCCTTTTTCGTTTTTCAGAAGTCTCTTGGTTGTTCTCGGGCTTCTGATCTTCCATTTAAATTTAAAATCAGTTTGTAAAGCTCTTTTATAAAACTCTGTTGAGACTTTTATATAATCTATACGTCAACTTGAAAGAATAACATTTTTATAATATTAAGCCTTCCTATCATAAAAGTGATTACATATTATTATTTATTTATATTTTAAAATAAAGTAATGCAAGTAATGCATGCATGCATGTTAAGTTGCTTCAGTGGTGTCCACCACTTTGCAATCCTGTAGAGCCCACCAAACTCCTCTGTCCATGGGATTCTCTAGGCAAGAATACTGAAGTGGGTTGCCATGCCCTCCTGCAGGGGATCTTCCTGACCCAGGGATCAAAACCTCATCTCTTTGTCTCCTGCATTGACAGGTGGGTTCTTTACCACTAGTGCCATCTGGGAATTCCCAGATAAAGTAATAATGTGTTATAATTGCACACTTACTGTTGAATTTATTCCTAAATACTGTACATACTTTGTTGTTCAGTGTAACATTATCTTTCCAAAACTGTGTTTTAAAAATTCTTTGCTTATATAGAACTGCAAATTTTGATTGACAGTATTATATCCACCTTGTTATATTCTATTAACTAATTTATATACACTTATTTATATATTTATATATATTTATATATAATCACATGTAAAAAAAAAAAAAGTGGGAGCTTGGGTTCTTCCTTTCCAGTTCTTAGAGTCTTTGCATCTCCTTCTTTCCTTACTGTGCTTGCTGGGTCTCCAGTACAATATTGTACAGTAGCAGTAAAAGTTGGCATCTTTGTCTTGTTCCTAGTCTGAAATGTAATGCTTCTATTGTTTTAGTGTTAAGAATTATGTTTGCTGTAGGTTTTCATACTGTTTAACAGACTAAAGAAATACTTTAAAAAATAGAAAGACTTTTCCATTCACAGTTTGCTCAAGTTTTATCACAAATGAGTATGAGATATATCAAGAGCTTATTTGACATCTATTGCAAATTTGTGGGTTTTATTCTTCAATGCATTAATGTGGAAAATATATAAATAAACTTATTTAAGAACCACTTAAGAGAGGTATGACTGACACACAAAAAGTTGTACATATGAAGGCAATGGCAACCGACTCCAATACTCTTGCCTGGAAAATCCCATGAATGGAGGAGCCTGGTGGGCTGCAGTTCATGGGGTCATGAAGAGTCGGACATGACTGAGCGACTTCACTTTCACTTTTCACTTTCACGCATTGGAGAAGGAAATGGCAACTCCCATGTGTTCTTGCCTGGAGAATCCCAGGGACAGAGGAGCCCGGTAGGCTGCCGTCTATGGGGTCGCACTGAGTTGGACATGACTGAAGCGACTCAGCAGCAGCAGCATACATCTAAATGTTTTTGGCATTAACTATACTGGTGGCTTAAGGGGTAAAGAATCCACCTGCCAATGCAGGAGATGCAGGTGTGATCCCTTGGTCGAGAATATCTCCTGGAGAAGGAAATGGCAACCTGCTCCAGTATTCTTGCCTGGGAAATGCCATGGACAGAGGAGGCTGGTGGGCTACAGTCCATGGAGTCACATAGAGTTGAACACAACTTAGCAACTAAACAACAACATTACATCCATGAAACCACCAGGACAATCTTTGCCATAAACAAATCCATCACTTGCAAATGTTTCCCCCACCCTTTTTGTTTATCATTAATTTTGAGTGTTGTAAAAACACTATGGCTGCACAGCACTGGAGCAGCGGCTGCATGGTGCTGGAGTGGCCATGAGGAGATACGTCCAAGGTCAGAGGAGCCCCACTAGATGGTAGGTGCTGGAGCATCAGCTGCACAACGTTGGAGCAACTTTTAGGAGATGCCCCACATCCAAGGGCAAAGGAGAAGCCTCAGCAAGACAGTAGGGGGAGTGAATTCATGTTTAGGATCAAACCACATTCCTGCCAGAGACCAGGACCTAGAGACCCCACAGAGACTGAGACAGAACTGTGTTTGAGCATCTCCTGTGGAGGTGCGGGTCAGCAGTGGACTGCTTCAGGGGTACGGGCTCTGGGTGCAGCAGACATGGATATGGCATAAGCCCTGTTGGAGGAGGTCACCATTAATCCCACCAAAGAGCTGCCAGAACTTACACAGGACTGGCAAATAGACCCTTGGAGGGAACAAGCAGAATCTTGTGGACACCAAGACCCAGGAGAAAGAAACAGTGACCCCACAAGAGACTGACCCAGACTTGTCCAGGAGTCTCCAGTGGAGGCATGGGTCAGTGGTGGCTTGCTGCAGGGTTGGGGGCAATGAGTGTAGCAGTACAAACAGGTGACCTTTTGAAGGAGGTTGTCATTATCTTCATTACCTCCACCATAGTTTTGCCCCGGGTAAATAACAAGGAGGGAACACCGACCCACCCATCAACACAAAATTGGATTAAAGATTTACTGAGCATGGCCCCACCATCAGAACAAGACCCAGTTTCCCCCTCAGCCTCTCCCATCAGGAAGCTTCCATAAACCTCTTATCCTCCATCAGAGGGCAGACAGACTGATAACCACAATCACAGAAAACTAACCAATCTGACCACATGGACCACAGCCTTGTCTAACTCAATGAAACTGTGAGTCATGCCATGTAGGGCCACACAAGATGGGTGGGTCACGGTGGAGAGTTCTGTGGTCTCTCACAGAACTGTGGTCATGTGGACATTTTGGTCACGTGGACAAAAATGTGGTCCACTGGAGAAGGGAATGGCAGACCACTTCAGTATTCTCGCCTTGAGAACCCCATGAACAGTATGAAAGGCAAAAAGATAGGACACTGAAAGATGAACTCCCCAGGTCAGTAGGTGCCCAATGTGCTTTTGGAGATCAGTGGAGAAAAAAACTCCAGAAAGAATGAAGAGATGGAGCCAAAGCTAAACCAGCACCCGGTTGTGGATGAGACTGGTGGTAGAAGCAAAGTCTGATGCTGTAAAGAGCAATATTACATAGGAACCTGGAATGTTAAGTCCATGAATCAAGGCAAATCAGAAGTTGTCAAACAAGAGATGACAAGAGTGAACATTTTAGGAATTCAATATTTTAGGAATCAGCAAACTAAAATGGACTGGAATGGGTGACTTCACCTCAGATTACCATTATATCTACTACTGTAGGCAAGAATCCCTTAGAAGAAATAGCGTAGCCCTTCTAGTCAACAAGAGAGTCCAAAATGCAGTTCAGTTCAGTTCAGTTCAGTTCAGTCACTCAGTCGTGTCCGACTCTTTGCGACCCCATGAATCGCAGCACGCCAGGCCTCCCTGTCCATCACCAACTCCCGGAGTTCACTCAGACTCATGTCCATCAAGTCAGTGATGCCATCCAGCCATCTCATCCTCTGTCGTCCCCTTCTCCTCCTGCCCTCAATCCCTCCCAGCATCAGAGTCTTTTCCAATGAGTCAACTCTTCTCATGAGGTGGCCAAAGTACTGGAATTTCAGCTTTAGCATCATTCTTCCAAAGAAATCCCAGGGCTAATCTCCTTCAGAATGGACTGGTTGGATCTCCTTGCAGTCCAAGGGACTCTCAAGAGTCTTCTCCAACACCACAGTTCAAAAGCATCAATTCTTCGGCGCTCAGCCTTCTTCACAGTCCAACTCTCACATCCATACATGATCACAGGAAAAACCATAGCCTTGACTAGACAGACCTTAGTCAGCAAAGTAATGTCTCTGCTTTTGAATATGCTCTCTAGGTTGGTCATAACTTTTCTTCCAAGGAGTAAGCGTCTTTTAATTCCATGGCTGCAATCACCATCTGCAGTGATTCTGGAGCTCAAAAAAATAAAGTCTGACATTGTTTCCACTGTTTCCCCATCTATTTCCCATGAAGTGATGGGACCGGATGCCATGATCTTCGTTTTCTGAATGTTGCACTTTAGGCCAACTTTTTCGCTCTCCTCTTTCACTTTCATCAAGAGGCTTTTTTGCTCCTCTTCACTTTCTGCCATAAGGGTGGTGTCATCTGCATATCTGAAGTTATTGATATTTCTCCCAGCAATCTTGATTCCAGCTTGTGTTTCTTCCAGTCCAGCGTTTCTCATGATGTACTCTGCATATAAACTTGGATGCAATCTCAAAAATGACAGGATGATCTCTGTTCGTTTCCAAGACAAACCATTCAATATCATGGTAATCCAAGTCTATGCCCTGACCAGTAACACTGAAGAAGCTGAAGTTGGAAAGTTCTATGAAGACCTACAAGACCTTCTAGAACTAACAGCCCCAAAAGATGTCCTTTTTATTATAGGGAACTGGAATGGAAAAGTACGAGGTCAAGAAACACCTGGAGTAACAGACAAATTTGGCCTTGGAGTACAGAATGAAGTAGGGCAAAGGCTAAGAGAATTTTGCCAAGAGAACACACTGGTCATAGCAAACAGCCTCTTCCAGCAACTTAAGAGAAGACTCTACACATGGACATCACCAGATAGTCAAAACTGAAATCAGATTGATTATATTCTTTGCAGCGAAAGATGGAGAAGCTCTATACAGTCAGCAAAAATAAGACCAGGAGCTCACTGTGTCTCAGATCATGAACTCCTTATTGCCAAATTCAGACTTAAATTGAAGAAAGTAGGGAAAATCACTAGACCATTCAGGTATGACCTAAATCAAATCCCTTACGATTATACAGTGGAAGTGAAAAATAGATTCAAGAGATTAGATCTGATAGATAAAGTGCCTGAAGAAATATGGATGGAGGTTCCTGACATTGTACAGGAGACAGGGGGCAAGACCATCCCCAAGAAAGAAATGCAAAAAAGCAAAATGGCTGTCTGAGGAGACGTTAAGGAAAGATATACCCATTTGAATGCAGAGTTTCAAAGAATAGCAAGGAGAGATAAGAAAGCCTTCCTCAGGGATCAGTGGAAAGAATAGAGGATAACAATAGAATGGGAAAGACTATAGATCTATTCAAAAAAATTAGAGATACCAAGGGAAATGTTTCATGCAAAGATGGGCACAATAAAGGACAGAAATGATATGGACCTAACAGAAGCAGAAGATATTAAGAAGAGATGGCAAGAATAAACAGAAGAAATATACCCAAAAAATCTTCATGACCCAGATGGTCACTCAGCTAGAGGCAGACATCCTGGAATATGAAGTCAAGTGGACCTTAAGAAGCATCACCACAAACAAAGATGGTGGAGGTGATGGAATTCCAGTTGATCTATTTCAAATCCTGAAAGATGATGCTGTGAAAGTGCTGCACTCAACATGCCAGCAAATTTGGAAAACTCAGCAGTGGCCACGGCACTGGAAAAGGTCCGTTTTCATTCCAATCCCAAGAAAAGCCAATGCCAAAGAATGCTGAAACTACTGTACAATTGCACTCATCTCACACGATAGTAAAGTAATGCTCACAATTCTCCAAGCCAGGCCTCAACAGTACATGACCGTGAACTTCCAGATGTTCAAGTTGGTTTTAGAAAAGGCAGTGGAACCAGAGATCAAGTTGTCAGCAACTGCTGGATCACCAAAAAAGCAAGAGACTTCCAGAAAAACATCTATTTCTGCTTTATTGACTATGCCAAAGCCTTTGACTGTGTGGACCATAACAAACTGTGGAAAACTCTTAAGAGTTGGGAATACCAGACCACCTGCTTTTTGAGAAATCTGTATTCTGGTCAGGAAACAACAGTTAGAACTGGACATGGAACAACACACTGGTTCCAAATAGGAAAAGGAATACATCAAGGCTGTATATTGTCACCCTGCTTATATTTAACTTATATGCAGTACATCATGAGGAACGGTGGGCTGGATGAAGCACAAGCTGGAATCAAGTTTGCCTGGAGAAATATCATAACCTCGGATATGCAGATGGCGCCACCCTTATGGTTAAAGTGAAGAAGAACTAAAGAGCCTCGTGATGAAAGTCAAAGAAGAGAATGAAAAAGTTGGCTTAAACCTCAACATTCAGAAAACTAAGATCACAGCGTCTGGTCCCATCACTTCATGGCAAATAGATGGAGAAACAGTGGAAACAGTGACAGACTATTTTGGAGGGCTCCAACATCACTGCAAATGGTGAATGTAGCCATGAAATTAAAAGACACTTGCCCTTGGGAGATAAGTTATGACCAACCTAGACAGCATATTAAAAAGCAGAGACATTACTTTGCCAACAAAGATCCATCTAGTCAAGGGTATGGTTTTTCCAGTAGTCATGTATGGATGTGAGAGTTGGATTATAAAGAAAGCTGAATGCCAAAGAATTGATGCTTTTGAACCATAGTGTTGGAGAAAACTCTTGAGAGTCCCTTGGATTGCAAGGAGATCCTACCAGTCCATCCGAAGGGAAATCAGTCCTGAATATATTATTGGAAGGACTGATGCTGAAGCTAAAACTCCAATACTTTGGCCACCTGATGCAAAGAACTGGCTTGTTTGAAAAGACCCTGATGCTGGGAGGGACTGAATGTAGGAGGAGAAGGGAACGACAGAGGATGAATTGGTTGGATGGCATCACCCACTCAACGGACATGAGCTTGAGTAAACTCCGTGAGTTGTTGATGGACAGAGAGGCCTGGCATGCTACAGTCTGTGGGTCGCAAAGAGTCAGACATGATTGAGCGACTGAACTGAACTGAAAAACACTATGTGCATGTGTACTTGCCAAGTCACTTTAGTCATGCTCAACCCTGTGTGACTATGGGGACCGTATCCCACCAGGCTCTTCTGTCCATGGGATTCTCCAGGGAAGATCACTGGAGTGGGGCTCCATGTCCTCCTCCAGGGGATCTTCCCCACCCAGGGAGAGAAACAGTGTCTCTTATATCTCCTGCATTGACAGGTGGGCTCTTTACCACTAGTGCCACCTGGGAAGCCCCCCAAACACGACACATTTTACCATGTTCTTAGCAAATTTTTAAATATATAATACAATATAGTTAACTATAGATACTATGCGGTTCCCAAGATCTCCAGGATTTACTCATCTAGCATAACTAAAACCTTGTGTCCTATGACTAATACTTTCCCGTTTTCTCTTTCTCCAGTCCTCTGGCAACCACTTTTCTACTTTGTTTCTATTAGTTTGACTACTTTAAACTTCTCATGTAAGAGGTATTCTGCAGTATTTGGTCTTCTGTGTCTAGCTTATTTCACTTAGTATAATGTCATCCAGGTTTATCCATATTTTCACAAATGGAAGGATTTCCTTATTTTATAAAGCTAAGTAGTATTCCATTGTGGGTATATACCACATCTTCTTTATCCTTTCATCTGTTTGTAGACATTTAGGTTGTTTCTGTGTCTTAGCTATCACAAATAATGCTGTAATGAGGTTGCATGTCTTTTCATTAGTGATTTCACTTTGTTTCAATACACACCCAGAAGTGTTACTGCTGGATCATATGGTAGTTCTATTTTTAATTTTTGGAGGAAGCTTTTCCAAAGTAGCCGTACCAATTTACATTCCCACTAACAATGCAGGGGGTTACCTTTTCTCCACACCCTTGCCAACACTTGATGTCTTTTGTCTTTTAAAACAATAGCCATTCTAAGAGGCATGAGGTGATATCTCATTGTGGTTTTGATTTGCATTGTTCCTGATGATTAGCCATGTTGAGCATCCATTTATATACCTTTTGCCTCTGTCTGCCTTGTTTGCAGAAATGTCTGTTCTGTTTTTTGCTCATTCATTTTCAAATCAGGTTATTTGCTTTTGCTATTGAATTGTAAGAATCTCTTACAATTTTTGGAATATTAACCCTTTAACAAATGCATAGGTTGCAATTTGATTGCATTCCATTCTACAGGTTGCCTTTTTATTTTATTGTTTCCTTTGCGATGCAGAAACTTTTTAGTTTGATATAATCCCTCTTGTCTACTTTTGCCTTGGTTGCCTGTGTTTTGGGCAAGAAATCATTGAAGAAACACTTGAGGTTAATTTACCTCTGAATCCCTGGAATAAACTCAGTTTTGATACATTACCTTTTGTATATAGTGCCAAATTTTATTTTGCTGCTATTTTGATTAATATATTTGCATTTATACTTATGAATGAAACCATTTCTTGTTTCCACTTTGGCTCATACAATGGAATTGTTGAGTAATCTCTCCTTTTGTATTCTGTGAAAGAATCTGCATGAAATTGGAAAGATTTGTTCTTTGAGAGTGCTGTAGAATTTTCCTAGAAAGTCATCTTGGTCTGGTGCTTTCTTTGAATGAGTGAATTTATAAATTTACAAAAGATTTGAGGGAGACAATTAATAAGCCTGGCTCTCTAGAAAATACACACTAAACATTGCCTAACAAGTAAATGGGACACATTCTTCTTAGTGAACATGGAAATTTTATAACATAGTTTCATGTTGTATGCCAAAGAGTCAGACTCAATTGTCTTCAAGGAACTAGTAAAATTGAAAAGATTAATAAAATAAATAATATCTAATACGATGAACATGTGCCAGCCCTTTGCTATAGAAATATCCTAATGTGATATTAGACTGTCTCTGTGTTTCTAACAACTTTGGCTTTATATTTTTTGAAGCTATTTTGTGAAGTGGAAACACGTTGAGAAGTATTCCCTTTACCTAGTGAGTTGAGATTTTATTTCTTTTATTTAATGACTTTTTATATCTAATAATCTTTGAATTAATTTTTTCTGTATATATTTCCATTCATGAATCACAAATGTTTATTTTCTAGCACAGTTCTAATATCAAAGAGCTGGCTATACTGGATATAAAAATAGATCTTCACTTGTCAAATATCTGCTTATTTTTGACAACTTTTAAAAGTCGGATGCTCATTTTTATTCCACCTTTTATTTCTTTAAATAGTTCATACTACAGCTCTTTGCATCCTCCTGTCCCATCATTCTCTCTAGCTACTGATGTCAAGATGCTTTTCTTCCAAGTTTTGATCAACCTGGTGCTGGTGCAACTTCACAGTAACTCACTCCTTTTGAAAGTTGGATCAGCTTCCAATATTTTATTCTTTGTACTTTCAATGTCATGAAATAGCCTCATGATTTTTTTCAATGTGAAATTTTTGCTGGTCTTCACGTATCTCTTTCTTCTTTCTCCAGAATTTATCTAAGTCATGGCATGGGGTACCTACAAGAAGATGGTTAATTCCTGAGCCTGTGAGATACTTCATGTCCATGCGGCTACTTCTGACCTTGGGGACTAGGAGTGGATGGATAAATGTGTCCTCATCCTTAAGATGGATAACTTAGGTAGGTCCCTAATCTATTAAGATTATTAAGATTAATGACCATATAAGAAGAGAAAGAGGAAGATCTCTATCTCTCTCTCCTTGTGTGCAAGCACACAAACAAGCATGGAAACATACAATGAGATCACGGCCACCAGCCAAGCAAGAAAAGATGCATCAGAATGAAATCTACCCTGCCAGCACCTTGTTCTTAGACTTCTCAGCCTCCAGAGCTGTGAAAAATAAATTTCTGCTTTTTAAAAACTCACCCAGTCTGTGGTATTTTGTTATGGCATTCCAAGCTGAGTAAGACAAGGTGTTTTATTTCTTTGTTAAAAAAGAAAAATCATATCAAGGGTAGTTTAAACTCTGCTTGTCTTCTTCTTTTACATCACAGGACTTATGATACCCAGCCAGCATCTTTTCTTGCCTTGGAAAATTGTCATAGCCCTTTCTAAGTACAAATCACATTCCAACATTTTATCCTTGAGTTTCAATGTCATGAAATATCTCCAAGAGCTCTTCTACTGTGAATACTTTTTCTGATGTCACTTCTTCTAGGGCACCTTCATATTTTCATCACAATCCCTTTCCCTGTTTATGTTGATAAGTTTGCCTTCACTAAGTTCCTTTGACTGTACATCTAGATAGCTTAAAAGATGATATGATCCATGTAGGATCATTTGAATCCTACATCTGAAGACTATTAGCTATCTGGCTTGACAATCTACTTATTCTAATTTTTTTGAGTTTTAATGTCTTTATTTGTAAAATAAGGTTCCTTGATAGCTGGAGCTAATAACAGCACTTAGCATTGTTTTTGTTTGTTTGTTTGTTTCTTTCTTTCTTTTTTTTTTTTTGCTATCACTCATTAAGCATTCATATACCAGGTAGGATGCTAAAAGTGTTAATATGGTAATGACTAGGAGATGTTATATTTAATATTTCCTTTTCTTTATAGATGTTAGTGTTTTCCATGTTATTTGGTGAATGTGTACTTTTTAATTGAAGTATATTTTATTTATAATATTGTGTTAGTTTTAGGTATACAACAAAGAGATTCAGTTATGTATTTTCTTCAGATGATTGTCTATTATAGGTTATTATAAGATATGGAATATAGTTCCTTGTGCTATACAGTAAATCCTTACTGCTTATCTACTTTATATATAGTAGCTTGTATCTGTTAGTTCCAAGTTCCCAATTTATTCTTCTGTCCTTGCTTTTCTCCTTCAGTAAGCATAGTTTGTTCTCTATGTATGTGAATCTGTTTCTATTTTGTATAGAGTTTTTGTGTTTTTTTTGGTTTCCATATAAAAGTGATTTATATAATATTTGTCTGATTTCACTAAATATACCGTTCTCTAAGACCATACACATTGCTGCAAATAGTAGCATTTCACTCATTTTTATGGGATTTTTTTTTTCAGTCCCCCAAATGTGGCTTACATGTTTAAAAGATACTTGGCCCACACCAAATACTATTTATCCATAAGATAAGAATATCGTTCAGAAAAGTCATGACCTGTAAATGAATATGAACAGCCTCTTTTCATATGTCTTATTTTAAAGAATAATTTAAATAATTAGTGGTTAACTGTACATGAATCAGTGTTTCTTGTGACGTTTCCACTAGGGTTACTATAAATGAACCAATGCCTATAATCAAATCAAAATAATATCATTTGAAAATGACTATATCTTTGATTTATAAAGCCTTTTGCAGCACAATATTTAAACTAAGAAACTCCAACTTTTAAAATCCTGCCATCATTGTATTTGTAGAGTAATACTGTCTTCCAATAATTTATATTATTTTAACTTTTTCTTATCTATTTATAATTTATTGAGCAATTCACAAAAATGCTATTATTGACTTTATAATAAAGTCATAATTCCCTAATCAAAAACTAATGAAAATGTAATTTGCCAAAAATCATATGCTCTCTAGAGATTTACTATTTTGATAAATAGCTTATTTTTTGAGATGCAAAAGGGGAACTTGCCTGTATCCATGGGCTTCTTCTTTAACTTAAACATATGCTGAGAAAATGAAGCCACAGGTAGTTCTTCTACATAGAATTGTCTTAGGATTTAATGCAAAAGACTGCTTTGAAAAGACTATTTTCTAACTTTAATTAGGCTTTGATCATACGTGGAAAGAAAACTCCAATGGAAAAAGAAGATTGTTATATTAAAATTTTGCTTTTTAAATGAATATATAGTATGGGTTAGTCAGTCCTAACAGTTTGATTAGGGAGATACAAAAAATAACACAAACCAACTACCATCACTTTTAACTTAAATTTATAATTTAAAATTTTTTTAATTTATAATTTGTTAACTTAAATTTATAATTTTTCTGTGTTCTATTTTTATGAAGGTGAGTTTCAGTATAATTCTGAAAAATAATATCTTCTCTCTTATAATATATATGAAACTTCAGTCTTACAGTATTTTAGGTAAGGTAACTCTATACAGGCTAAAAAAAAGTCAGCGGAAAAAAGATGAAAACATGAATGGTCCATGACTGAAAATTTCTACTCCTGGGTACATTCACAACGGAAATGTATGCATGTCCATAAAAGGTATGTATTTGAATATTTTAATATTCAGACCAGCATTTTTTAATAGCCCCAAACTGGAAACTACTCAAAAGTTCATGTCTCTGGAATGGATTCATAGCAGTATATTCACTCATCAAAAATGAGGATGAATCATCCAAATAACACAGTCTCACAGACCAACTTGCCAATTCAGTGTTGAATAAACGTCAGACAAACAAAAAGACGTAGACCATTGATTCCATTCTATAAGTATAATGTAGGCAAAATTAATCTATCCTATCAAAAGTCAAAATAGTGGTTACTCTGGAGGTTGGGGGAATCATATGTGGACAAAAGCATGAGGGGGCTTCTAGTGGGCTTCTTTTTGAGTACTGCTCACACAGGTGTATACAACTTGTGAAGATATATTTAACTGTACACTTCTATGTGCATAAAGTGAAAGTGAGTGAAGTCGCTCAGTCGTGTCCGACTCTTTGCGACCCCGTGAACTGTAGCTCTCCAGGATCCTCCGTCCATGGGATTCTCCAGGCAAGAATACTGGAGTGGGTTGCCATTTCCTTCTCTAGGGAATCTTCCTGACCCAGGGATCGAACCCAGGTCTCCCGCATTGCAGGCAGACGCTTTAACCTCTGAGCCACCAGGGAAGCCCTATGTGCATGTTTCTTTATAAATGCTTGTGACAAAATAATTTCATTTGCTTACTTCAATTTATACACTGTTTATGTTAATTTTAAACAGCTAAGTGTACTTAATAACATGACTATCATCTTACTTGCAGAATATTCTTTACAAACGAACTAATAATACATTCATAACACATGATGCAAATCTAGTTCTTCCACAAAATGGAGGAGCAGTGTTTTTGTAGCATTACAGTAGCATTGTCGTAGTTATGCCACTTATTTTTCTTGAAGAATGCAGAATAAATATTTTGTACCCCACTTCAAAAAGCATTTTATTATACAAACATTAAAATTTATTTCTCCAGAAAATACTATATAGCATAGTTAACTGAATTTGCATATTACTGTGGATTAAGATGGGAACTTTGCTCTTAAAGAGTATGTAGAGTTGAAATTAGGGCTTCCCTGGAGGCTCAGACAGTAAAGAATCTGCCTGCAATGCAGGAGACACAGGTTCCATCCCTGGGTCGAGAAGATACCCTGGAGAAGGGAATGTCTACCCACTCTAGTATTCTCGCCTGGAGAATTCCATAGACAGAGGAGCCTGGTGGGCTACTGTCCATAGTGTTGCAAAGAGTCAGACATGACTGAGCTATCAAAACACACACACGCACACACACACACACACACACACACACACACACACAGTCAAAATTACCTTTGAAAATTCTCCAATAATGTGACAGACCAAAGATTGCATTACAACTCACAACCCTGCAAGATAATTTTTTCCCCTCTAACACTAATTTGATCATTTTTCCCTCTGATTGACTATAAGGTAAAGAAGCTCTCTTACATTTAGAGCCATCTTCCTAAAAGGAAACAAAAATATCAAAATCACATTCACCTAAGAGGCACCTGGAGCTGTAATAACCTGTGCTAAAGTAGGTCTGAAAGTGAAAGTGAAGTCTCTCAGTTGTGCCCAACTCTTTGTGACCCATGGACTATACAGTCCACGGAATTCTCCAAGCCAGAATACTAGAGTGGGTAGCCTTTCCCTTCCCCAGGGGATCTTCTAACCCAGGGAACGAACCCAGGTCTCCTGCATTGCAGGCAGATTCTTTACCAGCTGAGCCACAAGGGAACCCCAAGAATACAAGAGTGAGTATCCTATCCCTTCTCTGGATCTTCCTGACCGAGGAATTGAACCAGGGTCTCTATTGTAGGTGGATTCTTTACCAACTGAGCTATGAGGGAAACCAACAGTAGGTTTATAGCTGTCAAATCAGGATTCCAGTAGGACACATATTTATTGGGTAAAATGGCTAGCTGGTTTATCCATAGTATTTAAATCACTTTCTCTTTCATTGTCTCCCAATCCCCATACCTGGACCTTCCATGGCACATCCACAGTTGAAGTCACAAAAATTAATTCCAGATATGGAACTCCGCTGGGCAAAGAAAAGTCCTGAATGTTATAGCCACACAGATCTAGATCAATGCGGTCTGCACTGTCAAAGAAAAAAAAAAAAAAAAAAAAAAAAAAAAAAAAAAAAAAAAAAAAAAAAAAAAAAAAAAAAAAAAAAAAAAAAAAAAAAAAAAAAAAATACTTTTTTTTAATATTTTTTTTTTTTTATTTTTTTTTTTTTTAATTTTTTTTTTTTTTATTTTGAGTATATAAGTTATTCTCTTGATATGTTTATGCCAGAATCAGTAATTCTAGATCAAATGGCCCTGGTCTGCCTACTGTCAGTGAACTGACCAGTCAACTGACCCCAGACAGGCGTGAGAGCCCAAGCTAATAAGCAGAGGCAATCTGCAGCTTTCACGGTCACTCCCAAATGGCCACACACACATGAGGGGGCCAACCCACACCAGGACAGCCCAGCAGAGTCATGGACCACGCAAATGCTTGCTGCTTTGAGTTATCACATTTTAGGTGATTCATTCTTCAACTGTACCTAACTGACACAGACTATGCATTTTTTCATCAATTCTTTAAAATTTTCTTTTTCAACTACAACTTAGTATTCCTATACATTATATAGTATGTTCAGACAGCCTGCAAGATTTCAATGACACATTCATACACACAGACCTAGAGGTGACTTACAAAAATGCCTCAACCTGCATTGGAACCTTCTACATTTCTGTTTCAATGGAACTCCTGTAGATTTACAGTGACAAAGCCAATGCTTAGACTCTAACTAACAGCAATCTGGTCATTTTCCATCTATCACATTATAAAAAAGCTATTTAATCATGTACAAGAGATTTTTGTCAAGATATTGGGCTAAGCACCTTACTATTGATGTATAATTAGGAGACATCTAATTGAAGAGATCAGCTTTACTATCAGCTTAGCCTCAGAATAGTTACATAAGAGAAGTTACTTTTAATCTTGTTTTTAAATTTAAATAGGTACATAAAGTGAAAATTAAATTTGTCCTCTTCCCTGTGTCTCATTCTAAAGGCAATCTCATGCCAATTCCTATGCATCTTTTCAGAGATACTGAATGTTTGTATACATAATGTATTAATCTATGCAACATAGATACATTTTATGTGTATATATGCATTACATATATGTGCATATATACATTACATGCATATATATTTATGTGTATACATGTAGACTTGCTCCCCTTCTTGCTCCTTTGCATTTTAGTTTATCTTAGAAATCACATCATATCAGTATAGACAGATTTTAAGGCAGAACCTTCAACCAGACAAGTCAAGGGATACAGATATTAATGCTCTGAGGTGACTGTCATGACAAATCTGCCAGCATCTGGAAGACTGCTAAATACTTCAGATTTTTTACTCAACTTTCACACTTTTATTCCTTTTACCGAAGAAAAATACAAGGTATGATTGCCAGAAAGTTGGCCATCCCTGGATCAGGAAGATCCCTGAAGAAGGGAATGGCACCCCACTCCAGTATTCTTGCCTGGAGAATGCCATGGACAGAGGAGCCTAGTGGACTACAGTCCATGGGATCACAAAGAGTCAGGTATAACCGAGCGAATAACACTTTCACTTGCCAGAAGCCAAGGCTTGACTAGTTTATCACCAGTTCATGGTTCATGAAGTGTGTGCTTAAGATTCAGTCATGGGGCTGTGGATCTGAAAGGGACCTGAACTAGGCCAGTCCTTGGTTTTACACGTGGGAAACTGGTGTCCCTAGAGATCATTCCTCCCCTTCCCTATAAATGAACATTTAATGAACTTACACTATGTGTTGAGCCCGGCACTGATTTTAATAAATAAATATTCAATAAAATCACTGATTTTAATAAAATCAGACTCAAAGGCAAAACAGATTCAGTTTCAACTTGGATCAAGTTCTTTTAAGCATATAATTCTTTAAAAATGTTTTATTGCTTTAATGATACTAGCAAGTCTTATGTTTTCTCAGAACACTTATGTGAGAAATCAATCTATATCCTTAGATTTTAAGGAAGGCAGCTGTGCTACTGAATGTCAAAATGGCTGATTTATAGACTGAAGCCTGGAAATAATTAGATCTTTCAGGAAGTGGTTGTGCCGATACAAACTCTCAGTTCAAAGATCAAAAACCATGCCCACTCAGAAGCTAAGTTATACAGCTAAGGAATCTGCATCTTTCAGAGTGATGTTTGTGGGCTTAATGATTACTCTTCTTGAAATTAGCTTTAAAAATAGTTTAATGCATCACGGACACATCTAAATTCCCTTAAGCACCTAGGACAGAAAGAAAAAACAAAAACAAAACAGTGACACAATTCCAAAACTTTTGAAACAGTTTTGAGTCTGTATTATATATTGAAGGGTTTCCCAACGGCTCAGTGGTAAAGAATCCACCTGGAATGCAGGAGACTCGGGTTCAATACCTGGGTCAGGAAGATGCCCTGGAAGAGGAAATGGCAACCTACTCCAGTATTCTTGTCTGAAAAACTTCATGGACAGAAGAGCCTAGTGGGCTAACTCCAAAGAGTTGCAAAGAGTGAGACACAACTGAGCAACTAAGCACAAACATTACATAGTGAAGAATACAGGTTATTTGGGTTTTCTTATTTGTTGGTTTTCCTTTTCCTTTTACCACCCACTTCAGATGATGCTAGCTAAGTCCTAAAGACATCAGGTCAATAAAACAGTAACAAGTTACTACAGCAAATTGAATCTGCAACTGTTTCCTAAATAATCAGATTAAATTCTGGGTGTATAAAAATCTCAAAGTTAAAATCTGGGACAGATTTTTTCAGCAGTGTTGCAGGAACTAATGTGGGAGGAAGAAAGATCAGGGAAGGTGAAAAAAGGGAGGGGAAGGAGGAAGAGGGGAGAGGAAAGAAAGAAGAAAGGATGGAGGAAGGCAGAAGGGAGCAGGATGAGGGTAACAGTGGAAGAGGAGAGAGGAAGGAAGGAACAGAAAGAACCAATGTAACTTACTCCCCAGACTTCCTTCCATGAAGAAGCAATTCTTATTTTAGAGAGAGACTTTTAGACTGCTCTGAAGATGAGAAAACACTCCTATCTGAACTTTAAATTGGAAGATGATTGTGTATGCTGGTTTTATCACAGATGAGGCAGCAAATTTTCTTAGAACATCAGCAAATGGGCTTCAGAGAATTGCATACTGAAGGCACAATGACTGCTACAAAAATAAACAAATGCTTTTGGTTTATTTCTGATTAGATAAGAGCCTATAAAACACTCACCATTTCAAAAGAGAAATCTGACACAAAACTCCATCTGAGGAGACATTAACTTGAGCATCCAGGGAGGTGGGGGTGGGCAAGAGTTCACACTATTTTTTCCCCTCTATTATTTTCTCTTCCTGATAATTTTGGGAATAACATCATGTCCTATATTCCTCCACTTACTGTTAATGCACTGAACTTTCTGTTTCTGCCTGGCAGGGATCCATCAATCCACAGTCTTTCCACTATTAAACCTATTTCTCAATATAGGTCACTTGAGTCAAAATTACTCAGTTATGGATAAAATATAACCCTCCACTAGAGGGACATATTTTTATCTCAACATTCAGAGAGTTGCCTTCTTAATATTCCCCAGTGTTAATGGAGGTTATACTCATAACTCTTCTGGAAGAGACTATAATTTAGAAATCTACTCTCCCCTTGATAATTAGGCATAACTTCTATTAACATAAAATGAGAATTATGTGACTGAGAGCAGGCAAGATCAGATCCCTTACTTTAAACTAATGGTAAAAGTTGTGATTTCTCCATATTGTGAAAGTCTTCTCTGAAAGCATGCCAGGATCTATGAAAATGCCATTATTACCTCCATCGCATTGCCTAGAGCCCAAACAATGAGAAAAAATATTAAAAGCAGCTCTATATCAAGTGTATATGAGAATCACTGAGAATCACCTCATTCTTTATTTTAGACAATGGCTTGCTGTATTTCCTAGTAAGGGAGATTCACTTTGCTATTATACAGCTGACCACAAGTGATAGATCCATTTTAAAAATAATTGTCTCATGGCAAATAGATGGGGAAGCAGTGGAAACAGGGGCTGACTTTATTTTTCTGGGCTCTAAGATTACTGCAGATGGTGACTGCAGCCATGAAATTAAAAAACGCTTACTCCTTGGAAGGAAAGTTATGACCAACCTAGATAGCATATTCAAAAGCAGAGTCATTACTTTGTCAACAAAGGTCTAGCTAGTCGAGGCTATGGTTTCTCCAGCGGTCATGTATGGATGTGCAAGTTGGACTATAAAGAAAGCTGAGCACAGGAGAATTGATGCTTTTGAACTCTGGTGTTGGAGAAGACTCTTGAGAGTCCCTTAGACTGCAAGGAGATCCAACCAGTCCGTCCTAAAGGAGATCAGTCCTGGGTGTTCATTGGAAGGACTGATGTTGAAGCTGAAACTCCAATACTTTGGCCACCTGATGTGAAGAGCTGACTCATTTGAAAAGACCCTGATGCTGGGAAAGATTGAGGGCAGAAGGGGATGACGGAGGATGAGATGGTTGGATGGCATCACTGACTCAGTGGACATGGGTTTGGGTAGACTCCGCAAGTTGGTGATGGATAGGGAGGCCTGGTGTGCTGCGGTTCAGGGGGTTGCAAAGAGTCGGACACGACTAAGCGACTGAGCTGAACTGAACTGACAGCTATTTATAGAGGGACCTGGTGAACCATTTACCCCAAATCCTAGCTTAAGTTTAAATCACTATACATTTGAAGTATTTTATACATTTAGCAACATAAAAATTCAAATTTGGCCATCAATCAGATGCTTAATGAAGACTATAACACTTAGACAGTGCTGATCAAAAACTAAGTTTTTATAATATTGAAAAATCCACTGCATACCCAAGTGGTATATTGTTGCTAGTACTTAGGAATTGTTACCTTTAAATCCTCATATTTTCCTGCTCATGTCTTAAATAAAGACAAGTCTTATCCATATCATTTGTTTTAAAAATAAAACTAACTAATACCTACCAGTTGAGCTCATGGATATATAAGACATCTTACAAGAAGAATTCATACAGATGGAGAAACTTTTTAACTCAATTCATATATGAAATTCAACTGAGGATGGAGGATTGGGGTAAATAAGACCCAAAACAGAATCCAGAGGCACTAGACGTGTAAAATAAGTCAGCTGCTATGGTTTTTCCAGTAGTCATGTATGGATGTGAGAGTTGGACCATAAGGAAAGCTGAGTACCAAAGAACTGACACTTTTGAACTGTGGTGTTGGAGAAGACTCTTGAGAGTCCCTTGGAATGGAAACAGATCCAACCAGTTAATCCTAAAAGAAATCATTGCTGAATATTCATTGGAAAGACTGATGCTGAAGCTGAAGCTCCAATACTTTGGCCACCTGACACGAAGAACTAACTCGTCGGGAAAGACCCTGATGCTGGGAAAGATTGAAAGTAGAAGGAGAAGGGGACGACAGAGGATCATATGGTTGGATGGCATCACCGACTCAATGCATGTGAGTATGAGCAAGTTCCAGGAGTTGGTGATGGACAGGGAAGCTTGGCATGCTACAGTCCATGGGGTCACAAAGAGTCAGACGTGACTGAGCAACTGAACTGATCTCAACTGATGTATTTTACTCCTAAGAAAGCATACTTACTAATGACTTACTCTTATTTTATACATACTTTGAACAGTTTTAGTTATTTCATTTCTCTGTATAATAGCTATTGTTAAAAAAAATGAAAGGGAAGGGGAGCTGGTAAAACACACACTGAGCAAGAAGTGGTGTCTAACACTTAGGGGAAGAAGAGAAAATAATACAGCATCTGACATAAGTGTTCAAAAGTCTGGCTCTTGTGGATCAGGAAGGACATCTCATGACAACACTGCTGTCCACAGAGTTCAATAAGAGCAAACAGATAACCCTAAGGTATCTTACATAAAACACAGTATTCTGTTCAAAATACTGTTGAAATTGGCAGAGACAGCAACAATTCAGTGTAGAAAGGCTTCATTTTATGGCTAAGTTTTTTTGTTATTTGTTATTGTTTGGTTATTGTTGTTAAGATTTTACTCATAGAAGAGAGAACTATAATTAGCAAGCAAGTCACCTATGAGGACTCAGACTTCTAATATAATAGGGTCAACAAGGTTATTGTATTTGCTCGGGTCATGAACAGGAATCTATTTCATTCAACCCATATTGAGCCCCTATCCCCAGGCAAGATAACTGCTGTGGAAGATGAGTTGGGAAAGAATGACATTAAAAATACTGGTTAAAATTTCTCTTCCATTCAACTTAATTCATTAATCCAATCACTAATTACAATGGCTGTTATAAAACTTTTAAATCTATTCTATCAAAACACAGCATTAACAAGGACAATGGATTACAATGATAATAAATACTTATCTAGCAGTAGGTAAGTTTCAGGCACTGATTGGCACCCTCTACATATTACCTCATTCAGTCCTCACAACCTTCCTGAAAAATAGGGACAATTATCACTCTTAATCTAAAGATGAGGAAACAGAGAGATTAGGAAATTTTATCAGGATCTCATAGACACTAAGTAGCAGAATCAGATTTTAAATGCCAAAGTTTCTTACAGGAAGGAGATAATCCCTATATCCATGAAGAAGGATTTTTAAAGAGAATTAATGAAATATTTTCAGTATCATGAGTGCCAATTATCCCCGATATGGAACAATCCAAATGGTATAATGCCTCCAAATTTGTCATAGTTTGTTCCAAAGGATTTGCATTGCCTAGAACCAGTTCAAATGCAAACTGCCTCAATGGGCCTGAATGTCACAAATATCAGATAGCCTTATATGCAATGGCCCAAGAATATTTTCTGTTTAATTTGATTTATCATGCAGTATTCAGATTTAACCAACAATAATGGATAATGATAATTAAAGTTTCAAATACAATGAAAATTACAAACCATAAGAAATGAAAACAAATAATAAATGTTGGAGAGGGTGTGGAGAAAAAAGAACCATCCTATATTGCTAGTGGGAATATAAACTGGTACAACCACTATGGAGAACAGTATAGAGGTTCCTTAAGAAACTAAATATGGAGCTACCATATGATCCTGCAATTCTACTCCTGGGCATATATCAGAGAAAGCCATAATTTGAAAAGATACATGCACTCCAATGTTCATAGCGGCACCATTTACAATAGCCAAGATATGAAAGTAACCTAAATGTTCATCCACAATGAATGGATAAATACATATATATATGCTTCCCTGGTGGCTCAGTGGTAAAGAATTTGCCTGCAATGCAGGAGACCTGTGTTTGACCCCTGGGTCAGGAAGATCACCTGGAGGAGGGCATAGAAACCCACTCGAGTACTCTTGCCTAGAGAATCCCATGGACAGAGGAACCTGGCAGGCTCCAGTCCATAGTGTTGCACAGAGTTAGATACGACTGAAGCAACTAAGCAGTATATCATGGCATATTACTCAGTCATAAAACCATAAAAAGAATGAAATAATGCCATCTACAGTAACATGGAATGACCTAGAGATTATCACCCTAAGTAAGCCAGACAGATAAAGACAAATATCATATGATATTACTTATATGTGTAATCTCAAAAAAATGATACAAATGAACTTATTTACAAAACAGAAACAGACTCACAGACATAGAAAACAAACTTATGGCTACCAAAGGGGGAAGGTGGGGGAAGGAATAAATTAGGAGTTTAGAAGTTAGCATATACACATTGCCATATATAAAATAGATAACCAAGTATCTACTGTATAGTGCAGTGAATTATATTTAATATTTTGTAATAACCCACAAGGAAAAAGAGTATGTACACACACATACACATATACATGGCATCACTGAGATTGCTTTACGGCCCTGCATTTGGTGTGTCTTGGTGAATGCTATTTATTCTATCAATTACCAAGGGGGCTACTGAAATTTTAAACTATACCTTCTACTATTCCATCTATCCTTCCACCCATCTATCCATCTATTCATTGGATATAATATGTAGTAGTTAAGATCACAAGCTCTGGAACATGATTTTGTTCGTTCAAAATCAAATTCCAGAATGAAATTTATATAATCTTGAATAAGTTACTTGGTTTATGAAACCCTATTTTCCTTGCCTTTAAAATAAGTGTACTAGTTTGCATTCCTACCAACAGTATAAGAAGGTTCCCTTTTCTCTGCATCCTCTCCAGCATTTATTGTTTGTAGACTTTTTGATTGGAGAAGGCAGTGGCACCCCACTCCAGTACTCTTGCCTAGAAAATCCCATGGACAGAGGAGCCTGGTAGGCTGCAGTTCATGGGGTCACTAAGAGTCGGACACGACTGAAGTGACTTAGCAGCAGCAGCAGCAGACTTTTTGATAGCAGCCATTCTGACTGGTGTGAGATGGTACTTCATTGTGGTTTTGCTTTGCATTTCTCTGATAATGAGTGATGTTGAGCATCTTTCCACGTGTTTGTTAGCCATCTGTATGTCTTCATTCGAGAAATGTCTGTTTAGTTCTTTGGCACATTTTTTTATTAGGTTGTTTATTTTTCTGGAATTGAGTGCATGAGCTGCTTGTATATTTTTGAGATTAATTCTTTGTCAGTTGCTTCATTTGCTATTATTTTCTCCCATTCTGAAGGCTGTCTTTTCACCTTGCTTAGAGTTTCCTTCATTTTGCAAAAGCTTTTAAATTTAATTAGGTCCCATTTGTTTATTTTTGCTTTTTTTCCATTACTCTGGGAGGTGGGTCATAGAGGATCCTGCTGTGATTTATGTCAGAGTGTTTTTCCTATATTTTCCTCTAGGAGTTTTGTAGTTTCTGGTCTTACATTTAGATCTTTAATCCATTTTGAGTTTATTTTTGTGTATGGTATTAGAAATTGTTCTAGTTTCATTCTTTTACAAGTGGTTGACCAGTACAGCCACTATGGAGAACAGTGTGGAGATTCTTTACACAACTGGAAATAGAACTGTCATACAGCCCAGCAATCCCACTTCTGGGCATACACACCGAGGAACTCAGAATTGAAAGAGACTTGTGTACCCCAATGTTCTTTGCAGCACTGTTTACAATAGTTAGGACATGGAAGCAACCTAGATGTCCGTTGGCAGATGAATGGATAAGAAAGCTGTTGTACATATACACAATGGAATATTACTCAGGTATTAAAATGAATGCATTTGAATCAGTTCTAATGAGGGGAATGAAACTGGAGCCCATTATACAGACTGAAGTAAGTCTGAAAGAAAAATGCCAGTATAGTATATTAACACATATAGCAACATATGTATGGAATTTAGAAAGATGGTAACGATGGCCCTATATATGAGACAGCAAAAGAGACACAGATGTAAAGAACAAACTTTTGGACTCTGTGGGAGAAGGCAAGGGTGGGATGATTTGCGAAAAGAGCATTGAAACGAGTATATTACCATATGTGAAATAGATCGCCAGTCCAGGTCTGATGCATGAGACAGGATGCTCCAGGCTGGTGCTCTGGGATGACCCTGAGGGATGGGATGGGGAGGGAGGTGGGAGAGGGGTTCAGGATGGGGGACACATTTACACCCATGGTTTATTCACGTCAATGTATGGCAAAAACTACTACAATATTGTAAAGTAATTAGCCTCCAATTAAAATAAATTAATTAATTTACAAAAAATCAGTGTAATAACAATATATGGTTTATAAAGATATATTGAGAACTAAATGTGTATGAACGTTTTACCATGGTCTTCCCCAGTGACTCAGCGGTAAAGAATCTGCCTTGCTAAGCGGGAGATACTTGTTTAGTTCTTGGATTGGGAAGGTCCCCTGGAGGTGGAAATGGCAACCCACTCTAATATTCTTGCCTGGGAAATCCCATGGACAGAGGAACCTGGTGGACTACACTCCATGTGGTCACAAAGAGTCAGACACAACTTAATGACTAAACAACAAAAACATAACCTATAATTGCTTTATCTTCCTGTTGCATTGATCTTTTTTGAATCAAATATCTCTCCTTGTCTCTATTAATCCTTGTCTTAAAGTCTGATTTATATGATATTAATATATCCATCCCCTTTTTCTTATGCTTACTTTTTGAATACTGAATTATTTACCATCATTTTCCTTTAACTTCTTTGTATACCCTATATATCTCTTATTGAAAGAAAACAGTTGGATCTTTTTTCTTTAATCCAAGTTTTGCCTTTTAATTAGAATAGGTAATCTATTTATAGCAACATGATTTTTGTACATCAATATTTTAATCTGCCATTGCAGTATGTATTTCCTAGTTTTCTCTCATTTTTGTTCCTCTCTTCTTTGGTTTTCTGAGAATAATTTTGTAAGTCATTTTAATCCCTATTAAATTTTGACTATATTTATTACATTATTTTTATTAGGTGCTTAAGAATAACAAAATACATTGTTATCTCATGACAATCTACTTTTGCCTGACACTGAATTATGGCTTTGATTAAAATACCAAAATCTTGAAACATTATAATTCCATTTACCCATTCTCATTTGTTCTTTAATTGTCAATATACCTTAAGCATTCTACACTGCCTTTTTTTAAAAATTAAGAGAAAAAATTTTTTGTATAATCTTTTATGTTTCCCCATATATGTACATTTTTCAGTGCTTCTCATTTCTTTCTGAACATCACTGCTACTGTCTGGTGTCAGTTCCCTTGAACCTAAAGATATTTCTTTAATATTTCTTGAAATGCTAGTCTGCTAGCATTGTGTTTTGTAAATTTTTGTCCAAAAGTTCTATCTTATTTTCATATTTATAGAATACCTGTAGGAACGCTAGATTTCTTGACAGCCAGGGTTTTTTGTTGTTGTTGTTGCTGTTTGGTTGGTTTTGTTTGTTTACTTATTCTATATTTTGAATATGTAAGTCCAGTGTTTTCTTGCCCACATCATTTCTGGTGATAAGTCAGCTGTTGATCATATTGTTAGTTCTCTGCACGTAATGTGTCTTTCAACAGTTTCTATCTTTGGTTTTTCAGATGTTCTACTATGGTATATTGAGATTGAACTATGGGGTGTATGTGTGTGTCTGTTTATGTGAACTTCACTGAAGTTCTTGGATTTCTAAGATAATGGACTTTCTTTTGCACATTTAAGAAGATTTGACCAATCTTTCTTCAGTTTTTCCCCCCTTTTTCTCTCTCATTTTGCCGTGTGTGACTCCATCTGCACATATAGTAGACTGTTAAATATTATTCCACAGTCCTCTACAGTTTTTTTCATTTTTGCTAAATATTTTTCCCCCTGTTGTCCAGACTGGGCAATTCTACTGATACTTTAATTTCACTGACTTTTTTTTTTTTCTTTTGCTATTTCTAATTTTCTGTTGAGTTCATAGATTGAGGTGTTTATACCCAATGTAATACTTTATAGTTCCAAAATTTTCTTTTGCTCTTTTTCTTTTAGCTTACATCTCTCTGTTTAAATTTCCTATCTGTTTACTCATTAATATTATACTTTCCTTTAATTATTTGACTGTATGTTAAATTGACTATTTGAAACCTTTGCTTAATGCATTGTCAGGGCCCACTCAATTTCATTTTCTATCAACTGTCACTCATAGTTAGGCAAAGAAGCACTCTCTTGCTTTGCATATCTAGTAATTCTTGCTTTGAAACTGTATCCTGTAGATTATACTTTGGAGTGATGCTGGGATAGTCTGAGGATGACTGGGTTGTTTGTTTTATTATTTGTTCTAAAGGAAATTTTCTTGCCCTGAATCAAACTGTGAAACAGTCCTCCCTACAATGTGCAGCAGCTGGTGTTTGATCAATTTTCTTTGGCTTCCAGTTGCTGCTTATTTAGCTCGACCCCTGGGAGTCTCTCTGTGCCCGCATAGTTTGGCTGTCAGCAAAAATTTGCGTCTACTTTACATTTAGATTTTAGGGTTCACTCTCAGTGGTTACTTTGTTTCTGGGGGGGTTCTCTAAATTTCCAGATGTTTTTCCAGTCCCAGCTTCATTCTTCTGATATTTAAGATAAAGAAGCATTCTCCTTTCTGCTGCTTAAGTTGTGTGTGATTTGGAGCACACACTCAGTCAAAAACACAGCAAACTCAAAAACCTTACCACCAGATAGTTTTAAATTTTAGAGGCAGCAGATTCTCTAGTTTCTACTTGACGTTTTTCCCCCCTGGGCTGTCTTAATTCCAAGCATGTGTAGTTTTGTGATCAATTAGGAATTTGAGTAGAGTTTATACTTAGATTTTGGACTTAAGCACCTTTGAAGCTTTTCCACTTTTGAAAGTTCTTCTTTGAAGCTCAGACATTTCTGTGCTCTGATCTATCATCTGATAAGGAAGTTGGGGTAGTTTTTATTGAGATAATTATGAATTATGTGAAGTTGTAAGGAATAATTAAGAGAAATTCCAGGTATACTTTACTCAATTTTTCCAATAAGAACATTTTGGGAAACTGCAATGTAGTATCACAGCCATGGTATCGACACTGATATAATACATTTATCTTCTCCACATTGCCCAGTTTCACTTGTGTTTGTGTGTGAATGTGTCTTATTCTATTAAATTTTATCACTTGTGTACACACCATCACAGTCAAGATACTCGACAGTTCTTTCATCACAAGGATCCCATGAACTTCCCTCTAAGGACTACATCTACCTCCCTTAACACCTGGAAACAACTAGTCTGTATTCCATTTCTAGAATATTTCATTTCAAAATATTATCTGAAGGGAATCAAACATTATATAATTATCTTGGATTTACTTTTTTCACTTAGCATAATTCCCAAGAGATTCATTGAAGCTGTGGACTGTATCAATAGCTACTTTCTTCTTATTGTTGAGTAGTATTCCATAGAATAAATATATACACATTTTCTTTAGACTTTACCTGTTTGAGGGATATCTGGCATATTTCCAGTTTTTAGCTATCATGGATCAAGCTACTATAAACATTTACATACAGTTTGCTATTTTTGTGGATGTGAACACAGGTTTTCATTTCTCTGGGACAAATGCCTAAGAGAATAATCACTGTATCATTTGGCAACCGTAGGTTTAGTTTAAAAAAAAAACAAAACTGCAAGCTCTTTTCTAGAGTTACTGTACCATTTCTCATTCCCTTCAGCATGAGTGATCAAGTTTATCCATCCCTTCATCAACAGTCTTATTTTAGCCATTCTAATAAGTATACAGTGATATCACATTGTGCTTTTAATGTATATTTTGCTGTAGACTTACACCTAGGGTATATAGACAACCTTAACAATGAATTAGAAAACAAGAAAAGACATGAAAAGACAAATCACAAAAGAGGATATACAGATGGCAAATTCTAGACATGAATCTTTTTAAACTATTTTCTTCAAGAGGGATTACCTGACACCTTCATGTCCCCCTGATGGCTCAAACGGTTTAAAAAAAAAAAAAATCGACCTGCAATGCAGGAGATCTAGATTCAATCCCTGGGTCGGGAAGATCCCCTGGAGAAGAGAATGGCTACCCACTCCAAGAGGAGTGGAGGGCAGGAGGAGAAGGGGGCAACAGAGGATGAGATGGTTGGATGATTTCATTGACTCAATAGACAAGTGTGACCAAACTCTTGGAGATAGTGAAGGACAGGGAAGCCTGGCATGCTGCAGTCCATGGAGTCTTAAAGAGTCAGACATGACTGAGCCACTGATTAACAACAACAACCAGTATTCTTGCCTAGGAGAATTCCATGGACCAAGGAATCTGGAGAGCTACAGTCCATGTAGTCACAAAGAGTCAGACGTGACTGAGTAACTGACAGTTTCACTCTCACACTGTCATGTCACCATTACTGTATTGCAGTTACATAGAAAAACATGTATAGCAAAACTAAAACACAGAACTTCATTTCATATTTGAACATGGCACTGTATGAAACAAAAACAGGCTCTGTATACATAAAAGACTAAAAGGTATCAAAAGATATGACAGTTATCTTTGATGATACAAAACTTGAGTACTTTTTGACTACATTCCACTAGTGGGTGGTTAGAAAGCTATCCTCTATGGTTACTAAATTATTTCACATTTTTCTTAGCTTACAGCATAGTCTTGATCAAATGTTTCTCAAAAAGGTTAATGGAAATTCCACCTTGAATATGGTCACAGAAATTTCTACCTATTCCTGAACTCATCTTTGAAAGGTAGTTCAGTTCAGTTCATTTCAGTCCAGTTGCTCAGTCGTGTCCGACTCTGCGACCCCATGGACTGCAGCATGCCAGGCCTCCCTGTCCATCACCAACTCCCAGAGGCTACTGAAACTCATCTCCATTGAGTTGGTGATGTCATTCAACCATCTGATCCTCTGTCATCCCTTCTGCTTTCAATCTTTCCAAGCATCAGGGTTTTTCCCAATGAGCCAGCTCCTCACATTAGGTGGACAAAGTATTGGAGTTTCAGCTTCAACGTCAGTCCTTCCAATGAACATTCAGGACTGATTTTCTTTAGGATGGACTGGTTGGATCTCCTTGCAGTCCAAGGGACTCTCAAGAGTCTTCTCCAACACCACAGTTCAAAAGCATCAATTCTTCAGCCCTCAGCTTTCTTTATAGACCAACTCTCACATCCATATATGACCACTGGAAAAACCATAGCCTTGACTAGACAGATGGCAAAGTAATGTCTCTGCTTTTGAATATGCTGTCTAGGTTGGTCATAACTTCTCCTCCAAGGAGTAAGTGTCTTTTATTTTCATGGCTGCAATCACCATCTGCAGTGATTTTGGAGCCCAAAAATATAAAACCAGCCCCTGTTTCCACTGTTTCCCCATCTATTTGCCATGAAGTGATGGCACCAGATGCCATGATCTTTGTTTTCTGAATGTTGAGCTTTAAGCCAACTTTTTCACTCTCCTCTTTCACTTTCATCAGGAGGTTCTTTAGTTCTTCTTCACTTTCTGCCATAAGGGTGGTGTCATCTGCATATCTGAGGTTATTGATATTTCTCCTGGCTATCTTGATTCCAGCTTGTGCTTCTTCCAGTCCAGCGTTTCTCATGATGTACTCTGCATAGAAGTTAAATAAGCAGGATGACAATATACAGCCTTGACGTACTCCTTTTCCTATTTGGAACCAGTCTGTTGTTCCATGTCCAGTTCTAACTGTTGCTTCTTGACCTGCATACAGGTATCTCAAGAGGCAGGTCAGGTGGTCTAGTATTCCCATCTCTTTCAGACTTTTCCACAGTTTATTGTGATCCACACAGTCAAAGGCTTTGGCATAGTTAATAAAGCAGAAATAGTTGTTTTTCTGGAACTCTCTTGCTTTTTTGATGATCCAGTGGATGTTGGCAATTTGATCTCTGGTTCCTCTGCCTTTTCTAATACCAGCTTGAACATCTGGAAGTTCACGGTTCACGTATTGCTGAAGCCTGGCTTGGAGAATTTTGAGCATTCCTTTACTAGTGTGTGAGATGAGTGTAATTGTGTGGTAGTTTGAGTATTCTTTGGCATTGCCTTTCTTTGGGATTGGAATGAAAACGGACCTTTTCCAGTCCTGTGGCCATTGCTGAGTTTTCCAAATTTGCTTGCATATAGAGTGCAGCACTTTCACAGCATCATCTTTCAGGATTTGAAATAGCTCAACTGGAATTCCATCACCTCCACTAGCTTTGTTTGTAGTGATGCTTCCTAAGGCCCACTTGAGTTCACATTCCAACATGTCTGGCTCTAGATGAGTGATTATCTGGGTTGTAAAGATCTTTTTTGTATAGTTCTCCTGTGTATTCTTGCCACCTCTACTTAATATCTTCTGCTTCTGTTAGGTCCCTACCATTTCTGTCCTTTAACGGGCCCATCTTTGCATGAAATGTTCCCTTGGTATCTCTAATTTTCTTGAAGAGATCTCTAGTCTTTCTTATTCTATTGTTTTCCTCTATTTCTTTGCGTTGATTGCTGAGGAAGGCTTTCTTATCTCCCCTTGCTATTCTTTGGAACGCTGCCTTCAAATGGGTGTATCTTTCCTTTTCTCCTTTGCTTTTCACTTCCCTTCTTTTCACAACTGTTTGTAAGGCCTCCTCAGACAGCCATTTTGCCTTTTTGTGTTTCTTTTTCTTGGGGATGGTCTTGATCCCTGCCTCCTGTACAGTGTCACGAACCTCTGTCCATAGCTCATCAGGTACTCTATCAGATCTAATCCCATAAATCTATTTCTCACCTCCACTGTATAATCGTTAGGGATTTGATTTAGGTCATATCTGAATGGTCTAGTGGTTTTCCCTACTTTCTTCAATTTAAGTCTGAATCTGGCAATAAAGTTCATGATCTGATCCATAGTCAGCTCCCAGTTTTGGTTTTGCTGACTGTATAGTGCTTCTCCCTCTTTAGTTGCAAAGAATATTATCAATCTGATTTCAGTGTTGACCATTTGGTGATGTCCATATGTAGAGTCTTCTCTTGTGTTGTGGAAGAGGCTGTTTGCTATGACCAGTATGTTCTCTTGGTGAAACTCTATTAGCATTTGCCCTGCTTCATTCTGTACTCCAAGGCCAAATTTGCCTGTTACTCCAGGTGTTTCTTGACTTCCTACCTTTGCATTCCAGTTTCATGTAATGAAAAGGACACCTTTTTTGGGTGTTAGTTCTAGAAGATCTTGTAGGTCTTCATAGAACCGTTCAACTTCAGCTTATTCAGCATTACTGGTCGGGGCATAGACTTGGATTACCATGATATTAAATGGTTTACCTTGGAAACGAACAGAGAAAAGGTAGCACATTTCTCTCAATCTCTCAAATCTATAAGTAATTTCAGATTGGAGAACATATAGCTTTTCTATTATTAAGTAATTGTTTGGATAATGCTTCCTGATATATTTCATGGTATCATTCATACAAATAACATGCACATCACCTATTATTAACTATAGCAGCATCTCATGAATAATTTGTGCAATTTTTAATCATTTTTTAAAATAAAGACTTTAAGAATAGCTTTCTAAAATATTGCAACTAGTATGAAATCAATTAAGGTGAAACACTTCTAAGGAATATTATCCAAATGTAAGATATTTTTTGAGTTGAACATTTTTAAAGTAGCTTCAAAATAAAAATTAAGTAATGAACTGTGATTCTATGAACATTTAGGCAAAGTCTCTTAGAATAAGCTGGGCCCTGGGCAACTCGTTCTAATTTGCTAAAGATGATACACTCAAGTTACAGTAAGTCAATTAGAATTTCCTGTAAATGCAGTGAACATTCTGGATCTGCTTAGACAAATCTGCATAATCCATTTAAAATTTATTTTGGTTCATTTTCCCCCCAGGACTAACAAAAAAATTTGTCTTCCCCTCAAATCAGTAAATCCTGCATATTAAATTCAGTCTTTTAGGCACAATTATTATATGCAACATACCAGAAAGTTTTGCTTTTAAATTTATAAAAATTTATAAACACCTATAATTAAAGAGAAGTAAAAATGATTTATTAGATAATCAAGCCATTCCTATGCCCAGATTGCAAAATTCTGAAATCCCTAGGTAGAATGCATAAACCTTTCATCTTCACCATAAGGCCATTAACATTTAAAAATTGGCAAGGCTGGCATTTCATGTAGTAAATAACTTCTTCTAATGCTACTGTCCACACATCAATGCCAATGGCTCATGTTCTAACCTGACCTGCCTGCTTATTGAAATCGTTGAATATTACTTTTAAGATTGTTCTTTTTGTCTGGAATAGGAGTTGGAAGAAAATCCTTAGAGTACAGTATTAATACTGTGCTGATGATTAGTGTAGCTTTAAGAGCCCATAAATTAGAAGTTCAAGTCATGAATACTGCAAACACTCCTCCAACACACAAACTACTAAAAACACAGAAGGCCATAGTGAGAGAGTTGAGAAAGGATAGTTTTTAAAATGTATATATTATTTATTTCCCTTTTTTTCTTTTTCAATAACAAATGACTATGCAAAGGAAATAAGCTGTCAAAGAAAAGTTACAGTAAAATAATCATGCAGCTGGGACTAAATCAGGAACAAGAAAAACATTTATTAGTACTAAAAAGTTTGCCCGCAACAGATAGGAACAGTGGCCAGAATGTGGAAGCTCTGGCTTGCTTCCTCAGTTCCCGGCAGATGTCAGGCATTTAACTTGCTGCTTCTAGAAAACATTCTAAGTTATTTGTCGACAGGAGTGAAAATTGGCAATAAGGTTATACTGATATTAGATACCTCAAACAGTCCTTCAAAAATTTCTCAGCAGCCAATTGTTTCAATTTACTTCATCTAGTAAAACTGTTAGTTTCTGCATTAGGGACCTTATTTTCATTTGAAAACATCTCCTTTGATATTAAGCATGTATGATGATTTTATGCCTGAGAACTTTTTCCTCTTGATGCCATCTTCAATTAGGGAAATATGGTTGAACAGGTACATGTCATACCTTAGTAGAAATACCCAGCTGGCTGATTGGAATATAGTAGGTACGAGTAGGATGCATTAGCCTTTTCATCTTTTTCAGTGACACATTTTGCAGGGACAGAGTCAAAATGTTGGGGATTTGTGCAAGCTCACTTCCAGTGTACTGAACTCTCTGCCTATAAACATTCACACTTATCCTCATTAGGGATGCCCAATGACCTAATGCTTGAATCCTGTAACACACATCTGCTGCTGCTGCTGCTGCTAAGTCGCTTCAGTTGTGTCCAACTCTGTGCGACCCCAGAGACGGCAGCCCTCCAGGCTCCTCCATCGCTAGGATTCTCCAGGCAAGAGCACTGGAGTGGGCTACCATTTCCTTCTCCAATGCATGAAAGTGAAGTCACCCAGTTGTGTCTGACTCTCTTAGCAACCCCATGGACTGCAGCCTGCCAGGCTCCTTTATCCATGGGATTTTCCAGGCAAGAGTACTGGAGTGGATCGCCAGTGCCTTCTCTGAACGCACTTCTCTAAGACACTCCAAACACAGATGGATGGTCTTTAAGCTCATTCCTTCACTTTCACACCATAGGCACAGTGACCTTATAGGCTTGCTGCCAGTGACTGCCCTGTTAAGATGAAATCTGTCACTTTTGCAATAATGTTCAGATGGCCTATAAACTCCTCATTTATGTTTGTGAAATTTAAAGTCAAAATTAAGAATTATCTGTTTCCAATCATGGTCGGTGTGCTGTGCTTAGTTGCTCAATCATGTCTGACTCTTTGCAACTCCATGGACTATAGCCTGCCAGACTGCTCTGTCCATGGGGATTCTCCAGGCAAGAATACAGGAGTGGGTTGCCATGCTCTCCTCCAGGGGATCTTTGCAACCCAGGGATTGAACCCAGGTCCCCTACCTCTTTATTGTCTGAGCCACCAGGAAGCCTGTGGTTGGTAGGACATACTTTTTAAAAATGCATTCCCTCTTTATGGAGGGGTATTTAATCCTAGGGAAGCAAGACTGAGGAGAAGAATGAATTCAAGCAAAAAGGAAAGGCAACCAAGACCAGATGGTGAATCATTATGATGGCCTTGGCTTCCCAGAAGAACACAGAGCAGTCACCCAGTCCCTCATAAGCCATACTGGATGGCTATCAATAAGAACGACCCATCAAGGGCAACAGTAGCAACACTTCATCTGCTGGTTCATTTCCCTCTCCTGTCACTTACTGGCCAAAGTTCTCCCCCATGGTCTATTATCTTCCTGCACATTTGGGTTACAGTACAAAGCCCTTCCTGGAAGCTACTGGGAAAGCCAGAGCTCTGTGGGTCCAGAACTGAGGCTGGAACTACCGTGGTTTCCACCACAGCAAGCACGATGCAATTCACACAGTAAGTAGTCCGGCTTTTGTCCCCAGAGGAAGGAAGACCAGAACACTAAAACCATAAGATCAGAAGCCTCCACTGAGGGCTTTCCACTAATAGAACACAAGGCAAACAACTGACACCCACAGAAAAAGGTGTAGGTATGCTGAGCATGTAAGAGGAAACATACACCCTGGATTTCATACTGTCACCCATAGATCCATAGAAAGAATACAGGGTGCTTTCTCACAGATAGAAGAGTTTGGTCAAAAATACCTTTCAAGATATCTTTGAGCAGCAAAAAGTCATCGTGATTAATGTAACCAGAGCTAACTATCCTACTGTTTAGCCAATTAAAATCCTAATATATGGAGAACTGCAGTAAGATGTTAACAGTCTTCTTGACTTTAGAATTTTTGACATCCAGAACTTCTTCCATGCATCTAGTGAATCCAAGCCAAGTCTGTCTGTTTCTGATGACTGTGGGGTAAGGCTGCTTGGAAGCAAGGGATGGAGGCAAGTGACTTCTGCTACAGTACTATTTAATAAATGGTGCAGACGTTGAACCCTAAAGCAACAGGTAACACTCAGCATAAAATGTTCCACCAGCTGGTATCATGAATCGGTCCTTCTCACAATTTTTTTTGCTTCAAAGCCTCTCCCAGGTTTGGCTGGGCCAACAACCAATTGTGTTGTGCACCCATGATCACTTCTCCAGCTCTCCTACCAATTAGGTATTGACCCCTGCCTTCTTTAGCAAAAATGCACTTGTCCTTAACCTCTGGTTGATGTCACCAGCTCACTGTTGTGTCTTATCAGCATGTTTTCCCTAGCTTCCTGCCAAAATCAATCCTTTGTGTAATTAGGAACTTAATACCTAATTTTAAATAATGGCAGAAAAGTAGCTTCAGTGTCAATGACAGCAATGAAAATGGAACTGAAATTGTTTGTTTCTTTATGTGTCTTGGCTTAAAAAGCTCCTCAGTGGCAGGAATGCTTTCTTGCTCAGCTGTGCATTCTCACTCAGTGCTGAAGCCAGAACCTGGAACTACTCAATACTTATTGAATACATGAATGGCACAGACAAGATGGAGAAGAGCAGCCCTTAGAAGCACAAACTTAGAATAATGGGAAGAAAATTCACATTTTCATTGTAATGTTATGTGGAATATTACATAAAATACAGCATGTGACTATGTGAATAAGCACCTTGAAAACTACACATTAACATGGACATTTGGTTTAAGGAGCATATAATCACAAATAAATGCATGCATACATATAGTGATAGGTAAGAGAGGACATTTTAAAAAAATGTATCCAAACATAAACAAATATCTGAGGCCATTTTGATAACAGGTAATTTTTATTGTATTCTTTATAACAAATAAATGCATGCATACATATAGTGATAGGTAAGAGAGGACATTTTTTAAAAAATGTATCCAAACATAAACAAATATCTGAGGCCATTTTGATAACAGGTAATTTTTATTGTATTCTTTATATTTTTTAGATTTTCTGAAATGAACATGTATTAATTATAATTTATAATCTGAAAAGTGATGCTATAAAAAGTCTGCCCCAAATTCAACAGAAAATAAAGGATAGGGAAGTAGAATACACCCGTGGTGGATTCATGTCAATGTATGCCAAAACCAGTGCAGTATTGTAAAGTAAAATAAAGTAAAAATAAAAATTACAAAAAATAAAAATAAAAAATAAAATTCAACCAAGTAAATTTGAAAAAAAAGAAATAGATATTTTATAATTTATCAAAATATAAGAACTGTACCTCTTAGAGCACCATGAATCAATATCATAACAAATATGATAAAATAATGCACTGGACCCTAGGGTGAGGCAGAGTAAATTCTTTTCCTCAAATACTCTTCTACTATATGGTTTTCTAACATCCCAAGACCTGTATCACAAGATTATTGAGGATAGAAGAGACTCTTCAAAGACTCCTAGAATGAGGATTGTGGAGAATAGTACAGGATGCTCAATCACTGCTCCTAATACACCCCCAGGTAGAGAGTAATTCAGCCTCCCTAAACACAGTCCTGCTGTTCCAGTGATAGAAAGCCATGCTGTGATCCTTGTCCTAAAATTCTTGCTCTGTGTAAATATTTGAAACCTTCTCCCTTTTTTCAAATGTTAACACAGAACAAAACCAAACAAGAGAAAGAGAAGGACTGTAGAACAGGCTACCTGACTGTATATGGGTAGTTCTCCATAGAAGTTAATTTTAACCCCAAGGGACATCTGGCAATATCTATAAACAGTTTTGGTTGTTAAATCTGGGGAGGACAGGTGCTATGGGCATCTCATGCATAGAGGCTCAACATCCTACAGTGTACAGGACAGCTCCCGGGACAGAATTCCTTGATTTAAAACATAATGCTACACAGACCCCAGACACTACTGCCATCACAACCACCTCTCTCAGGGCCACGCCATGCTGCCTGGATTCATAATGGTGAGAAGGCAAATGGGGTATCCTTCACTCTAACCTGAAACCACAAGATCCTGATTACTCGTTGCAGCATCTCTACAGAAAATTCAAGACTTTTCTGTGGGGGCCTGAAGGCAGAAAGAATAGAACTTAGGAGCTTTAGTCCAACCTAAACCAATAGAGCTGCTGGGGAAGGAAGGACCTACTGTTGCAACTTCGCACTATCAAAGGAGGATAGAATGGAGACAAATGAGTTACTGTCCTGTATCTAAAAGATACTATATTTTTATTCAAATGCCATCAGTGTTCTCAGAGGACCTTTTATCATTCCTGGCTTTGTCATTCTGACTGATCACTCCATTGGCTGACTTCAGTTTTCAAGGTATTTTTCTTCCAACAACAGCTCATAGAATTATATTTCTTGATTTCTTTCATATTTGATAATGTCTCTCTGTAACCGTTCCCTTCTTCAGTATTCTTGCCTTGAGAACCCCATAAACAGTATGAAAAGACAAATCGATAGGACACTGAATGATGAACTCCCCAGGTCGTTAGAGCCCAATATGCTATTGGAGATCACTGGAGAAATAACTCCCAAAAGAATGAAGGGATAGAGCCAAAGCAGAAACCACACCCAGTTGTGGATGGGACTGGTGATAGAAGTAATGTCCTATACTGTAAAGAGCAATATTGCATAGGAACCTGGAATGTTAGATCCATGAATCAGGGCAAATTGGAAGTGGTCAAACAGGAAATGACAAGAGTGAACATCGACATTCTAGGAATCAGCAAACTAAGATGGACTGGAATGGGTGACTTCACCTCAGATGACCAATATATCTACTACTACAGGCAGGAATCCCTTAGAAGAAATGGAGCAGCCTTCATAGTCCACAAAAGAGTCTGGAATGCAGTACTTGAATGCAATCTCAAAAATGAAAGATTGATCTCTGTTCATTTCCAAAGCAAACCAATCAATATCACAGTAATCCAAGTCTACACTGCAACCAGTAACACTGAAGAAGCTGAAGTTGAAGAGTTCTATGAAGACCTACAATACCTTCTAGAACTAACACCCCCAAAAGATGTCCTTTTTAATATAGGGGACTGGATGCAAAAGTAGGAAGTCAAGAAACACCTGCAGTAACAGTTAAAGTTGGCCTTGGAGTACAGAATGAAGCAGGGCAAAGGCTGAGAGTTTTGCAAAGAGAATGCACTGGTCATAGCAAACCACCTCTTCCAACAAGACAAGAGAAGACTCTATACATGGACATCGCCACATGGTCAACACCCAAATCGGATTGATTATATTCTTTGCAGCCAAAGATGGAGAAGCTCTATACAGTCAATAAAAACAAGACTGGGAGCTGACTGTGGATCAGATCATGAACTTCTTATTGCCAAATTCAGACTGAAATGGAAGAAAGTGGAGAAAACCACTAGACCATTCAAGTATGACCTAAATCAAATCCCTTATGACTATACAGTGGAAGTGAGAAACAGATTTAAGGGACTAGATCTGATAGAGTGCCTGATGAACTATGGACGGAGGTTTGTGATATTGTACAGGAAACAGGAATCAAGATCATCCCCAAGAAAAAGAAACACAAAAAGGCAAAATGGCTGTCTAAGGAGGCCTTACAAATAGCTTTGAAAAGAAGGGAAGCAAAAAGCAAAGGAGAAAAGGAAAGATACACCCATTTGAAGGCAGAGTTCCAAAGAATAGCAAGAAGAGATAAGAAAGCCTTCCTCAGCGATCAATGCAAAGACATAGAGGAAAACAACAGAATGGGAAAGACTAGAGATCTCTTCAAGAAAATTAGAGATACCAAGGGAACATTTCATGCAAAGATGGGCCCGTTAAAGGACAGAAATGGTAGGGACCTAACAGAAGCAGAAGATATTAAGAAGAGGTGGCAAGAATACACAGAAGAACTATACAAAAAAGATCTTCACGACCCAGATAATCACGATGGCGTGATCACTCACCTAGAGCCAGACATGTTGGAATGTGAAGTCAAGTGGGCCTTAGGAAGCGTCACTATGAACAAAGCTAGTGGAGGTGATGGAATTCCAGTTGAGCTATTTCAAATCCTGAAAGATGATGCTGTGAAAGTGCTGCACTCTATATGCAAGCAAATTTGGAAAACTCAGCAATGGCCACAGGACTGGAAAAGGTCAGTTTTCATTCCAATCCCAAAGAAAAGCAATGTCAAAGAATGCTCAAACTATCACACAATTGCACTCATCTCACACACTAGTAAAGTGATGCTCAAAATTCTCCAAGCCAGACTTCAGCAATACACGAACTGTGAGCTTCCAGATGTTCAAGCTGGTTTTAGAAAAGGCAGAGGAACCAGAGATCAAATTGCCAACATCCACTGGATCATCAAAAAAGCAAGAGTTCCAGAAAAACAACTATTTCTGCTTTATTGACTATGCCAAAGCCTTTGGCTGTGTGGATTACAATAAACTGTGGAAAAGTCTGAAAGAGATGGGAATACTAGACCACCTGACCTGCCTCTTGAGATACCTGTATGCAGGTCAAGAAGCAACAGTTAGAACTGGACATGGAACAACAGACTGGTTCCAAATAGGAAAAGGAGTACGTCAAGGCTGTTTATTGTCACCCTGCTTATTTAACTTCTATGCAGACTACATCATGAGAAACACTGGGCTGGAAGAAGCACAAGCTGGGATCAAGATGGCCGGGAGAAATATCAATAACCTCAGATATGCAGATGACACCACCCTTATGGCAGAAAGTGAAGAAGAACTAAAGAACCTCCTGATGAAAGTGAAAGAGGAGAGTGAAAAAGTTGGCTTAAAGCTCAACATTCAGAAAACTGAGATCATGGCATCCGGTGCCATCACTTCATGGCAAATAGATGGGGAAACAGTGGAAACGTGTCAGATTTTATTTTGGGGGGCTCCAAAATCACTGGAGATGGTGATTGCAGCCATGAAATTAAAAGACGCTTACTCCTTGGAAGAAAAGTTATGACCAACCTAGACATCATATTAAAAAGCAGAGACATTACTTTGCCGAAAAAGGTCCATCCTGTCAAAGCTATGGTTTTTCCAGTGGTTATGTATGGATGTGAGATTTGGATTATAAAGAAAGCTGAGGGCTGAAGAACTGATGCTTTTGAACTGTGATAGTGGAGAAGACTCTTGAGAGTCCCTTGGTCTGCAAGGAGATCCAACCAGTCCATCCTAAAGGAGATGACTCCTGGGTGTTCATTGGTAGGACTGAAACTGAAACTCCAATACTTTGGCCACCTCATGTGAAGAGCTGACTCAGTTGAAAAGACCCTGATGCTGGGAAAGATTGAGGACAGGAGCAGAAGGGGACAACAGAGGATGCGATGGTTGGATGGCATCACCAACTCAATGGAGATTGGTTTGGGTGGACTCTGGGAGTTGGTGATGGACAGGGAGGCCTGGTGTGCTGCAATTCATGGGGTCGCAAAGAGTCAGATATGACTGAACTGAACTGAACTGAAGTGAACTCTGTAGCCATTAGAAATAAAAGCAACTTTGCCAGGTAATGTTTCCTTGGGTGGTACTCTCTCTGTGTCAAAACACTGTAGACATTGCTTTCTGTCTTCAGGCATTGGACATTGCTATATTCCAATGGGATGGTCTGAGGCCAGCCTGATTTCTTACCCTAGTACATGACTTTATTTTCATACATAGAAACCAGAAGGACTGAATGTGTTCGTGGATCAGTGTGTCAACATGGGCTCGTTGATCTGCAGTTGTAGTTTCATCTTCATTTTAGGCTTTTTTTTTTTCCCTTTTGGAGGAACAGCCTCATCAGAGAGACCAGCTCTTCTCACGTCAGCCATTTTCATCTTATTCATCTGCTAGCATTCTTGTTGTTTTGCTCTCATCAGAACCCATTATGATTATGTCTAGTCTTTCTTCTATGCCAATAATTTAATTTTCAATTTTGATTCTGTCCCTTTGTATTTCTAATTACTGTATCTGTTCTGTAATGACACTGTTTTAGTAGTAGATTTCTTTCCTTGGGTCTACCATGTTCTTTCCTGTTTGTATAAACAACAACATGTGCAAAACGTTGTACTCAACCAGTTACAACCATGAAAAAAGTTGGTCTAGTTGCTCCCATTGTTTCTCCTGACCTAGACTGCATGCTGGTCCTTTCTGCTTCCTACCTGAGCTGCTGGAAAAGTCCCTTAGTTTCTCCTAGCTTTCTCAAGTCATAGAGCAATCTCATTTCAGTAACTAAAGTCCAGTCCAAGGTACATTAAAACTATTATAATTAGGGAACACAGAGGGTGTGGTTGGCTTCTCTTGTTCCCATGCTCATTCTTCCAGAGCTTCTTCTGCAAACTGCTCTCTGAGGCCTGGAGAATCTAATCCAAGAAGGATGCCGTGGTTTAGCAGCTGAGCCTGGGGCATTCTCCAGTTGAGAGCTTCTGACTAGAGTTCCCATGACACTAGCTCTGCCTGTTGTCCAGCTAGCTGGCCACTTTCAACTTCCCTTCTAGCCCAGGACTTCTTACCATTCACCTCTGTCTGGAGTCCCTTCCTTAAAGTTCTCCTGGGTGGAATCTCTTTCTCAATGTCTCTGTAAAACCATACACTGTGCTTTATTCTTCTCTGTTTGAAGTGAGTAAGTGTTAGTTGCTCAGTTGTGCCCGACTCTTTGCAACCCCATGGACTGCAGCCCACCAGACTCCTCTGTCCATGAGATTTTCCAGGCAAGGATACTGGAGTGGGTTGCCATTTCCTTATCCAGGGGATCTTCCCAACTCAGGGATCAAACCCGGGTCTCCTGCACTGCAGGCAGATTCTTTACTGACTGAGCTACAAGGGAAGCCCGCAGGTCTAATTTCTTTTAAAAAAGAGATGGATACCACACTTTTGGCATTCCCCTTGTTTCCCATCTTGGGTTTAGATAGAAGGACACACATCCTTCCTGTCCTTGGTGGGGCTATGGTGTGAAAACAAAAGGGTGCAGCACACCCATACTTTTCTTCATTCTTCAACCTTAACTTCCAGGGGTGGGTATTCTTAACATTCTTAAAATCAGGTTTGCCATTGTTCTAAAGTTGTACCCAGGATTTAATTTAGAGTGGTCTGACTGAGTGACAACACAGAGAGGCCAATGCCAGGAAAGGAAGAATTTGGTGCTCACATTTCACATGAGAAGGGGACATACCACACTACAAAAGGCCAAAAGGGGAGCACTGAGGTGGTCAGGAGGCAGAAGACAGACAAAGGCAAGGGGAAAGTCTTGGCCAGAGCCTGTATTTGCAGTTTCTACAGGAAAGGCAAGGTAGCACAAAGTCAACAGCTTAGGGTTGGCAAAGTTTGAATCATTCCAGGGGACTGTGGGGTATAGGGATGGTCCTTGGCTCTAGGATGGTTTAGAGCAGGGGAAATCTTGGCATGGTTGTAAGAACTAGATAAATGAGGTGGTTGGGGCAATAGACTTGGGATTGGTGGGTTTGCACATGAGAAATGTGCTCCTGGTTGAGCCCCTGCTGTCTCTAAGAATTGGTCAGCCCTGAGAAGTGTATATCTCCCTGGATCTATAAGGCTCCCAGATGCCAGAGCATCAAGAATACAAAACATAAGAAAATAAAAAGTTACTTCAATTGGCCCTGTAACAAATGGATTCCAAACAGACAAATATACAATCTAAGAGAACACAGAACAACCAAGTCTCACAAGTCTGGCTTTGGTAATCTAGCTCACACTTCAGATTATGGACTAAAATCAAAATTTTAGTTGATAAGACTGCAAACATTTGAGGAGGTGGGGATCCCCAATGTGAGGAACATCTCCTCACTGTGAACAGTGATAATCAAGGTGTGTTGCCCTCCTCTGGCCTACGAAGAATCAGACAATTTTTCCCAAATATATGAATTTTAAGTGAAGCAATTCAAAACTGGAACTCAATGCAGCTCTTTCATCACATCTGAGGGGACCTGAAATGACTGGTCATTTGTCCATGCCTCCTAAGAAGCTGGCATTGATTTCTGTCCTTTTCTGAGGCTTCGGTAGGACCTATTCTCTTGACTTTTTAATTATACCTTATCTTTCTAAAAAGTGTTTTTTAACCCAAGTTAGTCAGACTCCATTTCTATTGATTTCTATCAAATAAATGTGATATCAAGTGTTAATATTTAACAGAAGCAAAGGTAGGGTGGGGGGAAGCTTTGAATGGTAATACAACAGTGTTGATTTCACAGTCAAGTTGTGTTTCTGTGTTTCTGTGACATATTGGATGCTAAGAATCACAGATCGATGACATTAATATCTTAGTAAAGTACAATCCTTCATTTTGCCACACTCAGGGAAGAATTCATTTTGTTTGGGAGAAGTCAGTGAAAGAAAATAACTAATAAAAAAACAGTGTTTCCTTATAGTGACTTAGGTTTTTGCTGAATTTGAAATTTTTATGCCAATACTTCTTGGGTCACTGATTTAGAAAAATTAAAGACATAAATCATATGAAAGCTGTAATTGCCAGGGTGGTTTGGTTTTCACTTTATATTTATAAAATATATTTGTTTTGCTGTATTTTATTGTCTTTACCTGATTGTGTTTTAATGCTAAAACAGTTTCTTCCTTGGGATATCTATTTATCTAAGTGCTGCTTAGGTACTGTGTTGAATCACAGTTGGGGCATGCGGGGCTTTTCCTTTTTGCCAAATAGTGCTAACATCTTTAAAAGGAAGCCAGTTTTTCTGTGGTAGCATTCATGACATTATCATCAGTCCATGGAGAAGTCCTTTGGGAGACATCTTGGTTAATAAGTACCTAGCCAGCATATTACAATGTAGAATTTTCCTTTTAAGAGATTTGTTTCATAATTAATAGTAATTATAAATAATCGCTACTTTATTAATTCTGGAACATTTATTAAACACTAGGTAATGATAAAAACATTTAATTTATTTTTGTTAGTAATCATATGATTTAGGAATTTATCATGCTCAATTTACAGATAAGGGATGTGAAACTTAGGGACTGTAAGCTTCAGCATCACACAGAGATAAAACTAGGATTTGAAACCGAATCTGCGTGACTCAAAACTCATTGCTTCCAACAACTCTAGCATTTTGGCTCCTCCTCAACTTTCCATTTACCTCCTAAATGATTCAAAATGTGTGTATATTCATATTTTACACTTTCAACAAAATGAAAGCACACATTTTTCTATAAGTTATCATAGAGAATCCAAAAATCTCTCTCAGTACTGTGGGCCATCCAACCAATTTCAGAGTGGTTGGTTATATATTTATGGTGGACACACTTAAGTCTTTATTAAATCAGTAAATGAATGGGAAGTGTTGAATAATCGCTTTGGGAACAACTCTCATGAAGGTATGTTTTCCAAGCATCTGTGAATTTGAACCATTGCTCCACCCACTGTCTCCTGTAGGGCAACAGGTGGGAGATTCCAATGAATAGGACTGATCTTTTTCTCGACTGAGTCATATTCACAGAAGAAAAGAAATTTAAATGATAGAACTTGAGATCTGAGAAAGATGATCAACACAGTCCATCCTTTCATTTTCTATATGATGAAACTAAATCACATTCAATCAATGATATACATTCTTCTTAGCAATTTGTTCAGTTCAGTTCAGCCGCTAAGTCATGTCTGACTCTGCAACCCCATGGACTGCAGCACATCAGGCCTCCCTGTCCATCACCAACTCCCAGAGCTGACTCAAACTCATGTACATTGAGTTGGTGATACCATACAACTATCTCATCCTCTGTTATCCCCTTCTCCTCTCACCTTCAATCTTTTCCAGCATCAGGGTCTTTTTAAATGAGTCAGCCCTTCATATCAGGTAGCCAAAGTATTGGAGTTTCAGCTTCAGCATCAGACCTTCCAGTGAATATTCAGGACTGATTTCCTTTTAGGATTAACCGGCTGGATATCCTTACAGTCTAAGGGACTCTCAAGAGTCTTCTCCAACACCACAGTTCAAAGGCATCAATTATTCAGTGCTCAGTTTTCTTTATAGTCCACTCTTACATCCATACATGACTACTGGAAAAACCATAGCTTTTACAACACAGACCTTTGTTGGCAAAGTAATGTCTCTGCTTTTTAATATGCTGTCTAGATTGGTCATAGCTTTTCTTCCAAGGAGCAAGCGTCTTGTAATTTCATGGCTGCAGTCACCATCTGCAGTGATTTGGAGCCCAAAAAAGTCTCTCATTGTTTCGATTGTAGCAATTTGTAGATGCTTTTGTTTCTACTAATGTCCATATATTTGTGTATTTATACACGTGACATGATGGAATACACTTCTGAACTCTGAACACTTGGACTGCCGTTCTGGCTTTGTCACTTATGAGTTGTATACCCTCAGAGCATTTACTCTAACTGTTCTGCACCTAATAACTTTTACAAAAGCTATTAAATTACTATAATTAATAAATGTTAGCTATTACTTTATTTTGTCCATACATTCACGTATGTATCAAATTGTTAAGAGAGCATTTGATACTGAGAAAAGCATGATCATAAAATGACTTCCAAAAAGATACACTATAACAGATAATAATGTATTGGCTTTGACGTTCGACTCAGATATCAGTTAGCTCAAGTTAATTTTTACCACCATGCAAAACAATGCCAAAATCTCATCAGTTTACAATAGTGACTTAGCAGCAGCAGCAGAGTTTAAGTTCTGGATTGCACTTCATACTGATGTCGGTAGAAGTAAGGCTGAGCTAAACAGAATCTCAAGTATGCCTCATCTTTGAAGGAGGAGTTCATGTTTGGGACTTGGCCAGTTTCATGGAGGAAAAAAGGGAGCACTGGAGGATCAATGACTTTCATAATTTCAACTTGAAAACAATTTATTTTCAGAATTCTGGGAGGTGGATCATAGAGGATCCTGCTGTGATTTATGTCGGAGAGTGTTTTGCCTATGTTCTCCTCTAGGAGTTTTATAGTTTCTGGTCTTACATTTAGATCTTTAATCCATTTTGAGTTTATTTTTCTGTGCGGTGTTAGAAAGTGATCTAGTTTCATTCTTTTACAAGTGGTTGACCAGTTTTCCCAGCACCACTTGTTAAAGAGATTGTCTTTACTCCATTGTATATTCTTGCCTCCTTTGTCAAAGATAAGGTGTCCATATGTGTGTGGATTTATCTCTGGGCTTTCTATTTTGTTCCATTGATCTATATGTCTGTCTTTGTGCCAGTACCATACTGTTTTGATGACTGTGGCTTTGTAGTAGAGCCTGAAGTCAGGCAAGTTGATTCCTCCAGTTCCATTCTTATTTCTCAAGATTGCTTTGGCAATTCGAGTTTTTTTGTATTTCCATACAAATCTTGAAATTATTTGTTCTAGTTCTGTGAAAAATATGGCTGGTAGCTTGATAGGGATTGCATTGAATTTGTAAATTGCTTTGGGTTGTATACTCATTTTCACTATATTGATTCTTCCGATCCATGAACATGGTATATTTTTCCATCTATTAGTGTCCTCTTTGATTTCTTTCATCAGTGTTTTATAGTTTTCTATATATAGGTCTTTAGTTTCTTTAGGTAGATATATTCCTAAGTATTTTATTCTTTTCGTTGCAATGGTGAATGGAATTGTTTCCTTAATTTCTTTTTCTACTTTCTCATTATTCGTGTATAGGAATGCAAGGGATTTCAGTGTGTTGATTTTATATCCTGCAACTTTACTATATTCATTGATTAGCTCTAGTAATTTTCTGGTGGAGTCTTTAGGGTTTTCCATGTAGAGGATCATGTCATCTGCAAACAGTGAGAGTTTTACTTCTTCTTTTCCTATTTGGATTCCTTTTATTTCTTTTTCTGCTCTGATTACTGTGGCCAAAACTTCCAGAACTATGTTGAATAGTAGCGGTGAAAGTGGACACCCTTGTCTTGTTCCTGACTTTAGGGAAATGCTTTCAATTTTTCACCATTGAGGATAATGTTTGCTGTGGGTTTGTCATATATAGCTTTTATTATGTTTTTTTTTTAATTTTTTTTTTTTTTTTTTTTTTTTTTTTTTTTTTTTTTTTTTTTTTTTTATTTTTTTTTTTTTTTTTTTTTTTTTTTTTTTTTTTTTTTTTTTTTGCATAATTTTTCTTTAATTTATATATGTGTTATATATGTATTGTGTTTTTCTTTGTTCTTTTGTATAATTGCTTTTATTATGTTGAGGTATGTTCCTTCTATTCCTGCTTTCTGGAGAGTTTTTATCATAAATGGATGTTGAATTTTGTCAAAGGCCTTCTCTGCATCTATTGAGATAATCATATGGATTTTTATTTTTCAATTTGTTAATGTGGTGAATTACATTGATTGATTTGTGGATATTGAAGAATCCTTGCATCCCTGGGATAAAGCCCACTTGGTCATGGTGTATGATCTTTTTAATGTGTTGTTGGATTCTGATTGCTAGAATTTTGTTGAGGATTTTTGCATCTATGTTCATCAGTGATATTGGTCTGTAGTTTTCTTTTTTTGTGACATCTTTGTCAGGTTTTGGTATTAGGGTGATGGTGACCTCATATAATGAGTTTGGAAGTTTACCTTCCTCTGCAATTTTCTGGAAGAGTTTGAGTAGGATAGGTGTTAGCTCTTCTCTAAATTTTTGGTAGAATTCAGCTGTGAAGCCATCTGGACCTGGGCTTTTGTTTGCTGGAAGATTTCTGATTACAGTTTCAATTTCCATGCTTGTGATGGGTCTGTTAAGATTTTCTATTTCTTCCTGGTTCAGTTTTGGAAAATTGTGCTTTTCTAAGAATTTGTCCATTTCTTCCAAGTTGTCCATTTTATTGGCATACAACTGCTGATAGTAGTCTCTTATGATCCTTTGTATTTCTGTGTTGTCTGTTGTGATCTCTCCATTTTCATTTCTAATTTTATTGATTTGATTTTTCTCTCTTTGCTTCTTGATGAGTCTGGCTAATGGTTTGTCAATTTTATTTATCCTTTCAAAGAACCAGCTTTTGGCTTTGTTGATTTTTGCTATGGTCTCTTTTGTTTCTTTTGCATTTATTTCTGCCCTAATTTTTAAGATTTCTTTCCTTCTACTAACTCTGGGGTTCTCCAGTTCTTCCTTTTCTAGTTGCTTTAGGTGTAGAGTTAGGTTATTTATTTGGCTTTTTTCTTGTTTCTTGAGGTATGCCTGTATTGCTATGAACTTTCCTCTTAGCACTGCTTTTATAGTGTCCCACAGGTTTTGGGTTGTTGTGTTTTCATTTTTAAAATCAAAAATAAACAAATGGGATCTAATTAAAATTAAAAGCTTCTGCACAACAAAGGAAAATATAAGCAAGGTGAAAAGACAGCCTTCTGAATGGGAGAAAATAATAGCAAATGAAGCAACTGACAAACAACTAATCTCAAAAATATACAACTTATCTCAAAAAATATACAACTAATCTCAAAAATAAGCAACTTATGCAGCTCAATTCCAGAAAAATAAACGACCCAATCAAAAAATGGGCCAAAGAACTAAATAGACATTTCTCCAAAGAAGACATACAGATGGCTAACAAACACATGAAAAGATGCTCAACATCACTCATTATTAGAGAAATGCAAATCAAAACCACAATGAGGTACCACTTCACACCAGTCAGAATGGCTGCAATCCAAAAATCTGCAAGCAGTAAATACTGGAGAGGATGTGGAGAAAAGGGATCCCTCCTACACTGTTGGTGGGAATGCAAACTAGTACAGCCACTATGGAGAACAGTGTGGAGATTCCTTAAAAAATTGCAAATAGAACTACCTTATGACCCAGCAATCCCACTGCTGGGCATACACACCGAGGAAACCAGAATTGAAAGAGACACATGTACCCCTATGTTCATCGCAGCACTGTTTATAATAGCCAGGACATGGAAACAACCTAGATGTCCATCAGCAGATGAATGGATAAGAGAGCTGTGGTACATATACACAATGGAGTACTACTCAGCCGTTAAAAAGAATTCATTTGAATCAGTTCTGATGAGATGGATGAAACTGGAGCCGATTATACAGAGTGAAGTAAGCCAGAAAGAAAAACACCAATACAGTATACTAACACATATATATGGAATTTAGAAAGATGGCAATGACGACCCTGTATGCAAGACAGGAAAAAAGACATAGATGTGTATAACAGACTTTTTGACTCAGAGGGAGAGGGAGAGGGTGGGATGATTTGGGAGAATGGCATTCTAACATGTATACTATCATATAAGAATTGAATCGCCAGTCTATGTCTGACACAGGATACAGCATGCTTGGGGCTGGTGCATGGGGATGACCCAGAGAGATGTTATGGGGAGGGAGGTGGGAGGTGGGGTTCATGTTTGGGAACACATGTAAGAATTAAAGATTTTAAAATTAAAAAAAATAAAAAACTAAACAAACAAACAAACAAACAATTTATATCACTTCCACAAGGCCTAACCTAACCTCAAAGAATCAGGATTGTAAAATCATCCCACAGAAAAGAGGCAAAAAAAATTTTGAAGAATACTATTGCTACCATACCTAATAATGAGTAGTGTTTATTGAGCAACTACAATATGCCAAGAATTACTCTATATGCTATTAGATACATTATATCTCACCTCCACAAAATCCAAGTAAGATCATTGTATTTGTTCCTTCTCTATAAATGAGGAAACTTGCACACAATAATGGCACCCCACTCCAGTACTCTTGCCTGGAAAATCCCATGGATGGAGGAGCCTGGTAGGCTGCAGTCCATGGGGTCGCTAACAGTCAGACAGGACTGAGTGACTTCACTTTCACTTTTCACTTTCATGCATTGGAGAAGGAAATGGCAACCCACCCCAGTGTTCTTGCTTGGAGAATCCCAGGGACGGGTGGGCTGCCATCTATGGGGTCGCACAGAGTCGGACACGACTGAAGTGATTTAGCAGCAGCAGCAGCAGCAGCACACAATAAAGTTTTATTTATTCAAGCACTAGTCTTACATTAAGCTCTGTAATGTGCTTTGCATTACACCTCACTGTGGATGTACATTGATGACCAGAAGAGTCAAGACCTTTACCTTCAGGGAACCTGACATTAGCAGTGGAGATGAGTTAACAAATAATTGTTTGATTGCAATTGTGGCCAGTACTCAAAGTCGAGGTACAGAAGGATATGAGAATAAATGCAGAAATGAGTCAAGGAAAGTTTCTCTGAGAAAAGGATCTTTGAGCTGATGAACACAAGGCTGTAGAATGAATGTATGAGTAGACTTCTTGTGCATAAGGCCTGAGGAGGAAAATGACACAGACCTGATGTCCAGCAGCTTTCACATGATTGATTGATGGAAACATATCAGAAGTCACAGGCAGAGGATAAAAGTTCTTTCAAAAAACGGAAAGGAGAGTCATGTGCCATGGAGGTCAGGTGTACAGGTTTTGAACCCACATTACCTGACTCCAAATCTTTGTTTTCCCACTTACCACCTCTACAAGATTTGGGCAATTTATTTAACCACTTATTGTCTCACTTATCTCAATTACAAAGTGGGGACAGAAGCACTACCTATTTTGAATTTTGTCAAATGAGCTCATTTTTGTAAGGTACTTAAAACTGTGCCAAACACACAATCGCTAAGTTGCTTCAGTGGAGTCCGACTCTTTGTGACCCTGTGGACTGTAGCCCACCTGGCTTGCTGTCCATGGGATTCCTCCAGGCAAGAATACCAGAGTGGGTTGCCATTTCCTCAGTAAATCTTAAGTTTCCATCTTGTTCCTATTGAAGCACACAGAATGGAAAACACAGTGGCGTATTGGTTAAGCAATCAGGTGTCAAGGTGGCCCGATAGGACACTGAGCCCAAATGAGAACAACCATCATGGCTTCAGTCGCTCACTATGATAGTGCAACTGAGATGCAAAAGAAGGGTGCCAGGCCCCCATAGTTCTCCTGCCCCTCAAGGAATTGTAGTAGTTGAAGGTCACGTGGACACAATGTACATAGCGGGGGGAATCATTTCATCCTGGAGCCCCAAACAAAGGCTCCCGAATCTTTCTGGACCATGGAGTAAGGGAAGGCAGGCAAGAGAGAGGGACTTGTGTGCCAAGTCTGGTGTGGAGAGAGCAACAACCTGCTGGAAAAAGTCTTATCATTGGTCTGAGAAATCATACATTGAATTTGGCCTGGAACCAGACTTCTTAATATTCATTCAGAGCTGTAAATTTTTTAGACTTAAATTTTTCCAGCTGCTTATCATACCATGACTGGAGTAAGAATTGCAGCAGGTCAGCTGGAAGGGTCTGCTTATCAGCCTCATTTTTATTTGTGTGTTTCAATAGGCCTCTGGCTCATCTCAGTGATTTTGGAGACTGACTTTTGAGCATGTGGAAGTCGTTGTTAAGAGCCTTGCGCCTAGTTCAGTATCGTGCACAATGAATTCCCCAGGTATACCAGCCCCCTAGCAGTCTGGGGCTTCAGATTCTCTAGAGGCAAATCCTGAAACTTGTTGCAATAAAGCAAAAAAGACCAGTTACGACTGAAGTAAAATTAAATGGAAGCTCAAGATGAGGCTGGAAGATAGTAAGGGACCAGATCAAAGTGTAAATGAATCAGCCAATGTCATACAGTTAAATCAGTTCAGTTCAGTTGCTCAGTCATGTCCAACTCTTTGCGACCCCATGAGTCGCAGCACACCAGGCCTCCCTGTCCATCACCAACTCCTGGAGCTCACTCAGACTCACGTCCATCGAGTCAGTGATGCCATCCAGCCATCTCATCCTCTGTCATCCCCTTCTCCTCCTGCCCCCAATCCCTCCCAGCATCAGAGTCTTTTCCAATGAGTCAACTCTTCGCATGAGGTGGCCAAAGTACTGGAGTTTCAGCTTTAGCATCATTCCTTCCAAAGAAAACCCAGGGCTGATCTTCTTCAGAATGGATTGGTTGGATCTCCTTGTAGTCCAAGGGACTCTCAAGAGTCTTCTCCAATACCACAGTTCAAAAGCATCAATTCTTTAGCACTCAGCTTTCTTCACAGTCCAACTCTCACATCCATACATGACCACTGGAAAAACCATAGCCTTGACTAGACGGACCTTTAAATCAAGAGGGAGTCAAAACTCATAGCCACATGTGCCTGGTTCCAAAGCCTTGTTCAGTGTACTGAGCCAGATCTGGAAAAAAAATCATTTGAAAATGATTGTTGAGCAAACTGTCTCGATATTTCTACAAAGTCATACCTGGAGCAAAGGGAGGACACGGTGCTATTAAACATAGTTCATTGTCAAGAACAGGGAAAACTTTGCTTAAGACTCTAGAATCAAATTTTGATCTTTTGGTCTTAACAATAGAGAGTGAAGCTTGGGGATATCGAGCTGATGGAAGCTGACAGACCAGATGAGCAACCTGAATCCAATAGCCTATCAGTCCAGATGTGACTCATACCCTCTCCAGCATTTAGTTTATCCATGTAACACATTGAAGGAAAAAGTAAACCTGAGTCAATGCTCATAAACTTCCATTTGTTAAATATGAGGCAAAATTCTGACAGCCATAAAACACGGTGAACAGTTGTGTGTTTGTATTAAAATATCTTTGAGATAAGCAATAACCAGCTACCCGAGCAAAGGAACATCTGCGATATTATCGTGCTATTTCTGGCTGAGTCATCTCATGCTGAGAGAAAACACAGAGAAATGGAGATATCATTGTGGTGTTCTTAATTGAGTGAAGAAAGGGCTCTTTTTTCAATCTTGCCAGGGTGGACCCTAGAGATGCAACAAGTATCATTTAAAAATTAATTTTTAGCTGATTGCTTTAGTTGTCTGCAAAACAGGCATTGCAACCTACTTTTAAAATATTTATATATCTGCCCTGACGATTCCTGGAATAAAATGTGAACGTGCAAAGTCTTATAATTAATGAATCTGCCTGTAAGTTTTCAGTTTTTGGAAGGACTTCTCTTTTTGACCTCTGGAGAGGAGAATAGTACGTTAGACATATTTGATAATACTGTTTCTCAGGTTCTTTTTATTTTATTTTATTTTTTAATGTAAATTTCTTTATTTTAATTGGAGGCTAATTACTTTACAATATTGTATTGGATTTGCCATACAGCAACATGAATCTGCCACGGGTGCATACGTTTTCCCCATCCTGAATCCCCCTCCCATTCCCTCCCCATACCAGATTCTTAATTACTAGGCAAAACCCCCTCCATAACAAGTCCTAATAAGGGCTAATTTATTCACTAACCCCCTTGAACAGGGATGAGACCAAGAAAGGCACTCATTACACTGAATTACACTGAATTATATCCTATAGAAAAGCAATGAATTAATGGAATCAAGATTTTGTATTATTGCAGGAAGCCTTAGAAGTGACTTACTGAGGACCTTTCATTATACAGTTGATAAAACTATATCTACAGAAATGAAATCTCCTGCCAGGTCTATATAATTGTCAGATAAGTTATTGAAAAGTTACAGAAAAACTGAGTCTAACATGCCTAGATATAAACACTGGATTTTTGGCCTTGAACAAATTCCGTAATCATTCTGAACTTCAGTTTATTCATTTATAAAAGGGGGAAACATTACAGATTCTTCTTTTGTAGGATTCTTGGATAGAATAAATTAGATACTATATTTAAACTGCTAAGGTACAGCACTCTTCTTACAGTCAATACTCAATAAATAGTTATTTTTACCTTGAAGAGAGCTGGAAAAAAAGTACAATCCATATAGTCAGTTTAGTATATCAAGTTACTTCTGCACATACAGTAAAAAGAGAGAGACAGAGAAAAAGAAAGAAAGAGAGAAGAAGGAAGGAAGAAAGAAAAGAAAGGAAGGAAGAAAGAAGAAGAAATCTAGATCTTAAAACACTTCACCAGCTTTTCTGGATATATTTGCCAAGTCCATGAGAAGCACACTACCAATGCACCTAAGACAGAAATCACAAGTTATTTAGCAAGACTTTTTTCTTTTTCTTTTTTTTTTTTAAATTTTAAAATCTTTAATTCTTACATGCATTCCCAAACATGAACCCCCCTCCCACCTCCCTCCCTTTCAACCCAAGTGATAAAAAGGACAAAGCAAACAACCTGAGGACTGACTGAGTTCAAAGAACTGACTTGATTGATCAGGTGATCCTGTTGCTTAACTTATCTAACTGGTAGGGAGGAAGAGATATTTTTATCTTTATTCCTGATGAAGTGAATCTTACCAGCTGGTTTTGCTATAGCCATGCCTGATATTCACAACATCTGATTCACAGAAGTCCTCCGCCTTCCTCAATGCCTATGAGAAGAGCCTAGAAGAATCCTTCATACAGACAAATTCAAAGTCAGACACGCAGACAGAATGTGAACCAAAGTTTAAAGAAAATGATCAGTGTGTTCCTCCATTAGATATATGAATCCTTTAGAGAATTATCTTCAAACAGGGAAATACAAAGTAAACAGCCAATGATTTGAAACAGAAATTTGCTTGCAAGTAGCACAAACTCAAGTCATCAATTTAAATTTGTGTTCTTTAATAGTATAAGCTATAAGTTTGTACAGTACCTTTTATCTATACTTTATTGATCAGATAGCACATTAGATGTATAAAACATTAAACAACTCATTAGAAATACTGAAGGCTTAGAATGCAACCCTCATATTTAAATATAAACTACTCGATTCTTCAAAATACTCAGCCCCTTTACCAATAAGTTGGTTATCATGATATTTCTGTAAAGTCTGAATGCACTGGTATTATACCTTCATATTCTGTGTTGGGAATAATTACTTCCCAGTGTGGATGATATTCATCGGAGCACAATGGAACTGGCACCCCCTGGAGGTGTGCAGCATGGCAGCCCTGTTTGTTTCCCAAATGGTGGCTCCCTTTTAGATATGTCTTTTTCCCTGTAAGCCCTTGTTTTAAAATGGACAGCGTCTTTTTTTTTTGCTTCATATAAGTTCTTATAGGTGTTGATTTCAGCTAACACCTGCGAGATATCTGGCCTTCAAGTTCCAAATACATCAGAGATATCTCTGCTCTTTCCACCAAAAAAAAAAAAAAACCCATCAGAATTATGCAACTCAATCAATACATCAACTGAATATCAAGAGTTAACTGAAAATGAGTCATCCCTACATGAAAACCTAAACTACTTTTAAAATATCACAGGACTCATACATCTAGTATATGCAGCCCTATAAGGGATTTATAGTCAGTTGCTGGTATCTGTAAAAATTTGAACAGAAATTGCCTGGAATGTCACCGGCATGCGTCCTTTAGACATTGATGGTTTGGTATTAAGTATTACTTTGGATTTTTATAAATACATTATTTAACATCACATAAGAACCTATTTGTCATCTTTAATTATAGTTTACATTAGTGTTTATGTTGATTGGTTTTTGATTGACTCTGAATGCTTTGTCCAGGGGGAAAAAAAAAGGAATTTCAATGACAAATTGCTATTAGATACTTTCTGTGCTGTTTAAAATATGTTTTTTAAAAATGCATGCTTTTATGGTAACTGGGAAACCATCATTTTTAAGTGTATCTAACCTCTAGTTATTAGGTTATGTGAGTAAAATAATATGTTTTATATGTAATTTCTAAAATAATTTAGGACCTATACTTGCCAGTTGGTGTTAATGTTTAGAAGGTCTGATTTTTCCAATAATGGAATTTATAGTCTACATCATCTTAAAATGTTTGAATTTGAACCCAGTGAAAAAGAAACATGAACTAACACATTTTTCCACATACAATTTGGAATTTCAGGGAGATGCTTATTATAAATCATGGGCCCCTTTCCAGGGCTAATGAAGCAGATGCTATAAATGTTATTGTGATGAATTAGTGTTTGGCTTTAAGGATTAATGATGATGATGATGATGATGGTGGTGGTGGTGGTGGTGCGACCAATTTTAAAAGTAAGGAAACAGAGTTTGGGGAAGTTAAGAAACATGTCCTAACTCACTTTGATACTGAGTAGCACCCCACTCCAGTACTGTTGCCTGGAAAATCCCATGGATGGAGGAGCCTGGTAGGCTGCAGTCCATGGGGTCGCTAAGAGTCGGGCATGATTGAGCAACTTCACTTTCACTTTTCACTTTCCTGCATTGGAGAAGGAAATGGCAACCCACTCCAGTGTTCTTGCCTGGAGAATCCCAGGGATGGGGGAGCCTGGTGGGCTGCCATCTATGGGGTCACACAGAGTTGGACACAACTGAAGCGACTTAGCAGCAGCAGCAGCAAAACTTAAACCTATGTATGTCCAACACCAAAGCCTATATGTTTGCCAACAGATTTTCAAGATAAACCAAACTTAAATGAAATTTCTGAATGTATACAGATTTAAATGAAAGATTCGCAGAGAACATGGGTAAGGCAAACAAAGGAAATAATAAAAACATTGAAAGGCTGGGAAAACAGAAAAAGAAGTTTTTTCAAGACACTATAAAGAATTCTTATTGACCCCAACTGTAGATTCCTGTTGGGTTTCAAGGGTTAATTCAGGCAGCAAGCTCCATGTTGGAAAACATCTAGAATGTCAGGTTGAGGAAAGGCCAATAAGCAACCTAGTGGTTTCTGGATGGTGGTTTTTAATATGCTAGTGGTTTTTAAGGATGCTAGTCAGTCTACTTCTCTGGACACCCTCACTTAAGACCACCATCACCTATCAACTGGACCCCAGCAGCATTCTCAGCAGGCTCACTGCCCTCAGTCTTGGCTTTCCCAGTGTACCTGTCATGCCGTATTCATAGTGCAGTCTTTCCAAAATGAAAATTTCATATCCTTACTCTGCTTAAAACTAATCTTGAACTCCCATGACCCTCAGAATAATGGAACACAGGGTGTTTACCATGCCTTCCCCAGCCTTTTAAAATCAGACCCCATCCACACCTCACCTCTTTGGTCTCCACCTCTAATGATGCCTTTACACTGATACCATCTCCACCCAGGCTCCCCCTGACCCATCCCACTCTGACACCAGACCTTCTTTCATTTCTTCTCAAAGTCATGATCTTTGTTCCCACTTGGTCTTTACATATCCTGGTCCCTCAGCGTGGAACCCTTTTATATCATCTCTAAATATTTCACTGCTAACTCTTATCTAGCCTTCAGATCTCTTCAGATCTCTGCTTATACACCATCCGCCTCTACCCCAAATCCACCTGTCTAGGCACATTGCATATCATTCCTCTCATTTATTCTAACATTTATCTCAGTATGTCATACTGAGCTTTGTGATTTTCCAAAAATCCATTAGAGGTATTGTTCCCTTAGGGTGAGTTCAAGCTCTGTCTTATTGACTAGGAAATTCCTAGTGATGACTACACTGACTGCCAGTAATTGCTCAACAAATATTATTTGTCAAATAAATGAAGAGATGGAGGATAAATGAACTATATGGAGGAATATGACAGAACAGATGAGAAAGCGGAGACGTGACAAACATAACAGGGCAATTTAGTCACCTCAGATACCAGAATCAAGCAATAATATATTAAAGACCACAATGTAAGAAAGTAATTTTTAAGGAGAAAAAAAAATGATCTGTTTCTTCTTGTTTCTCTAATAGCATGTCCATAAAGTCTAGAAACACAAATAATACTTTATTTCCTTTAATTTGAAGATTTCTTTAATAATATTATATAATAATAGTGATAAATCCCATTATTTCTAGTTTTTTGGGCACCCATAAACACAAGCATTTTGCAAATGATTTTCACAATCCTAACTGTTCCAATTTCTGCCTGATGTGGGAACAATTTTAGCTCTTAATCAGCGAAAGGGGAGAATCAGTTGGTAGGCAGAGGTTGATCCAGAATGTTTTCTTTATTTGGAGCATGCTACCTGTGGGATGGCCTTTTCTATCTATGAGCTTGTCCTACTTCTTTCTTTAGGGAGTTCTTGTGAGAGGTTGAGGGAAGCACACTATTCAAGAGAATGTCTTCAGTCTCACACAGATTTAGGTTCAAAGCCCAGCAGGGTTAGTGTGACTTTAAAACATTCTAAGTGTCAGTTCTCACACACAGTCCTCCACACTCAAATATTTTTGCAACACCCATGCACTGGGAAGTGGCCCTGACATGACCACTATAAAAAGAACCATAAACAAGATGATTTTCCCCAAAGTATCCTCCTAATTTTCAAAAGTCATCTTTAAAATGAAACTGTAAGTTACTGTAGAGTGAATGGACAATATCAGCTTCCCTGGTGGCTCAGGAGTAAAGAATCCACTTGCCAATGCAGGAGACTTGAGATTGATCCCTGGGTCAGGAAGATCCCCTGGAGAATGAAATGGCAACCAACTCCAGTATTCTCGCCTTGGAAATCCCACAGACAGAGGAGCCTGGTGGGCTACTGTCCTTGGGGTTGTAAAAGAGTCGGACACGACTTAGCAACTAAACAACAACAATAAAGGGGTAACATGGAAGAAAACAAATTGAATAAAAGGCTTGCCATCTTAGAAATCAGAGCAGTTGTTGACCACAGAACTAGAGGCAAACAGGAAATAAAAATCTAGAAATTTCCAATAGGGAAAGAGAAAATCTTATACATGAAAAAAAGCATTCTAGTACGAATGCTACAAACTCAATATAACCACGTAAGACTATACAGAAATCACTGCTAACTGTAGTTATCCTAGTGAGGGGAACAATTTTCACGTTAGTTTCACATAGCATTTACATTTGTTACTTTGACAATGACTGAAAGTGAAAGTGAAGTTGCTCAGTCGTGTCCAACTCTTTGCGACCCCATGGACTGTAGCCTACCAGGTTCCACTGTCCATGGGATTTTCCAGGCAAGAATACTGGAGTGGGTTGCCATTTCCTTGATTACCATTATTTAAAACAAATGAAAAGTGCTATGGTGAATTGTTCTGTAAAAGAAGGGACCTCACTCTATTCTTAAGCCCTTTTGCTCTAGGCCTAGAAATCTTTCCAGAGTTGTATTTCTGCACTTTGGCGGCAGGATAATCCCTTTGAGGCATTATGCTGTATATTAGTTTCTTTAAAAATAACCTTTCTCTATCAAATATTAAATTCCTCAGCTTTTTGTTAATTTTTAGAACATTTCAGAATTGGGGGTTATACTGCCCCTTTTCAAAGGAAAACCACTCTTTGCATATTTTGCAGTTAGGGCAGAAAATACACTCCTCTTCAAATTGTCTTATTTATTTTTTATTGTTGTGTTATAGCACAACCTTCTGTGTATAGCATACAAATGATAGGTGGTGAAGATATTGCAGGAATGCATGCATAAAAAATATGGTTTCATTTCAGTAGTTGGTGAACATTTCATAAAGCAAGAGTAGAAAATGGGACAATTTGAATATTTGGGGAGGCCTCAATATATATTCATTGTGCATGCATATATATATTTACATACAATTTTCAGCACTCTATTTATAAGCAAATAGCCAAAGAGGCAATTATTTGTATGTGGGCCAATATGACACAGTCAATGGTTTGGAAAATATAGGCTAGTTAACTGACTCATTATTGTAAGTAGAAAACGCAAGTAAGGTATATCAGCTCATTCGAAACATAAGCTACTGAAGACAGAGTAATTTCCTGAGAATCAAATTCAAGAGCTATGTTTAGATATAAGTCTCTTATTTTTGTAATATTTAAGAGAACAGGGAACTATGAAGCATTTTGAAAAAGATGTTTTAGAGTAAAACATGACCCAGTACCTTTCTACAAATCCAACACATTCCTTGTGATTTCACATTTTAATTCCTAGGAATAGGATGTTAGTTGGGCTACGGTTTCTAATGCAGCTAGTCACCTGAATCACAAATGATTGTACCTGTGGAAAGTGGTAAAATCAACCTAATGAGCCCTTATGTGAGTGTCAGAGTCCCTGTTGAAGTCACATATTTGAAATTACTCAAAAGACATATCAAGAGGAGACAGACATACAACAGGACGGGCTGTTTTGACGAGTTAAGGTGTCATATGCGTGCGACGGATGCAGCCAGTGCTCCATCAAGGCTCATCCTGCTAAAAACAGTGAATGAAAATGACTGATCTACAATTTGCATCCTCTTTTCAGTCCATCAACAGAACATTATTAAAACCAGTCAGCCAAAACCCATTAGAACAGCACTCACGTATGAAACAATGCCCAGGTCCGCTTGTTCTCCATTTTTATGCACTGCTACAGGACTATAAATATTCATCGTAATGTAACTGAAAATTATTGAAGTGAGAAAAAAGAGAAACAGGGAAGCCATTTGCTTCAATTCATAAACAGCATCTGTTGGGAAGTTATTCATAGATTGCTTCAGGGCCTGCCGAGCAGCAAGCCCACGGAAAAGGATGCCATTGCAAGCAAATTGGCACAAACTGCATGGAGATGCTATTAGACATGATTCACTGACAGCCAGGGAAAATGATCAGGCACTGGGTTGTTTTACGTGTTCTTTTATCACTAGGACACAGAACTACCCTCCAGCCAAAGTCTCACACAGTTCAAATTAGAAGAGCAACCTTCTAAGTGTATTAAGGCCTAACTGGTGGCTAGAGAAAGTTAGAAGCAGCAGCTAAACTCCAGGTGATAGAACTTGTTCATCTGCCCATATCTTAGGCACCCTTCAAATCCTGCCTGTACAACCTGGCAGATTTGAATGGCCCTGGTAATGCTGTATCCATCAAAAATTAAACAGTAAAGAAAAAAGTTTCTCTAATGTTGACACTGATTTTGTGGTGTATTACCCTGAACAGAATGAAATTGAATGCTTACTACTTACCAAACCAATGTTAAGAAAAAAAAAATTAGCAAGGAATGTTTTCCAATCTGGCATTAGTAGCACGATGAGTTGTATTTCATTTAAAAAAAATGGATTTATGGCTTACTAGTCAAAGCCCCAAATTCAGCTCAAAGAAAATAAACACAGCAAGAGCTTTCAAATGTGAAGTGATCATGAATAAAATAGATGGGTTGATTTAGTAACTGTTTATAGTTGTATATTGATTTATGTGTTTGTGGTAAAAAGCCATCTTCAAGACAGAGAAAGAAAATATTTATCTCAGATTTGGGGTTTTATTTTGGGCAACAATGAATGTCATCCATTTCAGGCTGAACTCTCTGATCAATCTTAGTATCAGTAAAAGAAAGAAAACCAGACAGAATATGTTCCATAATAAAAGACCCATGTGTGTGCACATATACACACAGCTGTACACACAGAGAACCTAAAATCAGATCAAGGCTTTGAATCTGATTATCACTGTACAGAAAAAAAAAAAAAAAAAACCTGGGGACAGGAGAACACATCAGTAACACCATGCAAGAGCAACCAGCAAAATCCAAACTATGGAAAACTACAAGTGACCTGGTTTCCCTAGCAAACAAATCACAAAGAAAATAAAGGTGGTGGGGAAAGAAAGAGGGAACCTATAGATTTTTAAAGAGTCTTGAGAGATACATCAAGTAAATGCAATGAGTAGCTCTTGTTTGGACCTTGATTTGAATAAAACAATTCTATACCCCCTCCAATGTAGATATATAATCACCAAAATGTATATATATAATCAGGTAAATTGGAATACAGGTTGGATAGTTGATAATTTTAAGAAATTGCTATTAGTATTTTTTGTATTATGGTTTTATGTTTAAAGAGTCCTTCCCTTTTAGAGACATTGTAGTACCGGTTTCAAAATAATTAATTTGGGGATGAAGGAGCAGGTGGAGTACAGATGAAACAGGAATTTGCCTGGTTGGATCATTACTGAAGCTAGTAATGGGACATGGGAGTTTATCAGCCAATTCTCTCTGCTCCTTGAAACTCTCCATAATAAATTTTCATATTGCTAGAGTTGGCTCACAATAGTCCTGAGAACTGACCATTAATTGTTTTACAAGCCCATTTTTAAACCAATGGTAGCTTGAATTCAGCCATAGTGGGTATACGGAGATAAGCTAACACTACAGTCAGGTCTTTTTGTTTCTGAAGAATTAATTGTTGAACATTAACCAGTATATCGCTGCTTATGATCCCAGTGAATTCTTTATGTATGCTGGAAACTTCATCAACAGTAGTACAAGAAGCTGGCTTTTCACCTTACGTTCTTCTCTGCTCTCCCTCCCCACTGCTACCAGCTTGTTTTCGTTGTTGTTGTTTTTTTTTTTTTTTTTTGCCTCAGATCCCAAGGTATGGCAATTCATGGGCCCACTCTGAAACACTTCACCTGGGCTTCAATCATTTCTTCCCTCTATAAGACCTTAGCTTTACTCCTTCTGTCAAACTTATCCAATCTATGGCCCGTCTCCTTCAGGTCTTACTCTGACATAATATAGTGCTCAAATTTCTTTCTAAGTAAGAAAAAACCTGAGTCCTTCAGAAATAATTTTCTTTGGAAATTTCTCATCTCTTAGCAGGCTTCATAATCTTTAGTAATTCTATAACTCTAAAGCTCTTTCATACACACTGGTTTGTTTACTTATTTATTTATTCCTAATATTTACTAAGTGACTACTTCTTATATACAAGAGAAACTCTCATTAGCACATTGTCTTATTAAATCCTCTGAATAAACACATGAGCTAATAAAGAGGCTGACGCTTTCCTCCTTTGAGAAGTAAGGACATAAAAACTTAAGAAAAGTCAAATGTATCAAAGGCCATCTGGTTAGAGACAAACTCAAGATTGAGCCTAAGATATTTGCTATCATGATTCAAGGATTTTTCTACAAACCACAAGCTCATTGACTGGGAGAACAGAGTAGATTTTTTCTCCTCTGCAAGGCAGATTTGTATAAACATGTGGTCCACAAAGAAATTTTTTCTCAGCAGCATATTTTTATTCTCATATACAGGAGTGTGAAGGCTACTAGCTACTTAAATCCAATCTATAAGCATTTATTAAATGCCAATAAAGCACCTGCCATATGATATCAGCAAGTAACAATCTCCTAGATTTTAGGAGAACAGGAAGTCAGCTCCTCTGATTTATAGATAGCCTGGATTCCCAAAAAGGTGTGTTTTGTGTGAAATACTATGATTTGCAAAATTATGTGTCTGTCATTACTGGTTTCTTCCTGCATTTCCACAGAAGCCAAATCTGCCCCGAACTATTCAGGAGGCTAAGGCTGTTGTTCCACTGACATCTAAATTGACTGCATTTGTGTCTTTCTCAAACTAGATAAGACAAACAATACCATCAACTCTTGTGGTTTCCTTCTGTTTTTCTGTAACAATTAATTCTGACTCAATCTTTCAACAGATAAAATGGTTGAGTGTGGGGGCAACACTAATGCTAACACTAAACATAGAAGACATATTCTGTCCCTATGCATTCCTGGCAGAAATTTGAGTAAAAATTAAGTGTTCCTAATTGCACATTAATTCTATTATCTCTTTTTTATTGGTGCATTTGTCTATTTTATTACTGACCACCTGTAAATGCCAAGGACTGCAATAAAAACATGGGCTATACAGTGAAAGACCCTGGCCCCAAGTAGCTCACAGAGAAGTCAAAGGGAGACTTACACGTAAAGATGCAGGCATATTAGAGCATGCAAAATGCTAAATACCAAGCTGCTCGATGGGAAAACAGGGCAGGAGAGTCTCATCTTTAGCCTGGGATGAAAAGAAACATTCTTAAAGACTGGAACATCTAAACTAACACCTGTGACACAAAGAGAATTTTTTTAGTGAAGTCACTGAACTGTAGGCATTGCAAGAACATACGCTGAGTTTGGAAAGATCCCACTGTGAGACATTCTGATTCAATATGTCTGAAGAGAAGCCCTAGAAAATAAGTTTTTAACAAACACACCCAAGAGATTTTAATGCAAAAGATTAAAAACCTTAAGAAGGTCAGAGGCAACATGGTAGTCTGAACCAATTCAGAATGTGGTCATCCAGGAAAATTTGGACAATGTGTCTCAGGTATCCACACAGGTCCTTCCTTGGCACCATTTATATCACCAGCTCGAGCTAGGGGGATTATGCATGTGTTATATGTAAGTGTGGGAGGCAGCCAAAGTAGAGGGAAGGGCCAGAAGAGTGGTACAAAGGAGGAATATACCGTAAGATGTAAAACATGAAAGGAAGTTTTCCTGGGCTGCAAGATGCTGAACTAGGATTTGTAGAACAGGTGGAACAATTTCAGGCGATTGAGATTTACAGTTTCAAAGTCTGGACTGAATCTAGGTTTGGCCACTTACAAGCTGTGATATTCATCAAGCTGCATGACTTTTTTCACTTTCCTCGTGTGTAAAATGGAAATGATAATCATTTCAACTTGCACCTATGAAAAGCAAATTAAATAATCTGTTGAGTAAAATATGTATGGATTCTAGTGCATAGTAAGCGTCACTGCTGCTGCTTCTGCTGCTAAGTCACTTCAGTTGTATCCAACTCTCTACTTACTGAATTAACAAAAATGGAAACTAATTCTTATTACTTTTCTCTCTAGGAGTCCAAATTTTACTACAATCTCAATAAGTATACTCAATAAATGTAAGCAATGACTTGATATTTAGCAATGATCTTTTGCTTCCCAGGTGGTGCAGTGGTAAAGAATCTACCTGCCAAGGCAGGAGACACAAGAGACATGGGTTCAATCCCTATATCAGGAAGATCTCCTAGAGGAAGGCATGGCAACCCATTCCAGTATTCTTGCCTGGAAAATTCCTGGGACAGAGGAGTCTGGTGGGCTGTAGTCCAAGGAGTCGAAAAAAGCTGGACATGACCGAGCACACATGCATGCACATGATGATTTCTAAAAACTTTGCATGCTATCATAGACCCCTTGAGATCATTTGGTTCCAGCAGCTCTATATTTTTCACATAGTAAAGGACAGGAAAGCCTGGTGTGCTGCAGTCCATGTGGCTGAAAAAAGAGTTGGACACAACTGAGTCACTGAAAAGGCCAGAGATTTTGGAATTAGATTATCTAAGTTTGAATCTTCACTATTTGCTAGTTATATAAACTTGGACATGTTTCTCAAACTCTCCTAAGCTTGGTTTATTCATTAATACAATAAATGTATAACTCTCAGGATTGTTACTGAGAAAGCAATAGCACCCCACTCCAGTACTCTTGCCTGGAAAATCCCATGGATAGAGGAGCCTGGTGGGCTACAGTCCATGGGGTCGCAAAGAGTCAGACACGACTGAGTGACTTCACTTTCACTTTTCATTTTCATGCATTGGAGAAGGAAATGGCAACCCACTCCAGTGTTCTTGCCTGGAAAATCCCATGGGTGGAGGAGCCTGATGGGCTACATACACTCCATGGGGTCGCAAAGAGTCAGACACAACTGAGTGACTTCACTTTCACTTTTCATTTTCATGCATTGGAGAGGGAAATGGCAATCCACTCCAGTGTTCTTGCCTAGAGAATCCCAGGGACGGGGGAGCCTGGTGGGCTGCCATCTATGGGATCGCACAGAGTCAGACATGATGATGCAACAGCAGCAGGATTGTTAACAAGCCTCACTGATTCATTCAGTCAAAAAAAAAAGAAAAAGTTCTGTGAAAAATGTTGCTGGTAGCTTGATAGGGATTGCATTGAATTTGTAAATTGCTTTGGGTAGTATACTCATTTTCACTATATTGATTCTTCCGATCCATGAACATGGTATATTTCTCCATCTGTTAGTGTCCTCTTTGATTTCTTTCATCAGTGTTTTATAGTTTTCTATATATAGGTCTTTAGTTTCTTTAGGTAGATATATTCCTAAGTATTTTATTCTTTTCGTTGCAATGGTGAATGGAATTGTTTCCTTAATTTCTTTTTCTACTTTCTCAAAAAATGGGCCAAAGAACTAAATAGACATTTTTCCAAAGAAGACATACGGATGGCTAACAAACACATGAAAAGATGCTCAACATCACTCATTATTAGAGAAATGCAAATCAAAACCACAATGAGGTACCACTTCACACCAGTCAGAATGGCTGCGATCCAAAAATCTGCAAGCAATAAATGCTGGAGAGGGTGTGGAGAAAAAGGAACCCTCCTACACTGTTGGTGGGAATGCAAACTAGTACAGCCACTATGGAGAACAGTGTGGAGATTCCTTAAAAAATTGCAAATAGAACTACCTTATGACCCAGCAATCCCACTGCTGGGCATACACACCGAGGAAACCAGAATTGAAAGAGACACATGTACCCAAATGTTCATCGCAGCACTGTTTATAATAGCTAGGACATGGAAACAACCTAGATGTCCATCAGCAGATGAATGGATAAGAGAGCTGTGGTACATATACACAATGGAGTACTACTCAGCCGTTAAAAAGAATTCATTTGAATCAGTTCTGATGAGATGGATGAAACTGGAGCCAATTATACAGAGTGAAGTAAGCCAGAAAGAAAAACACCAATACAGTATACTAACACATATATATGGAATTTAGGAAGATGGCAATGACGACCCTGTATGCAAGACAGGGAAAGAGACATAGATGTGTATAATGGACTTTTGGACTCAGAGGGAGAGGGAGAGGGTGGGATGATTTGGGAGAATGACATTCTAACATGTATACTATCATGTAAGAATTGAATCGCCAGTCCATGTCTGATGCAGGATACAGCATGCTTGGGGCTGGTGCATGGGGATGACCCGGAGAGATGTTATGGGGAGGGAGGTGGGAGGGGGGTTCATGTTTGGGAACGCATGTAAGAATTAAGGATTTTAAAATTAAAAAATAAATAAATAAATAAATAATAATTTAAAAAAAAGAAAAAGAAATTGAGTAGTTGGTAAATGTGAGAAACTGTTTCAGCACCTAAGGATTAGTAGTGAAAAAATGAGAGACCTTTGTCCTCATCTAGTTCACACAGAAAGGAAAAGATAGGTGTATTATTTCCCTAGGGCTCTGTAACAAATTACTATGAACTGGATGACTTAAAGAAATATATCCCCTTATTGTCTGGGGGCTAGAAGACTGAAACCCAGGTGTCAATAGGTCCATGCTCCCTCTAAGGCTCTAGGAAAAGGGCCCTTCTTTGACTCTCCTGGCTTCTAGTGGTTAACAAAAATCCTCAGTGTTACTCAGTTTATTGACCCATCACTCAAATCTTTACTTTCATTGTCACATGGCATTTTCAAAATGTGCCCATATGTCCAAATTTCTCTCATCTTATAAGAACACCAGTCACTGGATTTAGGTCTCACCCTAATCCATTGTGACCTTATCTAATTATATCTGAAGAGATCCTATTTCTGAGTAAGGTCACATTGACAAGCATTAGGGGTTAGGACAATAACTTTTCTTTGGGGGAGACAAATACACATCAGTTCATGACAGTATGTAATAGACAAACTGACCACATAATTTCATGGTCAGATCACTGACCCTGATCCTAAGATCATGACTTCCAGGAGGTCTTCAATGAATAATGGCTAATATGAGATAAAATATTTCACTCACATTTTTCAGATAAGGTCACTGAATTTGTCTGGTTCATCAAGAATGACAAAGTATAATGGAAACCAGAAACCTGGTCAAATAAATCCCAAAGAGGAAGGCTCTTTCCAAATAGCAGTGTCTCACAAAATAGATTATTCATACGCCTTATGGCTTCTATAAAATTTCAGGTGTTAACTGTGCAAACTTTATTTTTAATAATTATGTATTTATTTTAATGTGTGTTAGAAGAAATATTACCAACAATTAAAACCCATGCTTTCACAGATAACACTTTTTATGATGTACTTAACATAGATTTGTCATTTAAATCAATTAGGCATTTAACATGGATCAATTCATAGAAAAAGTAAGAAAAAAGTAGGTAAGTGGCTACAGCAAAAAATACCACAACAGTACTTGGTGACTCAAATTTCAGAAATGCCACACTCCCACGTGATGTTTGTTCAATCTGTCATACAAACTAGGATTCTGGCTGTATGTCTTGACATAGACTCAAGTGGCAAAATGCAGTTTGGGAAATTCCCCAGTTGAGGCACTGAACATAAAAATTATAATGTGTCTTTGTTTCAGCTGTCTGTTTAACTGATGATCCCTTCTCTCAAGTCCATACCTTGAATGCTTCTGAAGCTCAATTTCAAAACTTAGCATAAAGCTACAGAAAGCAAGGCTGTGTGGTGACAGCATAAAGATATATATTTATATAGATCAAGGAGAAAGAATTAAGAATCCAGAAATAAACCCATAAATGTCTGATCAATTGATTTTAAACAAGGGTCAACTGACAAAGAAGAGTCTTTTCAACAAATGATATAAAGACAACTGGATTATCCACATGCAAAACAATGAAGGTGGATAACATCTCACATCATATACAAATATTTTATTACAACATATATCAAAAAGGGTATATTACCCATTGTGTGTGTTTATGCAAATATTTTCTTCCATTGTGGGGGCTATCTTTCTACTTTCTTGATGCTATTCATTGATCTGATTTTCTTTGGTTCCTTGCACTTTAGGTGGCATTGCTAAGAAACCATTGCCTAAGACAAGGTCATGAAGCTTTACGTCTGTGTTTTCTTCTGTTTTATAGTTTTAGCTGTTACATTTAGGTCTTTGATCCATTTTGGAGTTAATTTTTGTATACAACATTCTTTCAAATTTATGTTACAATGATTTAATTTCTCCTTTATTCTTGAAGGATAGATTTAATGAATTTATTGGTTGACATTCTTATTCTCTGAACACATTGAATATACCACCCCCACTGCCTCTACTGTCCATGGTTTCTGATGAGAAATCAGGTTAATCTTGTAAATGATGAGTTACTTCTCTATTGCTGCTTTCAAGACTTTCTCTGTCTTTGCATTTCAACAATTTGATTATGTTTTGTCTAGGTGTTACTGTCTTTGAGGTTACCCTACTTGGAGCTCACTGAGCTTCTTAGATGTGTGGATAAATGTTTTGGTTTTATTTTATCAAATTTGGGATATTTCACCCATTTCTTCTTCACATATTCTTTCCACTTCTCTTGCTCTATTCTCTCCTGGGATTCCTATTATGTGTGTGTTCATACATTTGAATACACTACAGACTTCTAAGGCTCTGTTAATTATTTTTCTTCTTTCCTTTTTCTTTCTGTTCCTCAAGTGACCTATCTTTAAGTTCAATGATTGTTTCTTCCACATTATCAAGCCTGTTTTTGTGCCCTTCTAGTAAGTTTTATTTTTTCACTTACTGTATTTTTTTGCTCCAGAATTTCTGTTTTGTTTTTTTTTAATAACTTTTATATATTTATTGGTAGCCTCTATTTGGTGAAACATTGTTCTCCTATTTTCTTTGATTTCATAAATAAGATATTTTTAAGTTATTTTGAATATATATTCTAAATAGTTGATTTAAAATCTTTATCTACTTAGTCCACCATCTGGGCATCCTCAGGGACAGTTTCTATCATGTGCTTATTTCCTCTGTTTGGGCTATCCATTCTTTCTTTTCATGTCTCATAATTTTTGTTGAAAATGGGACATTTGTGGAAACTCTGAAAATTATATTCTCCTTCTTTCTCAGAGTTTGTTATTATTGCTGATTGTTATTTGTTTAGTGACTTTTATGAACTATTTTTATAAAATCTGTATTCTCTGTTTTATTTGGTAAATAAAATGTCTGCTCAGTTACCTTGAAGTGAAGTGAAGTGAAGTGACGTCGCTCAGTCGTGTCTGACTCTTTGCAATCCCATGGACTGTAGCCTACCGGGCTCCTCCATCCATGGGATTTTCCAGGCAAGAATACTGGAGTGGGTTGCCATTTCTTTCTCCAGGGGAACTTCCTGACCCAGGGATCAAACCCAGGTCTCCCGCATTGTAGGTAGATGCTTTACAGTTAGCTTGCTGCTGCTGCTGCTGCTAAGTCACTTCAGTCATGTCCAACTCTGTGCGACCCCATAGACGGCAGCCCACCAGGCTACCCCATCCCTGGGATTCTCCAGGCAAGAACACTGGAGTGGGTTGCCATTGCCTTCTCCAATTCATGAAAGTGAAAAGGGAAAGTAAAGTCGCTAAGCTGTGTCTGACTCTTAGAGACCCCATGGACTGCTGCCTACCAGGCTCCGCTGTCCATGGAATTTTCCAGGCAAGAGTAATGGAGTGGGGTGCCATTGCCTTCTCTGACAGTTAGCTTAGTAGTTGCTAATTATTAAACAGAAATTTCTTTAAACTCTTAAAACCAGTAGGTGTCTCAGTCTTTGTTTAGAATCTTGGTGTGCATGTTGGGGCACATCTTAACATTCAGCCAGCCAGCTGACAACTTTACCTTAGTCTTGAGTTCAGATTTATATAGAACTTCAAAGTGAGCCAGAGATGAGAGCTTCGGACATTTATCTCAGGTCTTTCTCAGCACTCACAAAGCCCTGAGCATGCACATAGCCCTACACATGTGTATGACTTTCTAAATTCCAAGAAACAAGAGGAATTTTTCAGAGTCTTTATAAAGGGCATCTCATTCCCTAGATTTTTCTTTTAAGTTTTTTGGTTTGCCTATGTTTGCCCCAACTGTTGCCCATTGCCTCAGACAGACATAAAGTTAAACATTTTTCTCTACATATTTTTGACAAAAGCCCCATGGAAAAGACTTTCTTCACTAAGGCTCTCTTCACTCAGTGAGCTGTAAGTCAGGTCAAATAAGGATGGCTTTGCAGGTGGGGTTTTCTCAGGAACCATTGCAATGAGTTGCTCAGTCGTGCCCAACTCATTGTGACTATATGGATTAGAGCCCATCCAGCTCCTCCATCCATGGAATTTTCCAGGCAAGAATACTGGAGTGGGTTGCCATTTCCTACTCCAGGGGATCATCCCAACCCAGGGATTGAACCCGCATCTCCTACATTGGCAGGTGGATTTTTTATCACTGTGCTACCTGGGAAGACCCAGGAACCATCATACAGGTCAAATAATGACAATTATCTGGGAATGTGACTTTGAAGAAGCTCCAATCACATTCTATCTTTCCATTCTTTCACAATAACTGTGATCTGTTGGTTTTCAGTGCTACTGTGGAGCTATTAGAAGGGAGATGGAAGCCAAGCAAGTTAGAGCGCAGCAAAGCTCTCTTCTCTGATGAAAATTCCCCAGTTTTTCTTGAATGAACACTTTCCAGGTTACTACAAGTCTTTACTGATTTCCAAAGTTCTGAAAAAGTTTATTCAGACAATGCATCCAGTTTTGTCATTGCTCTTATGAAGGAGGAAACTTTTGGAAGTCCTACTCCATCATTTTCAGTGATGTCACCTCTATGCTTCTTTCTTCATCTACAAGCGCAAGGTTGACTTATAGCCTGCACTATGCTGGTTTTCCCATCTTTCTTTCTTTTTAAATCTCTCCCTTATTTTACTTCTGGAAAAAATGAAGTGTCAAGATTGGGAAAGATGCCAGTATCAGATTTGGTAATTGTTTAGTAGATGAGGAGCATTGAAGACTAAGCCATTTGTTTATTCCTTTCACCCCACCCTAAATAGTGATCATCCTTCTAACTATAGTGTTATTTACACTAAAATAAAACTGCCTACTAAAGCACTTATGTTAATTGATGGTCATGTCCTGATCTTCAGAAGCAAATGTATAATGAGACCATTGCAAATGCTCAAACTGATAAGTACAGGTTGGTGGCTTCCTTTTCAATCACATCAAGAAACACATGCTTCCTCTGCATGGCTTTACCCCACCAATAGTCCACTTTTCAACTTACCTCATCTTCACCTTCACTTGGTAGCCATTTTCCCAAAGAATCTAAGTGGCTATTAGTTTCAATTTTAATCAATGGATAACTATTACTAAATATAGGAAACATCAACAATATCAAAGTCTCATTGAGATTTTGAAGCTGGGCGGTTAGCTGAGTTCATCACTAGCTAAGTGACACATTCTTTCACCTTATCTAAGAAGCTGAAAATGATTACCTGTAAAGAAACATTGAGGTCACCAAGGCTTATCTTAAAATCTGAATTTTTGAAAAACGGAGACCAATACTTCTATACAAACTTCAGAACTTTCTATAAAAATAAAAATGCTTTCTAGCATATGAAATAGCCAACGATTCATAAAAACAAAAGTGGTATTCACCAGCTGTTACAAATGCCCTTTCCCATCAAACGTGACCTTTTCCTCAGTGCTTCCCTAAATTCCAAATTCTTTTCTGCCTGAGGGAAGGAAAAGCATTTCCTCCTGCCAGTGACAGCCAAGACACTGCAGAACCAACAGCTGGCCAGAAGTGATTCTCCCTTTCTGTGGAGCAAGCCAAGTCATAGAAGTGGTTCATTATGTTTCTAGGTGAAAATCCCAGATTGGTAGTTCTCTGGTCTTTTTTTAACTTCTTTTGTTTGATGAACATTTAATATGCCATTTCTTTACACTCTAAAATCTCTAGCATTTATGTAACCTAACCAGAAATATCTCTGACCAAATAGGATAATGAAAACTATATCAGTTGAGGCAAAACCTGTACCATAATATCTTACTACAATTAACCCACAAAAATATACACAAAATAAGGACAGTTATAGTCCTGAGGTCTCACTGGCAGCTGGGAAATGGAAACTTGTGTTTTAGTATAACAAGTACCCACCAAGTGGAAACTTGATGTTACAAATTTGTCCATAGTTTCTGGTTGCATGGGGAATTCACTTACCCCTTATTACCTAAATGTTTATGATTTAGAAACTGTTAGTATTTGTTGTTTTTAATCTTTGGACTAAATTGTGAGCAAAATTTATTCACTGGCTTTTAAACTGTTGTTTTAAAAGAAGGGTGCAATTTCCTATCACAATCATAGAAGAGCCCACGTATTTCCTAACTGTTCAGTGAGGCTATTTTGATGTGCCAAAGACAAGGTCACCAGTACAACTAGTAACTGCTCCACTGGACGTGTTTGTCTGCCTTCGAGTCTGGTCTGAAACATCTGGATGGGACAGAAACTCACAGCCATCTTACTCATGGCTGCAGACAGGTTCTGAATGATATGGATCTGGGGAGGAAACAGACAGCATTGTCTTGGACACTTATTTTAATTCGAAAGGGAGATAAGGAAGTAATAACCTTTCTCCTAAAGTGAATTCCAAGGAAGGAGGTAAATAAATTTTGCCTCTACTCTATCCACACCACTATTAATCTATACAAATACTGGTCAGTTAAATTAGATTGCATTTATAAAGTGCTTGGCACCTGGGCCCGATACATAATAAGGTTTCCAGTAAATCTTAATGGCAATTAATAATAAATCATATTCAAAACTACTTATATTTTGCATGCATTTAAAATTCTAACAGACAAAATGACCTCAGTGCAAAGACATCAATACAAAGTACTCTTTGTAAATACATCAGACATTATGCAATATTTCACGTGTCTGAGGAATTGGGTGTTCTGCTTTTGCACATGTATGAACATTAAGTGAGTGTCTGTTTGGGGAGTATAAAAAGAATACTAGCAACTAAGAAAATGAGGTGTTGAAGGCATATGATCACTTAATGAAACTGAAATGGGAAGTGCCTTCTACTATCTCCTATGTGGATATGATACAGCCAATGAACCAACCAATAGCATTTGGATCTTTATAGATTAAACAATGACATACTACTTTGTCTCAATATCCTCTGTGAAAGAAAACTAATTTAATTTCTGCTTTGATATTCATTTCAGGAAAATCATTGCCTTTATAGATTAATATATCTGCTTTCTATTTTAGAAATCACACTGAGTCAATTGTTATCATTCTTTTGTTACTTTAGCAGTTTTAGAATTATACCTAACTTTATCATTCAGGTGGGTATAATCTGTTCAACCGATATATGGAGTGCTAAAAACATCAACTCCTTCTGTCTTCTCCAGATGGTTTGGAGATACCTTACCCTACTCAGTTCTTGAAACTGCATTAGTATATAAAGATATAAAAATAGCAAAAAAAAAAAAAAGCATTTACAGGATAGCATTCATAAGAGAGCAATGTGGCATAACTGTGGCTAAGTGCTATAGTGAAGTCGCTCAGTCGTGTCTGACTCTGCGACCCCATGGATTGTAGCCTATCAGGCTTCTCTGTCCATGGGATTTTCCTGGCAAAAGTGCTGGAGTGGATTGCCATTTCCTTCTCCAGGGGATCTTCCCGACCCAGGAATCGAACCCAGGTCTCCTGCATTGCAGGCAGATGCTTTACCATCTGAGCCACCAGGGAAGCAATACATGTTCAAATATCTGGGGGTTCAAATCCTACTTCCATCAATTACTTGCCTCTTTGGTTTCTCAACATCCATGATCCTTTTTTGGTCTTTGCTCCTTAATTTGCCTGGTCAGAAAGTCTTCCCTTTTCTTTCAAACCAAGTGATCTAGTCAAAACCTTCAAGTTCCACCTTCTTGGCAGGTCTTTTATCTGGAGACAACTTGTATCAATTACTAGATTTCTGTCCCTCCCAGTGAATTGCTCAGAACACATTACCACAGATGGCTTCACCAAAGCAAAGTGTTTTAGCACCTGCCACTTAGGCTGGGATAATTAAGGAAGAGAAAATCCCTTCTCATAAACACAGGACATTCTGGTTGCCATCTTGTTACCCCAAAGGAAGAAGTTGTCTGAAATCAGTGTCAGTACTGAGGAAAAAAGTTTCAAGGTGGAGGTACATATACTTTTGAGTACTTGGGTCCAAACATATACTTTTGAGTACTTGGGTCCAATCGTGCCTGAAGCCTTATACCAAAAGACTTTTGCATTATATTGAGTAATAAGTTACTTTTCATGGTCATGCTTACCTGAGTTACATTTCCCTCACTTAGTGTTAAAGGTCTAATGACTAACAGTATTGCCTATTGCTTTCTCAGTGCTGGGAATTAAATAGTAATCCCACTCCACTGAATCAACATTCTTGTGAGAGGTATCAATGAATCAATGAGTCATAACAACTGCTAACAGAGGATAAATACAGGGAGATATGAGAGCTCTCAGCAAGAGCACTGAACCAATTTAGGGGAATCAGGCAGAGAAAGACTTTTCAGAGGGGACACCATCATATGGATGTCCCATCATCTGTTCTTCAGGGGTTAATTTAAAGATGTTACATTTTCATCCTCAAACTGAGTGTATAGTGAGTAATAATACTGACACCTAGCCATAGCTATTATCATTATAACTCTAAAACTATCACTTTTCCTTAAAATTCCCACCCAGTAAAACGTTATCCCCTCATTCTCTTTTAATAGCTAAATTTGCATTATTCATGATTATTGCCTCTAAAACATAGATTATCACAGCTGTTCAGCCATCGCATATATAGTTTCCAATCCCACCACCCACTCCCAATCAGAATTTTGGCCATAGCCCCAGTTGGTACTGAGAGAGAACACATAAACGTTAAATACTATAACAATCTATGGTATAAGGGGGGTGGAAATCAGCAGCTGACAGTGCTGTAATATTATAACCAGGAAAACAAAAATATCTTATGCAAGTGCCCATTTTTAAAAAGTGATACATCCTGATACAGCAATTCTTTGATAGGTTTAGTAAATCCATCCAAAATCTGATGGAATGGACTCAGTAAAACCTTCCTTTTATGAATTCCTCACTTCAAAAAATAGAGTTTGATCAGGATTTAAGCAGTAGATTAAATGTCAGTAACCAATGAAGGACAATATAAATTTCCAAGCCTACATATAATTTTTAATTATATACCAGAAATTATAAAAACTTAAAATGTTAAACTTAGTAAAACACTTAGTTAAAATTTTCAGACAAGTAAATACTTCAAACAATAATATTAGATTGTTCAATATCTGTCTTATAGATTTTTCCCAATTTATTTGCTCTTTGTGGTTAACTACAAAAGATTTTGTGAGGAATTACTCCCTAAGAGATTCAGGGTTGAATGCTGTCAAGCTGTGCTTCAAAACACCCTTATAAAGAGTGAAGGAAAAAATAAAACTAAAAAAATAAAAACCCTGAAATATAGAATTATGATGAAATTCTCCTTGACTAAGATGCTTCAAACTTGGAGGACTATTTGAGACATGAATCCACAAGGGTACCCAGAAGACATGTGATAGCCAGCCTCTGGGACAGTCCCCAGTGTTTCTTGCCTCCTGGTATTAATGCCATTGTGTAGTCTCTTCCCACAATGAATAGGACTGGCCTGTGAAACCAATAGAATATCACAAAACAGAAGTGTGGTTTCAAATAAAGACACTATGGCTTTTGTCTTGCTTGCTCTCGGACCAGTCACTCTGGAGAAGTCCAACTACCATACTACAAGGACACTCAAGTAGCCCTCTGGAGAATCTTAAGTGGGAAGAAGCTCAAACTTCTCACCAATAGCTGGTACTAACTTGCCAGCCATGTCAGTAAACCACAGAAACAGATCTCTAGACTCAGTTAAGCTTGGACAGCTGTAGCCCTGGTGGATATCTTGATTACAACATCATGACACACTACGAGCCAGAACTGCCCAGCTTAAGCCACTCACAGAATCCAGATCCACAGAATTCATGCAGTCAGAAATGATTATTGTTGTTTCCAGCCAAATTGTCTGGGATAATTTGTTTCGCTATGACATATAACTAATTTACTAGGCATGCTTGTGCATGCTAAGTTGCTTCAGTTGTGTCCCACTCTTCAGGACCCTATGGACTGTAGTCTGCCAGGCTCCTCTGTCCATGGGATTCTCCAGGTGAGAATACTGGAGTGGGTTGCTATTTCCTTTTCCAGGGGATCTTCCCAACCCAGGGATTGAACCCCGGTCTCTTACATCTCCTGCATTGGCAGCTAGGTTCTTTACCACTAGCACCACCTGGGAAGCCCAATTTACTAGACAATTAATTTCTTTATTCTCTAGACTGTAAAGCTATTGTTTATTTAATAATTGAGTGAAATTTTTTCTACATATCTGTTAAGGCTGATTACTGTTAAGAAATGAAGTGCATAATATTCTTTCAGTGATCTATGCACCTCAAGGTTGGGATTTGCCTAAGGCTGAAGAGGTCTATCTGTTCTTCTACTTGATATATATCTAGTTACAGGGTGCCTTGACATAGTGAACAAATAGCCCACCTGCTCCTTCTGCAAGGGACTGTGTGTGAAAAGATGCTCATCCTCTCCATGCACCTAGAATGACTCTCTGCACCTTGACCTTCAAGAAATCATAAAGTAGCAAAATTGATAAAAAAATAAATAAATAAATATGCTCAAATTAAACGCCTCTTCAGCGTGTCAGCTATAAGTTTTTCAAGATAAACCTGAACTCTTTCAGTGATGGTAACTCATTACTCATCAGAATTCAATCAAAATCTCAAGCAAATATACCCAAGCGAAATCTCTTTCTTCCTCTGGATTCCAAATACTGGCCTCGGACACTAAGTCCTGTTTCACTCTGCTCAGTCCTTCAGATATCTAAGGAAAATTTTCTCTTCCTTTTGAGTTCTCTTCATGTAGGACAAAGTATTTGGCTCCAACTATTCCTCCTAAGACATGATTGAACCCCTGATACTCATGATGCTTTTATCTGAAGTTGGCCCAGTTTCTTTTTAATCAGAACCCAACAACTAACAGTCTAAAAGGCCTGTGGATGGCTTTTTGTTTTGTTTTTGTTTTTCCAAAGATTGAATTTGGTACTTTTAGATGTAACAAACCCTCTTTAGTTCCCACAAACCCCACAATGCCTTCTTGTCTTATAGATCACTTCCTGTCACCCATTTCTTTCCTATCTGGTCAATGGTTCCCATAATACAACAAATATTCCTAATGTCAAAAGGCTTATAACTGCTGCTGTTCATGTTGCATATGCCACAGGTAGAACTGATACAGAAAGCATCTTGTGGTTATTATTGGGAGGGAATCAGGGCTTCATCATCTTCTTGCCTCATTCTTAAGCATACCAAGTTAACAGGTACTGATCAAGCATTTCCTGAACACCTCAAACCAGAGATTGTATTGAATAATACAGGAGAAAACTGGTCTGTCTATTCCTCAAAGATGAGAAGGAGCTCCCCTGCATTAACCTAGCACAGAAAGATGACTCAGAGTGTGATAATAGAGGAGAAAGCAGGAGATATGCTGCTTTAACTGGGATATCAGGCCAACAACCAGCAAATCAAAATACAAGCAATAAAAACTTACAGATTTTAACCAGGGGAAGAGGTCTGCTCCTGGTGTAGTGAAAGGAGGGAATGTAGAAGGATAAACTCCTCACAGGACAATTAGTAATCTGCTCTGTCCACCTCAGGAGCCTCTCAGGAGAACGACCACTTTGGGTGTGTTTAATCAGTATCTGGCAATGGCTAACTCTGCCTTTGTTTCCCTGTGTTGGCAGCCTTAAGGACTAAGACGATTTGGTGGGTTGAATACTGTGTGATTTAGTTATGATATAAATTTGGGAGAGTTAGATCTAAGGTCTCTTTACCTTTCTATTAAGGAAAAAGTTACAGTGGGTCAAAAATATAGGCAGTGTGTTGTTCTCAGAGAGGACTATTATGGGGAAATAAATAATCCATGGCACACCTCAAGAGGTCTGTCTTTATTGTTTGTTTCACAGTACACACTTCTTTGCAAGCCTCAAGGAGGATAATTACTTCTCCAAATATCAGCTAAAGGGGGGACAAAACCCAGCATACAATAGCACTCAACTTTTAATTCCAGTGACAGCCAAAACACCATTAAACTTTACTTCAAGTCTTTGAAGTCCTAAAAATTTCAGTCAGAAATTAATATATGGTCAAGTATCCAATTTAATAGCTAATGCAGTTCCCTCTCTGTCTAGTTGAGAAGAACATTCAAAGTATGAAAGAGTGGTGCAGGAAGCTTTAAAAACCCAAAGGAAAGTAGCAATTCTTTCAGAACAAGTCAAAAGAGAATGTGGACATCATAACCTAGTTCCACTTGATCACCGTTATCCAATCATATTAGACACTCTTGAGAGGCAGAAGCAATTACTGGTTAACACTATGAGCTTTCTTCAAGTTCAGAGAGACCTTAGTTTACCTCCTACTCTGAAGCCTGTGTTGTCTTGACTCAACCACCTAACTTCAGTGACACTCAGCTTTTTCATCTGAGATTGCAGGTAACAGTAGTACTTACTTCACTGAGAGTTTGCCATGTGTCAAACTCACAGCTAAGTGGCACATTTTCTTTTTTAATCTTATTTTGTATACCCTTTACCACTTGACAGAGAACACTGAATAAAAAGCAAATTTGAGGGGGAAATTACCAATTCTATTTATGACATGTAAAGTTTGAACTATTAACAGTCCAGAGAGAAAAAAATGTGCTTTAACTTGGTCTTTGTGTCTTTGAGCAACATTTCCTGGTCTTCCTTAAAGCCAGCTTAGAATTTTGGACTTGCCTCAACTTCTCAACTGCCTTATAAAAGGAGTTTACATTCTAGATATAACCTGATAATACTGTATATGCAGTGACTCAAGGCTTAACCTAAGATTGTATCATCTAATAAGCAGCTGCATTATATAAGCAGTGCTTGTCAGCTAAGACCTCTACTTTTCCCCTCATAAGTAGATTTTAATCCAGATCATCCTGATAACTCTTGGATTTTTTGATGCCTCTGAAACTTCACTGTAATCAGAAATAATCTTACGGGAATTGCTCACCTTTTAGCTTGTCACTTTAGATTTTTATTTTCATTTTGGCATTTTTCACTGTAGCTCTCCCTCCCAACTTTGATATTATAAGGAACCCTTCATGATGGACTTTAAGCCCCACCCCCACTTCCCACCTCCCTCAACACAAACCTCTTAGTTCTTGATGAAAAGTAGTGGAGAAGCATTTCTAACATTACCGGGGATGTTACAGCAACTGACTTAACATGTCCACACAATTTTCTAACATGATCCAGTGTAGAGCAACTGATACTTTGTCTACATCAGACAACAGGATAAAACCTTTGTACTTCTGTCTATCCAAGGATTAATACTCAGGCCGTGAAAGAAAATGTACAACATAAAAAATACCAGAAATTTATAAGTTTCAATGGCCTCTAGTCAGCAAAGACAAATAGTTATAAAGCAACAAGTTGGCATCAGGTACTCCCTTATTTGAAAGTCTAACTTTGTATACCAAGTGCTATTTAGTTTCTGCAGTTGGAAATTGCTAATGGAAAGCAGATTTCACTATTAGGCTCATAGTCTTTCCTGTGCAAGTCTAGTCTTGTGTAACTACTCCACTTTGGATGTGGCCAGATTCTCTTAGGATATTAAATGCACACCTTTTTGTTTCCCATATCCTGCCACAGAAATAAAGCAGGAAGGTAAGTCAAGAATAGGTGAGAAGAAACTTATTCATCAAAAATTTTCATGTGAACTGTGATGCCAAATGTTTTCATGCAGAAAGAGTAATTTCCATTTTCTGTAGGATGGCAAAGTACTATGTTCATAGCTACTATATAAGGACACACATTATTTAAAATAGTTAACCCCATACCTCACTAGATATTCAGAAACAAAGCTATGAAAGAATTAAAAACAGATATTGGTTGCAAAATTTAATCAGTAAAGTTATACAGAGAACATACCAAAGTTTTTTTGTTTGTTTGTTTTTTTAACATAGAACAAAAACAAATGCCAAGGAGTGTGCCTCAAGCTATGAATTTCAGAGTGTTCACTGTCAAGGACTATTATGGGATATAATGTTTAGAAATTTACATGGGATTTTTAAAAAATCTTTTTATTTATTGATTTATTTTAGTTGTAGGCTAATTACTTTACAATGTTGTAGTGGTTTTTGCCATACATTTATATGAATCAGCCATGGGTGTACATGTGTTCCCCATCCTGAACCCCCTCCCATCTCCCTCCCCATCCCATCCCTCTGGGTCATCCCAGTGCACCAGCCCTGAGCACCCTGTAACATGCATCGAACCTGGACTGGTGATCTGTTTCACATATGATAATATACATATTTTAATGCTATTCTCTCAGATCATCTCACCCTCCCCTTCTCCCACAGAGTCCAAAAGACTGTTCATACATCTGTGTCTCTTTTGCTGTCTCGCATACAGGGTTAACATACATACCCTGTAACAGGGTAACATAAGTTACCATCTTTCTAAATTCCATATATATGCATTAGTATACTGTATTGGTGTTTTTCTTTCTGGCTTACTTCACTCTGTATAATAGGCTCCAGTTTCATCCACCTCATTAGAACTGATTCAAATGTATTCTTTTTAATGGCTGAGTAATACTCCATTGTGTATATGTACCAGAGTTTTCTTATCCATTCATCTGCTGATGGGCATCTAGGTTGCTTCCATGTCCTGGCTATTATAAACAGTGCTTTGATGAACATTGGGGTACATGCGTCTCTTTCAGTTCTGGTCTGTTAGCCCTTTGTATGTCTTCTTTGGAGAAATGTCTGTTTAGTTCTTTGGCCCATTTTTTCACTGGGTCATTTATTTTTCTGGAATTGAGCTGCAGGAGTTGCTTGTATATTTTTGAGATTAACTCTTTGTCAGTTGCTTCATTTGCTATTATTTTCTCCCATTCTGAAGGCTGTCTTTTCACCTTGCTTATAGGTTCCTTTGTTGTGCAGGAGCTTAATTAATTAGGTCCATTTGTTTATTTTTGCTTTTATTTCCAATATTCTGGGAGGTGGGTCATAGAGGATCCTGCTGTGAGTATGTCACAATATTGTTTTGCCTATGTTTTCCTCTAGGAGTTTTACAGTTTCTGGTGTTATGTTTAGATCTTTAATCTATTTTGAGGTTATTTTTGTGTATGGTGTTACAAAGTGTTCTAGTTTCATTCTTTTACAAGTGGTTGACCAGATTTCCAAGCACCACTTGTTAAAGAGATTGTCTTAAAGTGGGCCAAAGAACTAAACAAATATTTCTCCAATGAAGATATACAGATGGCTAACAAACACGTGAAAAGATGCTCAATATCACTCATTATCAGAGAAATGCAAATCAAAACCACAATGAGGTACCATTTAACACCAGTCAGAATGACTGCAATCCAAAAGTCTGCCAGAAATAAATGCTGGAGAGGGTGTGGAGAAAAGGGAACCCTCCTACACTGTTGGTGGGAATGCAAACTAGTACAGCCACTATGGAGGACAGTGTGGAGATTCCTTTAAAAAACTGAAAATAGAACTGCCATGAGACCCAGCAATCCCACTGCTGGGCATACACACCGAGGAAACCAGAATTGAAAGAGACACATGTACCCTATTGTTCATCACAGCACTGTTTATAATAGCCAGGACATGGAAGCAACCTAGATGCCCATCAGCAGATGAATGGATAAGAAAACTCTGGTACATATACACAATGGAGTATTACTCAGCCATTAAAAAGAATACATTTGAATCAGTTCTAATGAGGTGGATGAAACTGGAGCCTATTATACAGAGTGAAGTAAGCCAGAAAGAAAAATACCAATACAGTATACTAATGCATATATATGGAATTTAGAAAGATGGTAACGTTAATCCTGTATGCGAGACAGGAAAAGAGACACAGATGTATGAACAGTCTTTTGGACTCTGTGGGAGAAGGGGAGGGTGAGATGATCTGAGAGAATAGCATTAAAATAAGTATATTATCATATGTGAAACAGATCACCAGTCCAGGTTCGATGCATGTTACAGGGTGCTCAGGGCTGGTGCACTGGGATGACCCAGAGGGATGGGATGGGGAGGGATGTAGGAGGGGGTTCAGGATGGGGAACATGTGTACACCTGTGGTGGATTCATGCTGATGTACGGCAAAACCAATGCAATATTGTAATTAGCCTCCAATTAAAATAAATAAATTTATATTTAATAAATAAAAAATAAAGAGATTGTCTTTTCTCCATTGTATATTCTTGCCTCCTTTGTTGAAGATAAGGTGTCCATAGGTGCATGGATTTATCTCTGGGCTTTCTATTTTGTTCCATTGATCTATATTTCTGTCTTTGTGCCAGTACCATACTTGATGACTGTGGCTTTGTAGTAGAGCCTGAAGTCAGGCAGGTTGATTCCTCCACTTCCCGTTCTTCTTTCTCAAGACTGCTTTGACTATTTGAGGGTTTTTGTATTTCCATAAAAAGTGTGAAATTACTTGTTCTAGTTCTGTGAAAAATACCGTTGGTAGCTTAATAGGGATTGTATTGAATCTATAGATTGCTTTAGGTAGTATACTCATTTTCACTATATTGATTCTTCCAATCCATGAACATGGTATATTTCTCCATCTATTTGTGTCCTCTTTGATTTCTTTCATTAGTGTTTTATAGTTTTCTATATATAGGTCTTTTGTTTTTTTAGGTAGATATATTCCTAAGTATTTTATTTTTTTGTTGCAGTAGTGAATGGTATTGTTTCCTTAATTTCTCTTTCTGTTTTCTCATTGTTAGTGTATAGAAATACAAGGGATTTCTGTGTGCTAATTTTATATCCTGCAACTTTACTATATTCGTTGATTAGCTCTAGTAATTTTCTGGTAGAGTCTTTAGGGTTTTCTATGTAGAGGATCCGGAGAAGGCAATGGCACCTCACTCCAGTACTCTTGCCTGGAAAATCATATGGATGGAGGAGCCTGGTAGGCTGCAGTCCATGGGGTCGCTAAGAGTCGGACACAGCTGAACGACATCACTTTCACTTTCATGCATTGGAGAAAGAAATGACAACCCACTCCAGTGTTCTTGCCTGGAGAATCCCAGGGACGGGGGAGCCTGGTGGGCTACTGTCTATGGGGTTGCACAGAGTCACAAACGACTAAAGCAACTTAGCAGCATGTAAAGGATCATGTCATTTGCAAACAGTGAGAGTTTTACTTCTTCTTTTCCAATCTGGATTCCTTTGATTTCTTTTTCTGCTCTGATTGCTGTGGTCAAAACTTGCAAAACTATGTTGAATAGTAGTGATGAGGGTGGGCACCCTTGCCTTGTTCCTGACTTTAGGGGAAATGCTTTCAATTTTTCACCATTGAGGATAATGTTTGCTGTGGGTTTGTCATATATAGCTTTTATTATGTTGAGGTATGTTCCTTCTATTCCTGCTTTCTGGATAGTTTTTGTCATAAATGGATGTTGAATTTTGTCAAAGGCTTTTTCTGCATCTATTGAGATAATCATATGGTTTTTATCTTTCAATTTGTTAATGTGGTATATTACATTGATTGATCTGTGGATATTAAAGAATCCTTGCATTCCTGGGATAAAGCCCACTTGGTCATGATCTATGATCTTTTTAAAATGTTGTTGGATTCTGCTTGCTAGAATTCTGTTAAGGATTTTTGCGTCTATGTTCATCAGTGATATTGGCCTGTAGTTTTCTTTTTTTGTGCCATATTTGTCTGGTTTTTGGTATTAGGGTAAATGAGATGAAAAACACTCTGGAGGGAACCAATAGTAGAATTTCAGAGGCAGAAGATAGGATAAATGAGATAGACAATAGAATGGTGGAAATAAATGAAGCAGAGAGGAAGAAAGAAAAAAGAATCAAAAGAAATGAAGACAACCTCAGGGACCTCTGGGACAATGTGAAACACCCCAATATTCTAATCATAGGAGTCTCAGAAGAAGAAGACAAAAAGAAAGACCATGAGAAAATACTTGAGGAGAAAATAGTTGAAAACTTCCCTAAAATGGGGAAGGAAATAGTCACATAAGTCCAAGAAACCCAGAGAGTCCCAGACAGGATAAACCCAAGGAGAAACACCCCAAGACACATATTAATCAAATTAATAAAGATCAAACACAAAGAACAAATATTAAAAGCAGCAAGGGAAAAACAACAAATAACGCACCAGGGGATTCCCATAAGGATAACAGCTTATCTTTCAATAGGAACTCTTCAGGACAGAAGGGAATGGCAGGACATACTTAAAGTAATGAAAGAGAAAAACCTACAACCCAGATTACTGTACCCAGCAAGGATCTCATTCAGATATGAAGGAGAATTCAAAAGCTTTACAGACAAGCAAAAGCTGAGAGAATTCGGCACCACCAAACCAGCTCTTCAACAAATGCTAAAGGATATTCTCTACACAGGAAACACAGAAAGGGTGTATAAACTTGAACCCAAAACAACAAAGTAAATGGTAATGGGACCATACTTATCAATAATTACCTTAAATGTAAATGGGTTGAATGCCCCAACCAAAAGACAAAGACTGGATAAATGGATACAAAAATAAGACCCCTATATATGCTGTCTACAAGACCCAAAAACAAGGGACACATACAGACTGAAAGTGAAGGGCTGCAAAAAGATATTTCATGCAAACAGAGACCAAAAAAAAGCAGGAGTAGCAATACTCTTATCAGATATAATAAACTTTAAAATAAGGGCTGTGAAAAGAGACAAAGAAGGACACTACATAATGATCAAAGGATCAATCCAAGAAGAAGGTATAACAATTATAAATATATATGCACCCTGCATAGGAGCACTGCAATATGTAAGGCAAATGCTAACAAGTATGAAAGGGAAAATTAACAATAACATAATAATAGTGAGAGACTTTAATACCCCACTCACACCTATGGATAGATCAACTAAACAAAAAATTAACAAGGAAACACAAACTTTAAATGACACAATGGACCAGCTAGACCTAATTGATATCTATAGGACATTTCACCCCAAAACAATAAATTTCACCTTTTTCTCAAGTGCACACGGAACCTTCTCCAGGATAGATCACATCCTGGGCCATAAATCTAGCCTTGGTAAATTAAAAAAAAAAAAATTTGAAATCATTCCAATCATCTTTCTGACCACAATGCCGTAAGATTAGATCTCAATTACAGGAAAAGAAAACTATTAAAAATTCCAGCATATGGAGGCTAAACAACACGCTTCTGAATAACCAACAAATCATAGAAGAAATCAAAATATGCATGGAAACTAATGAGAATGAAAACACAACAACCCAAAACCTATGGGACACTGTAAAAGCAGTGCTATGGGGAAGGTTCATAGCAATACAGGCTTACCTCCAGAAACAAGAAAAAGTCAAATAAATAACCTAACTGTACACCTAAAGCAGAGAAGGCAATGGCACCCCACTCCAGTACTCTTGCCTGGCAAATCCCATGGATGGAGGAGCCTGGTGGGCTGCTGTCCATGGGGTCGTGAAGAGTCGGACAGGAGTGAGCGACTTCACTTTCACGTTTCATTTCCATGCGTTGGAGAAGGAAATGGCAACCCACTCCAGTGTTCTTGCCTGGAGAATCCCAGGGACGAGGGAGCCTGGTGGGCTGCTGCTGTCTATGGGGTCGCACAGAGCCAGACACGACTGAAGCGACTTAGCAGCAGCAGCAGCAGCAGCACACCTAAAGTAACTAGAAAAGGAAGAAATGAAGAACCCCAGGGTTAGTAGAAGGAGAGAAACCTTAAAAATTAGGGCAGAAATAAATGCAAAAGAAACAAAAGAGACCATAGCAAAAATCAACAAAGCTAAAAACTGGTTCTTTGAGAAGATAAATAAAATTGACAAACCATTAGCCAGACTCATCAAGAAACAAAAGGAGAAGAATCAAATCAATCAGATTAGAAATGAAAATGGAGAGATGACAACAGACAACACAGAAATACAAAGGATCATAACAGACTACTATCAGCAACTACATGCCAATAAAATAGACAACTTGGAAGAAATGGACAAATTCTTGGAAAAGTATAACTTTCCAAAACTGAATCAGGAAGAAATAGAAAATCTTAACAGACTCATCACAATCACTTGGAAGAAATGGACAAATCCTTAGAAAAGTATAACTTTCAAAACTGAATCAGGAAGAAATAGAAAATCTTAACAGACCCATCACAATCATGGAAATTGAAACTGTAATCAGAAATCTTCCAGCAAACAAAAGCCCAGGACCAGACGGCTTCACAGCTGAATTCTACCAAAAATTTAAAGAAGAGCTAACTCCTATCTTACTCAAACTCTTCCAGAAAATTAAATGGGCTTTTAAATGTTTCATTGGCTCACTCCCCCTAACAATTTGTGGAAAAGAGTATCTGACAAAACTTGTGACTTACAGAATTTTTTGCTAAAAACCATTATTTGTGACATTTTTCTAGAATCATTTTCCTAAGAATATATCATGGGCCAATCCTTCCTACTTCCTCTAAGCTCAGTGGAGAATAGCAGGACTTTGTTTTTAATCATATCAAGTTTTGACCCAGAACTCTACATCTTTATAACTCTTGATCTGACTCAAACTCTATGAGCCTCTGGTTCCTCATCTGTAAAATGAGGATTGAAGTGGTTTTAGACTCTTCACAATTTTTTAATAGAGAAAGTGAGCTCTTTTTCTTTTTTCTTTATGAAATTCAAAGATCAGGTCTAAATTTTTCCTTTCACTTCCTGACACGGTTTCATTTAAGTTCATGATTTTGAAGAAAAAGCAACTTTAGGGTTTATTGCCAAAAATTTGCATGTGGGTTTGACACATTCCTGTCAATTGTTAAAAAACAAGAAAAATGAATGTTTACCAAAAAATAGTAAGAATAAGAAGGAGAAAATGGAAAAGATAGCAGAAGAATCAAAGAAAAGTAGAAGAATTAGGTAAAATTTTCAAAAAGCTCTGGAAGGTTAGTTGTTACATAGGGACAACTTCCGTAAAAGATTGAAAACCATCTTCCCAGAAAGATCCAGATATCCAGACTCACAGAAGGATCACTGGGCATAGCACAGCTCATATAGACTAGAGGACCAGTGAGAGATTGAGTCAGCATTCCCATCACTAATTGTGCAGCTATTGTTAAACAAGGAACGTGTCAGTTGACCTTCCCTGAAAGCCAAAAGAACAGAAAATCACCTATAAACCCAGCAGGAGTAAAATGCTTACTTATGGAAGAAGAATTGGCATATTTCACCTGACTGTCCCTTGACACCCCATGAATACACCTCATGTCTCTTAAGGAACCTATAAGTCCCTCAAATGATAATGAGTCTCTGGACATTAAATCAGGTGATGATGGAAAAATTATACCTGTCTGCACTTGGAGCATAGGTGAGGTGAAGTTAAACTGAATAAATCCAAGACTGTTATACTAGATCAGTGATTACATATTTCATATTAATTCCTATTTCATTAAGTTATTGGCAAGATTAAGTGAAATGATGTGAAGTTCCTGGTATTGTGAGGATTTAAAATGGTAGCTATTTACATCACCATTACTGCAGCTGCAGGGTCTTCCTATGTTATGAGGCATTAGGAAACAAAGGCAGAAATAAGAAAGGGAGGTTAATGGCAGGGCATACTCTGGAAAATGGTAAGAGTTAGTCTTGGTCAGCAGGAGTGGTCAGCAAATATGAGAGATCATAAGGTCATTGAAAGAGAGGCTGTTGCAGACTTTTACACTTTGACCTCAAAATAACCTTGAGATCATCTAATTCAACCGCCTATATCTATAGAAGCACAAACATTGTTGAGAGGTTAAGTTTCTAAAGATATGTTTTCAATAACTAATTACTTAGATAGGCTAGATGACATATACTCCTGACTTTCACCAATCTAGGTCTGAGGGCTTTGCTTTCTAAAGAATAAATTCCATTTAAAAGTTTTTTTAATCAAAATGTATTAATCAAGACTCTTCTGAATTGCAAGGTAATGCCCACTCAAACTAAATGAAGTCGAGAATGTGCTGGCTGACATAAGTGAAACAGAGCTTCAAGGAAGAAAGGATTCAGATACTCACACATAATCTTAAGACCTCAGTTTCATTAGTTTTCTTTCTTTGAGGGTGGGTTCTCTTCTTTGGATGTTAGTCAATGCAGAAGCCCTAGTTAAAGAATAACTTCTCTGTCCCCACAATTAGACCAAAATTCCAAGAGTGAGTGTCCTCACCTATCTTGGTCTCTGTGCTCCATCTCTTGAGTCAAGCATTGTCATCAAAAGAAAATGGTCTATTCTGATTGTCACATGGCCATTCCTGGCAATGGAAGAGTAGCCCATCCTAACACAAATCAAATGAATGAAGCTAGGAAGTTACTCCCCAGAATAAATTTGGATGCTATTAGGAGAAAAATTAAAAAGGCAATAGATGCAGGGCAAGCAAAACCAGCAGATTCCCACTAAAACTAGTTTTATGAGGATAGAGAAAGTTACAAAAGACAAAACTCAAGTTTAAATTCAGAGTTCTTTAGGATACATAATTCTTGTTTTCAGACCACAGGCAACTGTCCAATTCCTAAGGCACTTCCAAAGAATGAAAAAGGTCAGAGATCTGCAGACTCTTGTCTCTCATCTTTCTTCATAGACTTAAAAATACTAAAGCAAGAATTTACACTTAAATTGCAGTTCTCTTACTAAGACCAGTTTTAAGCAATCAGATTGGTCATTCTATTGATCCCACTCAGAAAGATAAGTCAAACATCAAATTGACCTTTTCAGTCTAGAATTTCTATAAGTCCTAGACAATGTCTTCTTTGTTCTCTTTTATAGTTTTCTTATCCATTTTTTATTCTGCTTTTTTTTCCTTTTTCATTCTTCTCCTATTCACCCTCATTCGTACGTATGTTTTCATATCAAACCCCTGGATTCAACTTAAGTTCTCCTTTATTTTCTGTGAGTAAAATAAAGATCTTGATTAAATTTTACTCTATTCCACTCATTCAATAAATACCTGAATTCTAGATACTATTTTAGGTACTTGCGTGACAAGCATAAACAAGGTAGACAAGATTCCTATTCTCATAGAATGTACACTCTAGGGTGGGGAAAATGTTATCACCTACTCATGCTTCTTTGTCTGCTGTGATCCACCAAGACCTATGGTCATCATAAATTCTGGGTACCTTTCAAAGCACATCAGATTGAATCTTCCTAACTCACTGTGGGAGATAGAGTTAATTTCAAGGACCCTACTTTATAGATATCATTTCAGTTCAGTTCAGTTCAGTTCAGTCACTCAGTCATGTCCGACTCTTTGAGACCCCATGAATCACAGCACACCAGGCATCCCTGTCCATCACAAACTCCCAGAGTGTACTCAAACTCATGTCCATTGAGTCAGTGATGCCATCCAGCCATCTCATCCTCTGTCAACCCCTTCTCCTCCTGCCCCCAATCCCTCCCAGCATCAGAGTCTTTTCCAATGAGTCAACTCTTCGCATGAGGTGGCCAAAGTATTGGAGTTTCAGCTTTAGCATTAGTCCTTCCAATGAACATCCAGGGCTGATCTCCTTTAGAATGGACTGGTTGGATCTCCTTGCAGTCCAAGAGACTCTCAAGAGTCTTCTCCAAAATCACAGCTCAAAAGCATCAATGCTTTGGCACTCAGCTTTCTTCACAGTCCAACTCTCACATCCATACATGACCACTGGAAAAAACATAGCCTTGACTAGATGGACCTTTGTTGGCAAAGGAATGTCTCTGCTTTTTAATATGCTATCTAGGTTGGTCATAACTTTCCTTCCAAGGAGTTAGCGTCTTTTAATTTCATTGCTGCAATCACCACCTGCAGTGATTTTTGGAGCCCCAAAAAATAAAGTCTGACACTGTTTCCACTGTTTCCCCCCATCTATTTCCCATGAAGTGATGGGAGCAGATGCCATGATCTTAGTTTTCTGAATGTTGAGTTTTAAGCCAAAGTTTCCACTCTCCTCTATAATATGCCAGGTATTATTGGGCTGGCTGAAAATTTTGCTCAAGTTTTCTGTAAGATGTTACAGGAAAACCCAAATGAATTTTTTGGCCAGCCTGATATTTCAGGTTTTGGATCAGTAATGGAAGGAATGATGCAAAAGCTGAAACTCCAGTACTTTGGCCACCTCATGCGAAGAGTTGACTCATTGGAGAAGACTCTGATGCTGGGAGGGATTGGGGGCAGGAGGAGAAGGGGATGACAGAGGATGAGATGGCTGGATGGCATCACTGACTTGATCGACGCAACTCTGAGTGACCTCCGGGAGTTGGTGATGGACAGGGAGGCCTGGCGTGCTGCAATTCATGGGGTCGCAAAGAGTCGGACATGACTGAGCAACTGAACTGAACTGAACTGAACTGAATATTGACCTGCATTATCCTCATGAGTCTAGTAAGGGACATCAATAAATAAAATGGAAACTTAAGAGTAAATGATGTCAAAACAGCAAATTAGTGGTGAACCTAAAATAGTTTTCAGCCTTTCTGTCTTGATGTATAATAACACAGCTCTGAGCAAATGATCACTTGACCAAAGCCCCTGAGAGGATGTGGCATCAGCAACAAAAGCCATCTTCAGTGCCTGCTACACAAGGCAAACTAAAGAATTTCATATTTCCCAGTCAAGACCATGCTGCAACTTTACAAGGATCTCCACTGATATGCCTCTTTCAAACATGTCTACTATTCAACCTTGTACTCAAGGTCTTCATGAATGCAATGTGATAAGATAAGGTGGACAGGACATGATATGATAGGAAAGTAGCAATTCAGCTTCCATTTCAGGCAGTCTAGTTTCAGAGACAAATATTCTAACCATTCTGCTATGCTGCATCAAAGAAGTCCTTAATAAAGAGAAAGTACAATTCACAAAAGAAAGAACAAAATTCACCTGAATGAAAAGTACCAACTTAAAGATAATGTAAAATAATACGAACAAGTAACAGAATACAAATAGTTACTTGTAATTCATACACAGTTAGGAAACAGTGTTCAGAACAGATTAAAATGTCCACTAATGGGAGTTCCCTGGTGGTTCAGTCATTAGGATTTGGTGCTTTCACTGCTGTGATCTAAGTTCAATCCCTGATCTAGAAACTAAGATCCTACAAGATGCAAGACATGGGCAAAAGAAACAAAAAGCCCATATCTGAGTTAAAAAATATGAGCCAAACATGTGGACAAACAAAAATGTAGAAAACATTTTTGGTCCCAATAGGGCAAAAAAAAAAAGAGCTCAACTTCAAGTAGCAATCTAAAGCATCACCTACTAAAGTAACAACAGAATACCATTTTATACTTCTCAAATTGGTGGGAAAAAAGGGCTGACCTAATGAAGTAATGATAGTGTAAACTTCTGGAAGCAACTGAGTTGCTACAACCACTTCTAAGAACAATTTGGCAACAGATCAGTAATTTTTAAAAGGGACATAATTTACTACTCAACAATACCATTTTTAAGTATGTAACCTATAGAAACTATTGTTGTGTCCCAGAAGACTGTTTGAGAATGCTTACACCAGCATTTGTGACATTGTATTATAAACAACCCAAATACCCATCAGTAGAAGGAGATAATTAAGATGGGATGCAGTAGAATTTTAAATGAAAAGCCATATGTATGTGATTTAACATGAACAGAGGTCAAAAACATAATGCTGAGTGAAAAAGGTACCCTGTAGATTATTAGAGCATAGTATAATTTCTGAATATTTTAAATATTCGATATTATACATATCTATACAAAAATTATCTAGAAAATTATTTCCCAGAAGTAGAGAAACATGATGTGAAGTTCACCTCTCTAACTCAGGAGAGGGTAAGAGAGCAAATGGGCACAGGGTGGGATAAAGGGAATGAACATTATATGTTATGCTTTGTTTATTTTACATTAAAAAAAAAAACATGAAACAAGACTGACAAAACAAAACCTTTATCGATGTGAAAATCCTAGGGCTATACAATTTGTATAGTTTTATGTTTTCTGCATTCCTCAACATTTTAAAAAGAAAACTCCATATGCCCACTACTTCCCATCTCTCCCTCTTGTTCTCCTTCCCTTCCCCTGCTTCGTGGTTCCAGATTGGCAGAAGAACAGAAGAGTAGGGGTTCTGATCCCCACTAGGGTTTAAAGCACTTGTTCTCTTGCCTGGACCATCTTCCACTCTTACCCAACTGTAGTCCTACTCTACAAAGTGGCAAAAAGAAGATTTAATAAGAGCAACTCACACCACTTAAAATCTTTAAGAGTTGCCCACTGACTTTCAGGTGCAGATGAAAATCCTGCCTATAAAGATTGGAGTTTTTTTTTAACTAAGCTGCTCAGTCTTGTACTAAAGAGCTTTCCCTTTCATTCTCTCTCACTGGCCCCAGTAGCCTTTCTGTCCTTTCAAAGTACTACTACCCATCTGGCCCAGACATGTATCACATGGTCAACTTTCTGCTAGGACTGCCTAGCCCTGGCCTTGACTCCCCAGTCCCACTTATCCCATAGAGCCCTCTCCACACATAGTATATTTAGGGAAGCTTCCACAACAGATGCCTGGCCCACCTTAGATCAGATGATGTGGTTCAGTGCTCTGGGTGCAATCTTGATTCTTTCAGAACATCACTTGGTCAGGAGGGCTTAAATTCTATTGCGCAGTATATCTGCTGATTCACATTCATGGTGAACTGTTTCTTTATGAGCTATCTGTAAGAATCGTCCCCTCTTGCTCCACAAACAAAGCTACCAGATCTTTATTTCACGCTCCTCTCTTTTGTTTCAGTTTGTTTTTTTCTGGCCTCTGAGAGTTTCATTGACTTTTGGAGATGTTCAATCCCACCTATGAAATGTTTCTTACCATATTTCATCCAGTGTTTGGGATATTTTGAAACTGGAGGAATTCTTGTTATCCTATTAAACACTATTACAAGAAATGTAATTTCTCCAACTAAGAATGTCAATATGCTCTTATGTTATTGAAAGTGGGGTCAGGCTATTGGCCACTTGAAAGCCAATAAAGAGGCAAGATTGGTTGGAAAGGAAAACTTCCTTTATTGCGGAGGCTGGCAACCTGGGGCAGGGGACTCCCCCTACTGATAATCAATGGGCAAGAGCTTTAAAAATGGGCGTTTCAAGGGTATATAAGTGGAGCGAGGAGCTACACTTAGAAACTGCACAGTCAGCTCTGACAGTCACTTGAAATTGGTCTTATGAGGAACATCTTGATTCCTTTGAGTAGCATAGGGCTTCCCTCGTGGCTAAGTCGGTAAAGAATATGTCTGCAACACAGGAGACCTGGGTTCGATTCCTGAATTGGAAAGATCCCCTGGAGAAGAGAAAGGCTACCCACTCAAGTATTCTGGCCTGGAGAATTCCATGGACTGTATAATCCATGGGGTCACAAAGAGTCAGACACAACTGAGTGATTTTCAATTAAATTAAGTCTTCGGTTCCAGGGTTGGTTTCTCAATTCTTTGAAATAAGTTCCTGGAATTATGACAGCTTATATCATGGCTACGGTCTGGTCATCATGTAGTTAACTTCTTCCACTTGGTGGGGGTTTCAGTATCTACAGAACAGCTCAAAGAATATAGCTCAGAATATTACCAATAGCTGTTGAGAAGGAACTAAAGGTCCTTGACTCTGCTTAATGACTAAACTGTTATTATTTGGCTTTGTTTGACTCTTTTTCTTTGCTTTTCTCCTCTCTCCTCTGATTAAACTTATTCTGTAGCTAAAGTTTTTCTACAGACAAAGACAGGTTGAGGGGATAGAGGGGAGGGGAGGAAAGGACCATAGTGCCCTGCTCTGTTTCATTTACTTTCTTATTTAAGAAAACTCATCATTTCACTACACTATAATCTCCCTGAGAGAAGGCAAATATATGGGTTTTGACTTGTCACCATTTTTTTTTAACAGCGCTTCCACAGAGTAGGTACTCAAAACACATTTGCTGAATGAATGAACAGATCAGAGCTAGAGGGTAGGGGTTTCCCTTGGAGCACCTTGCTGGAGAGCAGGCTGATAAAACATAACCAATAGGCGATACGACAAATTCCAAGATGTTCAACATTCTCCCAGGCACTGGGAGATGAAAGCCTCAGAGTCTTTGATCACCAGAAAATGTGGCTACCCCACTAGTCTACTGTCATTAATCTTTAATGCATGTTTCACTCCATCCATCCCTCACTTAAGTTTCCATATTCATCATTAATTCTGACATCAGTAGGCTGAATTCCTCTGAGGCCCAAGGCACTAAAGCTTTCTCTTCAAATGCCAAAGGCACGTTTTTTAAAAGACAGGCATAATTTTTGCCTACAAGATTTTGTATAACAATATTACCAATTAGCCTCTTGTACCATCCAAATAAATTGCCTACTAGTCATCACTTTAAGGGATTAATTGACCATGCAAATACTGAGAGGCATAAAATTCTGCTGCCAAATAGAGACCTAGTTAAGGCCTTTTAAGTGTTCCTCCTTGGGAGTGAACTCCTTTATATTTTAATCATATTGTATCATTTGAGTGAAACAAAGTCCACTTAAGTTTTCTGCCCCCAGGATGATCCTCAATTTATTTGTCCTTTGCCATTTGGGATTAGCCTTTCTTCAAACAGTTCACACAAAGCAAGTAGGATGTTAGAAGGTAAATGTTAGAATTCCAGCCTGTTTTCCATATCTCTCCTTGAACCTGGGGGAGACCAACCATGGCAGAATCCCACCTGAATTATCTGAGCTATGGATAGAGTCAGAGTGTTGGTAATGGGAACCATATTCCTTAAATATCCTCTAATTCTAAAGAAACATTAGGGAAGTGTATAAGGCAGCGTCACTTAGGTAGGGTCCCAGCAGGAAATAAATGGCACAAATAGAAAAATGAAGAGAGTTAAATAAAGGGACTATTTACAAATGGTATAAGAAAACCATTAAAGGCTATACTAGTGCTCTGATGTTAGTGCCAACAGAGCTGTCCCCTCTGCTTAGCTGAAAGGAGCTGGGAGAGGGTGCAGTTATGGGAACTTGGACAGAAAGAGACGTATGGAGAGGACCACCTCCCAAAGAGCTGTGATCTTTGGGCAAAGTGACAGCCAGTCCAAAGTTATCCCTTAAGGAGACAGCCAAGGGAATATAATGTCCCAGCCTCTCCCTTCTTCCCTCTTCCCATATCCTGGCAGGACTTCCCACTGGCTGCTCCCAACAGGAAGGCAGAAAGTAAAGGAGTTCACCAAGACTGCCCACAGACCCTGGCCTCTTGAAAACAGAACAGAACATGTTAAAAAAAAAATTGAAAAATTGAGTATACATCTGGAGGGTAAAACAGAAGATTTCCAATACAGCAGGGACCAGAGGCACCTAGGAAGGACTCACAAAAACACAGATTCCACAAACTCCACTCTCCCTGAATCAAATCGTAGCAAAAGTCATAGGCAGATGAATTTTGAGCAAACTGTATAGGCTATTATGATGCACACCTGTCATTAAGATTATGCAGCATTTTTAATTTAAAACCCTGATATTAACTTTCATTTTATACTTATTATTTCAGAAAAATTAAAGATCTTGGTGTTGCAAATTTGGCTTTGTATAACATCATTTTTTATTGATTATCCAAAGAGAAGGTGATATTAAGGAACCTAGTCTTTTAACTTGGGTACAGAAATCCACCCTGTTCACAGTGATATTGTTGTGCCCATGGTAAATGCTTGTTTGTTGGTAAATAGCCACTATCCTCAGCTCCCAGGAATCCAATGTCTACCCTGGTTGCCCAGAACTTCCTCAATCCGGCAACTAAAGCATTAACACTTCAATAGACTAGTACCCCAACATCTAGCATGACTAGCTATTTTGAATATCATATTTCAGTTTTCAACAGATTTGTTCTACTCTTCAACCAACTTTCCCTTTTATTCAGGAATTCTAAATTTTCAAATTTGGTAAATCTCTAAAGTAATGTTTTTTTTGAGAATTTTTAAAATTTTTATGCAGTTCAAATCAGAGTGCATGGTTCATTTTATATTGAAGAATATTTGGAAGAATAGTTGATTTATAATTTTGTATTCATTTCTGGTATACAGCAAAGTGATTCAGTTATACAAATATATATATATATATATATATATATATGCTTCTTCATATTCTTTTTATTATGGTGCCATTACAGGATATTGAATATAGTTCCCTGTGCTATACAATAGAATCTTGCTGTTTGTTCATTCTGTATATAATATTTTGCATCTAGCAGAAATATTAATGAACCCAGCAGCCAAACACTGTTATCAAAGAGACAGAGGGCTGTACCAATCAATCAGCTGGATGGTTTGCCACCAAATTAACAGCAGTGAATTATACATTTTTTCCTCTATATCAGTTTTCACTTCAAAATCCAATAACTCTTTATCTTGAGTCCAAGAATAATCACAGGAGCATAAATCTAAGAAAATGGCATTGGCAACCAGAATCCTGTGTTCATATTCTTCTCTGTCATAATCAGCTGGTTGATCTTGGTCAAGTTATTTAAACTCAGGTCTCAGTTTCCTTGTTACTTAAAAATCAAAAACAAACAAACAAACAAAAGTCTTGCTCATAATGTTTCTGGTCAAAGTACCGTTATTCAAAACAGACCTTGTTTTTAATCAGTGAGGAAGAACAAAGAAAAGAAGAAAACAAGAAAGATAAAATGAGCAGAAAAAAATAGTGTTAATATATTCTAATGTATAATCATATAAATAATGACACCTCCCATGTATGAAGCTGTTATGTCACCAAGCACATAGCAGTGGTATTGCAAACATAATTTTCACCCAAGTCCTGGTAGGTAGTATTCTTAAATCCACTGCACCAAAGGGGAGATTAAGCTCTGAAAACAACATATTTAAGAGCACCCAATAACAGTCCAACAACTTCCTGGACTCCCAAGAGACACTCTGAACTGCTACCCATAATAATAAAACCATCAATGTACAGTCCCATGATTATCAGTTCAGTTCAGTTCAGTCACTCTGTCATGTCCAACTCTTTGCGACTCCGTGAATCGCAGCACACCAGGCCTCCCTGTCCATCACCAACTCCCGGAGTTCACTCAGACTCACGTCCATCGAGTCCATGATGCCATCCAGCCATCTCACCGCCTGTCGGCCCCTTCTCCTCCTGCCTACAATCCCTCCCAGCATCAGAGTCTTTTCCAATGAGTCAACTCTTTGCATGAGGTGGCCAAAGTACTGGAGTTTCAGCTTTAGCATCATTCCTTCCAAAGAAATCCCAGGGCTGATCTCCTTGAGAATGGACTGGTTGGATCTCCTTGCAGAAACAAGATATTTAAAATTGCTTGCCAATCAATCATTTACATCTCACTCCAGTAAAACAAAAGGAAATGAGCATTGGTTTTTAATGAGAAACTCTTTTGAGACTGTAATACTGAGAAACATACATTTTCTGAAGACATCTCTATTTACCTGGATAAATTCTAGAATTTTAATACGTCAGAAAGAGTCAATCTTGTAAGTAATTTAGAGACGTTCTAAAAAAATGAATAAACAAACAAAAAAACTATTGATTTATGTTCCTGCAGAGTTTGTTTACATGTTTATTAACAGGATCAATATCAAAGTAACTCATGTCTCAGGAACTTTAGTTGTAGTTGTAGCAAGCAGTTTCTCAGGAGACTGAAGGTGTAATCACACGATTTTAGGTCCTTCCAACTCTTCCTTCACAACAGTAGGTAAATGATTTGATCTTCAATCCCCCATCATATCTTGGAAAATGACCTCATGGGATCTAATACGTACTATTTAACAAAAAGACCACAATGGTGACAAGAATAAAAGCCAGTTCATTGACTCTCGAGAATAGAATAAGAGGAAAATTTTTAAAAATCAGTCTTTTTCTGTTTATGAAAATACACTGACTGTTTCCTACATTTTAGAATTTGTAGAAAATGTATCACAAAGACCCATTTTCATCTAACACAGGGCTCTAGAGTCCCCAAGAGCTCTTGCCTCCTAATCTCAGGAAGTACCCACAAGAGCAACAGAAAGGCCATGTTATCACTGCCCTGCTCTTCCAGAAGGTGTAGGCATTCTTCTGAGTTGGTAATTCTAGTGATGGCTGCTTGTTAGAAAAGCAGGAACTGGAGCTTCACTTCAGCCTCCTGAATAAAACACTTGGGGGTTTTAATAAGTTCTTCAGGTGATTCTGATTTAGGCTCAAGTCCAAGCATGGTTGCTCCACACCAGATGTCTTAGATTTGCCTGATAAGCTGGTGAAATGGATCAGCCTCTGAAAACCCCTCCAAAAGAAATTCTGTCTCAGTGAGTCTCAGATCTTGTTACCAACTGAGTTATTTCCCTGTTCCAAAACTTATATGTTGAAGCCCTAACTGGCACATCCTCAGAATGACTTTATTTGGATATGTCACTTTAAAGTAGCAATAGTTACTTGAGTGAATGAGACTGTTAGGGTGCGTCCTGGTTCAACTTGATTGGGAATAGGACAAACAGAGGGACACCAGGGAAAAACAGGCACAGAAAAAAGAACTTGTGAAAAGGCAACAGGAAGGCAGCCATCTGCAAGACAAAGAGAGAAGCCTCAGAAGAGGCCTAACCCTACCAACCTTCATCTTGGACTTCCAGCCTCGATAACAGTGAAAAATATATTTATGTTGGTTAAACCAGCCAGTCTGTGGTATTTTGTTTCAGCAAAGTATCTGTATTTTCAATCACCACCACAGATATTTCTTCTAACCAGCAAGCTTGGGAAACTCTATCCTTCACACTTTCCACTCAGATGTGGTCCTCAAAATAACAGTCTTGACACTGCATCCACTGAATCAAATTTCATAGTTTAACAAAATTCCCAGGTGATTTACATCCACTGTAAATACTGCCGTGTACCACAGCCTAGGATTACCAAATCTAGCAAATAACTATTTACAATAGTTGGGATATACTCACCCATACATATATAGGTAGTCATATTTATACTAAAAAATTATTTTTACTGGAAATTCAAGTTTACCTGGGCATCTTATATTTACCTGAAGGAAACCAGATACGTTTACCAGAATTTCAAGAAAAGGCATCCAAAGACTCAATTTTTGTTTCTGAAAGTAGACTTTAGGACTGTATGTTTCTTATCCCAAAACTGACTAATGTAACAGCACTCAAAAGGACTGACATTTCCATTAGTTAAAAAAAGAGCAAATCTCAATGATCTTGTCTAATCTTAAGGTACTGAAATTTCTCACTGGAAACATCTATACCAATCTTTGCCCTTAAAGCCAACAGCTTGTTTTTGGAAGGCAACCCTGAGTTCAGAGCTCCTCATGACCCAAGCAGCCTCCAAAACATCACATGACTATATCTTGTGGGGATACCATACCCTTCAAAGAAGTTCATTTATTTTGTTTTGTTTTTAAATCACAAAATGTTAGCACTGGAAATTTTCTTATAAAGTTGTGAGCTTAAAAATTTGTTTAAATAAAATTATGAGCTTAACCTTTAGGTACAGTGATAGTAATCCTAACAATTAGTATTTATAGAGCAGTTACAAAACATCAGAGAACTTTACAAACATTTTTTCAAACTCCCCAAAGAGTAGATATGACCTCATTTTCATAGCAATAACACAGCTAACATTAGTGATTATTTACTATATGCTGGGCACTGTGCCAAAGTGATTTACTATATTACACTGTCTATCCTTAAACTAATTCTCTAACATAGATATTATTTGCCCCATTGTGCAGATGAGGCAAGTTATTTTCCCAACATTCAGAGACCTGATAAACAACTGAGCTGAGATTCAAACACAGGCAAAACATCTCCAAAGCTCTCATTGCAAATTACTGACATCATATCATCTGATACAGGAAGCATCTCACATTCAAGAATTGAATCTATTTCCCTGATGTCAGAACTGAACAATTGAACCCATGCCTGTGCTTTTAAATACCATTTTTATGTAAACAAACTGGAAGCCTTAAGTGGCTGAAGGAGCGCAGTATGGGGTGTTTCAATCAGCAATGCTAGGAGTCTTCCCTGAAAAGCTTCAGTTCAAAGATTTCCCCACTCTATCAATATGGCAGATGGACAGGAGAAAACAAACACAGCAAGGTCACCTGGCAATCCACAGTTGCCATGACTGATCAACTGGATCTCTAGTTGGTGATATTGTTTAGAAAAAGCAGAACCGGACCAGGAGGAAAAATCACAAGAGGACACAGAGAAGTATGTCATCAGTGCCTGGGTTCAAGGACTAACTTTTGCAGGGTATTGAAGTATCCATACTGGAACATATTTACTCATTCAGTAAGCACACACTGAATGTTCTTTATTCACCAAGCATTCATCTACTCTTTACTAGTCGACTTCAGTTTCAATAAAAGCATACTTCAGACATACCTCTGACCACAATGGGAAATATTCCCTGCACATCAACAACAGTAGTAACAACCTCTTACTTTAAGAACTTCTGAATTTACAATTCGGTAAGAGGTACTTTTTTATTTAAGTTTTACACCACCATATTCCACATGTATTATTATATCTTGGCTCTACTGCCCACTAACTGTGGATCTTGGGCAATTTACTTAACTTCTCTGAGCCTCAATTTCCTCATCAATAAAACATGGGAACAAAGAATATCTAGCTCATATGGTGACTGGTGGGATTGAGTTAGTCAATGTGTCTAAAGTAGAAGGAAGGGTATCTGGCACACAGTAATTACTATAAAGTGTTGCCTATTTCAGACAAGCAAATTGAGGTTCCTGGAAAAGAATTTCTTCAAGTATGGTCCTGGACCACCTGAGTCAAAATCCCTTAGGGTGTCCATGAAGAAAAGCAGATTCCTGGGCTTATCTAACTGCATCAAAATGTCAGCTGGTTATCATGAGCCCTCTTTGTCCTCCAGGTGATTCTTATGTACGTAAATGTTTGAGAAGTTCTATCTTGGAGGATAAGGAGGCTGTCTTTGCCACTTGACAGTACATACAGCAGACAGGTCCATTAGAAAGGGCTCAATCCCTTGCACATATCAAAATGCCAAAGAGAATGGAATTTTAAGCCGTTTTTCCAAGGAAACATGTTACCCTAGTAACAAGCAGAACCAGGATTTTGATGTACAGTGTGACTGTTTAGGTCTGCTCTCAGCCACCCTACCAGCAGGAACAGAAATGTACCCAGAAGAGACTTACCTGCCTCTGAAGTTGGAGTCAAATGAAATCTCTCAGAATATCTTGTTTTGTGTCGGACTTCAGGCCACCTTGTGCAATAAACCGGAGTGTCATTTCTGGAGCTAATTTAGAGTGGTCTTTCTTACTCTAAGGAAGGTTTCAGTTCAGTTCATTTCAGTCGCTCAGTCGTGTCCGAATCTTTGCAACCCCGTGAATCGCAGCATGCCAGGCCTCCCTGTTCATAACCATCTCCCAGAGTTCACTCAGACTCATGTCCATCGAGTCTGTGATGCCATCCAGCCATCCCATCCTCGGTCGTCCCCTTCTCCTCCTGTCCCCAATCCCTCCCAGCATCAGAGTCTTTTCCAATAAGTCAACTCTTCGCATGAGGTGGCCAAAGTACTGGAGTTTCAGCTTCAGCATCATTCCCTCCAAAGAAATCCCAAGGTTGATCTCCTTCAGGATGGACTGGTTGGATCTCCTTGCAGTCCAAGGGACTCTCAAGAGTCTTCTCCAACACCACAGTTCAAAAGCATCAATTCTTTGGTACTCAGCCTTCTTCACAGTCCAACTCTCACATCCATACATGATCACAGGAAAAACCATAGCCTTGACTAGACGGACCTTAGTCAGCAAAGTAATGTCCCTGCTTTTGAATATGATATCTAGGTTGGTCATAACTTTTCTTCCAAGGAGTAAGCGTCTTTTAATTTCATGGCTGCAGTCACCATCTGCGGTGATTTTGGAGCCCAAAAAAATAAAGTCTGACACTGTTTCCCCATCTATTTCCCATGAAGTGATGGGACCGGATGCCATGATCTTCGTTTGCTGAATGTTGAGCTTTAAGCCAACTTTTTCACTCTCCTCTTTCACTTTCATCAAGAGGCTTTTTAGCTCCTCTTCACTCTCTGCCATAAGGGTGGTGTCATCTGCATATCTGAGGTTATTGATATTTCTCCCGGCAATGTTGATTCCAGCTTGTGTTTCTTCCAGTCCAGCGTTCCTCATGATGTACTCTGCATAGAAGTTAAATAAGCAGGGTGACAATATACAGCCTTGACGTACACCTTTTCCTATTTGGAACCAGTCTGTTGTTCCATGTCCAGTTCTAACTGTTGCTTCCTGACCTGCATACAGATTTCTCAAGAGGCAGATTAGGTGGTCTGGTATTCCTATCTCTTTCAGAATTTTCCACAGTTTATTGTGATCCACACAGTCAAAGGCTTTGGCATAGTCAATAAAGCAGAAAGAGATGTTTTTCTGGAACTCTCTTGCTTTTTCTATGATCCAGCGGATGTTGGCAATTTGATCTCTGGTTCCTCTGCCTTTTCTAAAACCAGGTTGAACATCAGGAAGTTCACGGTTCACATATTACTGAAGCTTGGCTTGGAGAATTTTGAGCATTACTTTACTAGCATGTGAGATGAGTGCAACTGTGCGGTAGTTTGAGCATTCTTTGGTGTTGCCTTTCTTCAAGCCATGCCTGCGGGGCAATCCAAGATGGGTGGGTCATGGTAGAGAGGTCTGACAGAATGTGGTCCACTGGAGAAGGGAATGGCAAACCACTTCAGTATTCTTGCCTTGAGAACCCCATGAACAGCATGAAAAGGAAGGTTTAGTGAAGAGCAAACCTCTGTCAGGGCTTCCCAATGGCTCAGTAGTAAATAATCCACCCGCCAATGCAGGATATGCAGGAAACTCAGGTTTGATCCCTGGGTCAGGAAGATCCCTGGAGAAGGAAATGGCAAGCCACTCCAGTATTCTAGCCTGGAGAATCCCACGGACAGAGGAGCCTGGCAGGCTACAGTCCATGGGGTCACAAAGAATAGGACACGACCGAGCGACTGAGAGCACACACACACACACAAACTTCTATCAATAGCTAGCTAGTGCGAGGCTGCTCTATAGCACAGGGTGTTCCCAGCTCTGTGATGACCTAGAGGGGAGGAATGGAGAGGAAGCATGAGAAGGAGGACCAAGGGGAAGGGCATTGTACAGCAGAAACTAACACGACACTGTGAAGCAACTATATTGCAATACAAATAAAATAAGCACACCCCTGAATCTCTGCTGGAAGGGTGAGACCTCCCCAGCAGCCAGCCAAAGTTAACCTTTATATTTCAAAATACCTGTCTACCAAGTAGAGCATCATTCTGGAGCAGTCCATACTCACTCCAGGAGGGCTGTCTACAATCAGGATGACCTTTGGGCCCAATAATGTCACTTTTGAGCATTTTCTTTAAAATAAGGTAGGTTTGGCTTTTTTGTGTTTTTTTTTTAATGGTGAGAAGGTGAAAAGATAAACCAGCTCTGATTCTTCAACAAATCAGTATTAAAAATGGGAAACAAAAGTAAGGAGGGGCTGCTTTAGATGGAAAAATACTTAAGAGACAATAACACCCAAAGGTAACTTGGGTTCATGATTGGGTCCTGCTTTAAAAATAAAAAATACTGTAAAAGATGTGAAAGGCAATTTGGAAAATTCAGAAATTTTAAAATAAACATGTTAGGTGATTTTAGGGTATTATACTTAATTTTCTTATATATAATAATGATATAACAGGCATGCTGGAAAATGTTTTTATGAGACACACTAGGATTAGAATAAAATGTCATGATTGATGTGTTTTATTTTTAAACACTCAAGAAAAGCACGGATCAATCAAATAAAGCAAATGCTAACAGGATAATTACAAGTGCTAGCCATATTTTTATGTGCATTATACAATCCTTCCTAATTTTATTTGGTTTGAAATTCTTCATAGTATAATGTAAATTTAAAAATACTCTTGAATGGCAAAGTTTGGGCCCAACAAATATACTTCTAGAAATTTGTAAATATTCATTTGTTCATTGAACAAATGTGCCAAATAGTAAGAAAATAGTTAGACAAATATTTAAGTTTATTGCAATATTACATGAACAGGTAAAAATTAATTTTTTAAAAGCTAACTATTCAACATTTAGAATCTATTAAACAATCCATAGTTCATGTGTATAATGCAAAGGTGTGCATCTCATAAAGACAATGATAAAAGTGTCTGTATCCAGAGTCATATGGAAATATGTTCAGGGTAAAATTATGTGGAAAAAAAAGTAGTTACGAAACAGCATGCATGCTGTTTCTGTAAATGAGACCATTTTTATAAAAAGAATGATGTATTTATTTAATAATAAAATTACAAGCTAATGTGCATTGAGAACTTACTTTTTCTAGTCCCTGGGCTGCATTATAGAATTATTTCACAATTACCAGCATTTTCCAGATTGGGACATTGAAGCTTAGAGAACTGCTCAAGATCATCCAATTAAAAGAAAATTTAAACCTGGCGTGTGGGATTTCCAAACCTGGACTCTCTATGCTCTGCTCTGGGGTTCACCCAAGCAGACAATAGGACTTAGCCAACACCAGCACATGTACATTGACTCTGGACCTATGGTGGGATGATGGGTAACTGTTTTCCTGTTATGTTTCCCTATAGCTTTTATTTTTTTCCCTATAACATTATTACCTGGCTCCTTTTATAAGTTTAGGAACAAATCATAAAAATGATAGGAAAAAATGCAACAATGAGCAGAATTTTCCTGATCCGGGTCCAGACATTCATTGTCTTCTGGCTGGATGACGCTGTCTGCTTATTCTGCTGCAACTCCAGGAGGCTGTTTCCAGTTACCGCTCTAAATTTCTCCCTCTGTTTACTTGTGCCTGGCTTAAACCCAGAGCCCAATCTATTTTTATCAAGCCTTCTTGCCTTGATGAACTTCCCCTGTAGTAATACTTTCCACTTAGTTGTGGATCATATTTTCCAAAAATGACTTCAATAACCTTTCTCATCCTATATGCTTTTTTTTTACCTATGTGACTTATATGTGACTTTGCTCCTTCCCCAGCAAGAGTGGTGTCTATACTCCTTCTGTTAAAGGGATTCCTGCTTTGATCATAAGTATGATAAAACTGATTCTATGTGACTTCACAGACTCAATCCATGAAAGATAATACAGCTTCCACCTGATTCTTTCTCTTAGGACACTTGCATCTGAAACCTAGTCAATCATGCTGTGAGGAAGCCTGGGTCACATGAGGCCATGTGTTGATGTTCTAGTTGACAATTCCAGCTAAAATCTAAACCAAGAGCCAGCACATGTGAATGAAGAAGTCTCTGAGCTGACTCCAGTCACGGCACTATCTGACTGCAGTTATGTGAGAAATTCAAGCCACCTTAAGAGAAAGTATCACTGATTCCTTACGTTCAACCATCAGCATGTTCTAGTAGTTCCAGCCTCAGAACACATGCAGCACTCCATCACTTCTCCTGGTCTCTTCTGGTCCAAGCCCCAAACATCACTTTCTGGAATTAAAGCAATAGTCCCAAAATCCTCCCCCACTCTGCACTCACTAGCACATAAGTCTACTTTCCATACATCTACAGAAGCGACGCTACAATCATACAACCACATCGTGTCACACACATCTTCTCAAAATCCCCAGTGGCTCCTCACTCCACTCTGAGTCCGTGCTGAAGTCCTTATAGTAGACAGCCAGCTGTATGTGCATGATCTGGCCTCCGTTACCTCTCCCAATTCTACTCAGCTACTTCGATTCTTCTCTCTTGTTCACTCACCTTCTGCCTGGCTGACCCATCTACTCATCTTCTATCCTCCACCCCCCAACACTTGCTGTTTCCTCAACCTGCAAGACTTTTTCTCCTGTCTTCTCTCAGGCTCATGCCTGCTCGACCTTAAAGTCTTTGCTCAGATAGTAGCCTTAACTGAGGCGTTCCTGACCTATCCTATGAAATTGGCACCATTCTTGTTCCCCAGCACTTCCTATTCACCTCCTATAATTTACTCTCTCTATGGTGTTCATCTCTTGGATGTTCCATATAATCAGTCTGTCATTTGTCTATCTCCACCCACCCCCACTAAAGTATAGCCTTCATGAAGACAGATTTCTGCCAATGTTGTTTATTCCTAATATCCCAGATTTAAGAATGATACCTGGCATATACTGGATGCTCACTAAATATTTTTTGTTCATGAATGAGTGCCTGAAAAATGGTAAGAGCTTAGAGTGTAGTTATTGGGAATTCCCCGGTGGTCTGGTGGCTAAGACTCTGCATTCCCAATGCAGGGGGCTCGGGTTGGATCCCTGGTCAGGAAACTAGATGCCAGATGCCACAACTGACAGTTCACAAGCCACCACTAAAAATTCCACATGCCGCAATGAAGGTCTCGCCCCCGTCCATCAAGATCTTTCCTGCTGCAACTGAGACCTGGCACAGCCAAATAAAAGCAAATAAAAATAACGTGTATCTATTATCATACTATTAATTGAGGTTAAAAACCCGAGATTTCTGATTCTGTATCTACTGTAGTAGGTTGAATGGTGGCTCCAAAAACAAATATGGCCAAGTCCTAAACCCCAGACATGAAAAGGCAACCTTACGTGGTAAAAGAATCTTTGTAGGGACTTCCCTGGTGGTCCAGTGGATAAGACATTGAGCTCCCAATGCAGGGGACCTGGGTTCAATCCCTGCTCAGGGGACTAGATCCCACATGCCACAAAGAAAACCCATTGCAACTAAATAACTAAAAATAAATAAATATTAAAAAAAAAGAATATTTGTAGAAGTAGGTAAGAATCTCAATATGAGATCAGGAGTCCCTACCAGAGGGGGGAGGATGATATGAGGAGGGTGGCATATACTGCAGCGGTGCACCCACAAGTCAGGGGCCCCAACGGTTGCCAAGCAGGCTCCAGAATCCAGGAGGAAAGGTACGGGATGAAATGTTTCTCAGAGCCTCCAAGGGGAACCCACCCTATGAACACCTTGACCTGAAACTTGAAGCCTCCAGAACTGAGAAATATTAAATATATACTGTAAGTCATCAAGTTTGTGATGATTTCCTACGGGTACACTAGGAAAATAGTACACCCACTATAACCTGTCTCCCTGGATGCTAAACTGGTGTGCAGTCTGGCCTAGCAATCTGGACTTGACCTTATTTTGCCAGTAGGCCTCATCATTAACTACACACCCTTTCCATGTGGACAAGTATGGCTTTTGCTCTAGCATGGGCAGTGCTTTGCTCTTTCCCTCACCAGCCCAGCCTGGCCCCTGGTTTGGATCCTTCTTAGCTGGCCCTGACCATGATTCTGTGCTGCAGCGAGATACTGATTAGGCTCTTTCGTCCCATCTCTCTGCCTGTATTCCCGTCTCCAGACCTAAGCGGAGTGGGTAAGACACAGCATCCAGAGCCAGAATAATTGCCCTCCTGAGCCCCAGCCTGTCTGTGGGGCTGGCGAGGAATCACCCCAGGCTCCATACCTGCTGGTGATCGTACTGCCTCTCAGACCCCATTGGCCAGACTGCATTAGTCAAGTGCTGGAAGTGCCTTAAGTTCCGGTAACTTTTTCCAGCCTGATGTCTGCAATGATGTTTAATTTATATCATAAGAAATAAAAGTGCGCTCCTTCCTGCTTAAAATGTTTAGATCAGCAGAGACCTGGCACTGCTCTTCCTGTGCTATGGAGAGAGAACATCAGGAGGAAGACTGTCTGTCTGAATCCAGAAAGGTTTAACATGTTCCTCCCAACAGGTTTGAGCAGCAGCATCTCAGATTTCCCTAAACTCTAGATAAATGAATACTCCTCTACACAGGCAGGTAGCTAAATCTCAAAACCCCTTTCGTCTTAACCTGCAAATAGGGATTGGCAGTGACACAGATTTTAAAATGTCTGTTGCTGCTGCTGCTACTGCTGCTAAGTCACTTCAGTTGTGTCTGACTCTGTGTGACCCCATAGACGGCAGCCTACCAGGCTTCTCTGTCCCTGGGATTCTCCAGGCAAGAACGCTGGAAAGAAAGTGATAGTGAAGTTGCTCAGTCATGTCCGACTCTTTGCGACCCCGTGGACTGTAGCCCACCAGGCTCCTCCATCCATGGGATTCTATAGGCGAAAATACTGGAGTGGGTTGCCGTTTCCTTCTCCAATGCATGAAAGTGAAAAGTGACAGTGAAGTCGCTCAGCCGTGTCTGACTCTTTGTGACCCCATGGACTGCAGCCTACCAGGCTCCTCTGTCCATGGGAGTTTCCAGGCAAGAGTACCAGAGTAGGTTGCCATTGCCTTCTCCAAAAATGTCTTTTGCTCCCTGTTAATTAAGCTTCTATGCCTTCCTTCCCCAACCCACGCTAATTTATGAAGTCATCTCTCAATCCAGGCAAGAAGAAGTAAGGACATTCACCTTCTTCCCACAATTCTTTACACATTTGCTGAGAGGTAACCTAGTCTTTCATAAAAATAAACAAGCAAAACACTCATCAAAGGGAGTATCTATCACCTTGAATAGGTGAAGGCTAAGAAAAATACTTTGCTATTTGTGTTGAAGATTTTTCAGTCCAAAAAAGGAATTCCATTAAATGGAACTAAGATGTATTGAGTACTCCCACACACTCTGAAGAGTTCAAGAAAGGCCAGCTCATCCTTGCATGAAGGCTTCTGAAGACAAGGATGTTTATCTGTGCTCAGTGTACCCCTAGTGCTTTGAACGGTCCAGGCCCATAGTAAGTACTCAGTTACTACATGTTGAATGTTGAGTCCTAGGGAAGAAAGTAACCGGAGAGTCTGAGAGAAACTTCAAAAGGTATCCTAAAATTCCAAAGCAGCAAGACCTCTCTGGGATTATCTAGTACACAAATGAATTTTTTTTTAATGATCACAATAGCCAGCACTCCTTGTTGAGTGCCAGTCACTGAGCTAAGCACTTTAAATGTACTGCCTTATTTAATCCTTTCACTATTCTCACTGTAGGCTTCCCTGGTGGCTCAGACAGTAAAGAATCTGCCTGCAGTGCAAGAAACCCGGGTTTGATCTTTTGATTGGGAAGATTCCTTATAGACGAGAATGGCTGCCCACTCCAGTATTCTTGTCTGGAGAATTCCCTGGATAGAGGACCCTGGCAGGCTACAGTCCATGGGGTCACAAAGAGTCAGACATGACTGAGTGACTAACACACGCACACACACACACACATTGTCAATTTACATATGAGGAGATGAAAGATCAGACAGGGTACATAACTAACCCATAAAGTCACACAGGTGATGAATAGCCAAGTCAGGATCATACCCAGTGATTCTATAATTGTATTCTATAATTCTATAATTCTGTGCTATGTTGTCACTTTTTACAGTTTGGTAAACTGAAGCCAAGAAAGAGGAAGAGGCCACCCTAATTTATAAAACTAAAAAGTAAAATAGCTTAACTTGGCATTACTGGATCTCTAACCTAGTATTCCTGGTATATCATCACATTCTCTCTTGCTGCTGCTGCTAAGTCGCTTCAGTCGTATCTGACTCTGTGCGACTCCATAGATGGCAGCCCACCAGGCTCCCTCGTCCCTGGGATTCTCCAGGCAAGAACACTGGAGTGGGTTGCCATTGCCTTCTCTGACATTCTCTCTTATCACTAGTGAAATCAAGAATTTTTAAAACTTTAGCATTTCTCAGAAAAAGTACTTTCTCATCTTGATATTCTTCCTCCTGGTGTTGAGAAAGAAATCTGTCTTGTGCCTTTAAAGAAGAAATTTTTGAAAAATCAAAAAACTCCCTGGGGAAAAGGCAGCATGTTTGATTACCAAAAGAAAAAAAGACTTTTATTCACATAGAAAAAGTTAACCTGTTTCAAATATTAATACAGTGTTTATATACTGCCTTTCTTCCAGGAACTGAAAGAGTTTAATACAGTTCATTAATTTTTAGAGTATTTCTGTGAGAGAAGAAAGCAAGCATCATTATCTGTATTTTAATACAAGGAAACTGAAGCATAGACTCAACTGGAGAGTAGGGAAATGGGACAAATTAAGATTCTAAGCCAAATGTGAAAGACAAGATCATTTTGTCAAGTTATATCTGGGATGTTTGCTGGATGTGAATCACTCTCTGAGGTATGTTGATCTTTGTTGAGTAGTAAATGTCCTGAGAAGCCCTTGGAATCATAGCACTAATCAGTGAAACCTGTAATTTATAGCATTTTTCTCAAAGTAGATGTCAAAATAAGTGATTCTCAAGCGTAAGCATGTATTGGAATCACTAGGAGCGAGAAAACACACATCACTGGGCCTCTGCCCCCAGAGCTTCTGATTCAGTAGATTTAGACTGGGATCACAGTTCTGCCCTCCCACAAATACCAGTACATGGAACACACTTGAGAACCACCAGTCTAGAAAGGTGTGCTTTAGCAGAGGGCCCCAGAAGACTTCATCATTTAGACCTAGACGCAAATGTGTGAAGGTTTGAATCCTGGCTCTGCTAATTTCATAATTATTTCTTTTGTGTTTCAGGATTTTTCTTTTGGAAAAAAAAAAGTGACATGGAGATGGGGATAATAATAATTTAACACTGTGTGTGACAGAGAGAGAGCATTTTCAGTAATTGTTGACTAGCCTCATTTTGTCATGACTCAGGCTACAAGTGCTTAGCCATCTTCTTTGATGCTACCGCATAATAAGGTATATAAATTAGGAAATATCCCTTCTAAGAAGCTGGGCAGTCTTTAGGGAAATTAAGATCAGGCAGAAATCTTCATTATGAAAATGATCATGAAACTTGTAGGTTCAAAAACTTTGATCAACGGGTACATTGCTTTAGGATATAAACTTCCAAGATGTGTTTTAAAAGTCCCATTAGCAAGGGTAGAGACCCTAATTTTGATACATTTCCAAAAAGTTAAGTAATGAATTATCAAATTTTAATGATGCTGGCAAGGATAACCATGTTTGATGGAGGTATGTTCAGTAATACTTAAGTCTGAATTTTACCAGAAGGGATTTTCCTCCATTGGTAGGTTACAGTTTTTCCCCACCTAGAAGAAAGGATGCTGTGTGCCCGCTGAATGATAACTGTATGCTGAAATTTTTACCCAAGTCTCCACAATTTTCCCAGAGAAACAGAGATTTAGTACTATGTATTAATATTTAAATCAAATTGCTTAAAATCTTCATTGCTTGAAAGTATAACGGGGAAATTATTCAAATAATTTATGCTAAATATGTATCTCAAGTAGTTGATGGGTTTCACATTGTTCCTGGCATTTTACAAGTACAAACAGGTAATACTGTGTATTTTTGAAAACAGTTTGTCGAACAGTGCTACTTCAACATCTCATAAATGTCCAGTTCCACACCTCTCTCGCACTCACATTCTTCTCCAGCCAACAATGATGGCTGCACACTCCATCTCAGGGCACCATGAAAAATTTCACATCTTTGCATACAAATTCTCAAAGGAAAGTGCATAAATTGGTTCTAAGTTATTATATACAGAGCTGACATATTAGACTGTAATGGCCTCTAATGAAGGATACTCCAGGTGTTCATACCCATGAGTAGCCCCCTCCCCTTAAACCTGGACCCTCTCTGTGACCACAAGAATGTAGCAGAAATGATGACGTGTTTGTCTTAAGAAAGCCTATGGCTTTGGCTTCTGCACTCTGGGGGAAGCCCCTGTCGGGTTAGATCTGACTCTCCTAAAACTGCCTTGCTGGGAGAAGTCCAACCTAGTCATGTGGAGTGACACACGAAGAGAACTGAGGCCCCAGACAGGAGCTCCAGTCAAGCTCCCAGTCAACAGCCAGCAGCGCCTTGCCAGCCATGTGCCTGAGGCCATCTTAGAAGTGGAGCTTCCAGCCCCAGTGGAGCAGTCCAGCTGTGATTTGGGATCAAATAAATAAAATGGGTTTTGTTTAAGCCATTGAGTATGATTATTTCATTAAGCGTTAACAGATAAACAAAAAGAGCTAACTTGAAGAATGGCCCAGTCCTGCTCAGCACATAGTGAGTGAAAGTCACTCAGTCATGTCCAACTACTGGAGTCAGTAGCCATTCCTTTCTCCAGGGAATCTTCCCAACCCAGGAATCGAACCCAGGTCTCCCACATTGCAGGCAGATTCTTTACCAGCTAAGCCACAAGGGAAGCCCAAGAATGCTGGAGTGGGTAGCCTATCCCTCCTCCAGTGGATCTTTCCAACCCAGGAATTGAACCAGGGTCTTCTGCATTGCAGGTGGATTCTTTACCAACTGAGCTATCTGGGAAACCGCTCAGCATATATGTTCTGCATAAAAATTTATCTTGGCACAGCATTCCCAGTCCATAGCATCTCTTTCTGCTGGTTTGTACAACATATTCATTCCAAATGAGCAATTGTGCATACATTAGTTGATCCCAGTTTCTAATAATGTTCTTCTTTTGCTAATCTATTCTCACCCCTTTGGGTTTGACATTTGTATCAGGAAGAAACCCAAGAGGAACTATTTTGTTATCTGATTCTAATAGTCCAGTAATCGAGGCCTGGGATTAATTACTTTTCGTATTCATTTTTACCCTGGGAGCATCAGAAAAAAAACCTGAATGGTCAAATATGCAAAGGTCATGACTTAATTAACACAGAGATTTCAGTGTGTTGAAAACTGCAAGCACCTCAGTGCATTTGGGGGTGATGATAAAAAGAACTGACTCTAATGTGACCCATTCCATCCTTCAGCCTTACATCACCTGTCTTGGCAGAGCTACACATTTCTGTAGGTTATGGGGACAACTGTGTACAGCCAAAATTTCTAACATTTCATCTGGAATACCATTCACTTTCATACCAAGTCTTTCCAAAATGAGAGAAAGCACACAAAATCCAGATGTTTAGATCAGCAAACTGTCAGTAGTAGGAAATAGTAGGAAAATATTTTGTAAAATCTAATTTCATTCTTTTTTAAACCCTGAGGAAATACTTGTATATATCCAGTTGTAACAATCAGAGACTTCCTTTAAAAGGGTCTTAATTCTCTCTGGAACCATTTCTCCAGATTTCACATCCCCTCTAAATCTTTCATCTCTCCAGAGAACCAGGTGGTTACATCAACTGTTTGCTAACTCCATTCTGCAACTAGGGAAACTGAAATATGTATAAGATTTTGTGTTTACCTTTGCAACAGTGGGATTTTCAAAACTTCTGCAAACAGATACTTTAACCTCATGAAAGGTTCCATGGGAATTGAATACAGAGAGGCATACACATACAAGGGAAATGAACTGCACTGTTTGCATAGCACATTTGTCAGCTGCTGCCAGCTGGGAGGTGCAGGGAAGGTGGACTCATGCTGGGTAGAGACTCAGACAACTTGCACTTAGACTGCAATTGATTCCATAGCTTCTTGGGCAAATTATTACATATTGGAGCCTCAGTTTTCCCATCTGTAAAAAGAGACTAGAACTACCTCGATATGAAAGAAACAAAGTCAACAAGATGTATAAGAAAGCACATTGACATGTGCTCTACATAGAGCTGAAATTGTCACTATTAGTATTATTATGACATTCTAATTTCCCCTCAATTTTAAGAACAGCCACCGTTTGTGGACCATTGATTAAGCACTTTTTGAATAGGAACATCTTTTCTTGTAATAGTAATTGTATAATCATGGACAAGTTATATTTTCCTCCCCAAGGTTTTGCTTCCTCCCCACCTGATGTGAAGAAGTGGTCATGAAGGCTGAATGAAAAGACCTCAGAATAAATCCCTAACTGCTGCGGCACTCTCCTCTGATGGATGATGATCCATGATTCTGAGTGCTTCAGCCAGGACTCCCTTACTACAGAAGATTCCCCTGCTGTTTTTTCTTTTAGCACCCAGGTCCCCAACATGGAGCAGCTGCTGTTGATGCCCCTCCACCCTGCCCCATATCCCCTAGGCCCAGTACTGATGTGTCTACAGCAAGCAATTCTTGTCACTCTGGTAACCTCCCATCTCTCTTGTGTCTTTTTACTTTGCCTCCTGGGACTTTCTTTGGTGGTCAGGAGCTCACGTGGCCCATGCGCTGGGAAAAACCTCAACCAGTGATGTATAGAAGTTGGTGGCTAAATAGCCCAACTGAGGCTCTTCTTGCCTGCTTTCTAGAAGCGTTCTTAAACAGTAGTCAGGAAGATTGCAACTCATCTGTTTATAGCTGTAATCTGCTCATCAACATTCCTTTTAGTGAGCTTTCTCTACCCTCCCCCTCACTTTTCTATTCCTCCCCTTGAGCTACTAGGGATTGCTCCCCAAATAAACAAACCAACCAAAAACCATGCCTCAGGGTGAGCTCTTGGAAGATCCAAAACCAAGAAACCACTCAAAGCCTGGGGTGGGCAGCCTGATAGACCAAGTTTGTCTTAGCCCGTGCTTGAACTTGTAAGGCAGACTGGAAACTTGAGCTCCTGACAGGATCAGCTTCTATAGTGAGAGTAATAACATCAGTTCTACCTTCATGGCATTCTTATTTTCTAAATTTTCTGAGCACCTGAAATCTATTTAGGTATGTGTACTAAAAAGTTAAAAAAATGTCTGCTACCAAATGTTTCTTTTATCACCAGAAGGAAGTACACCTCACTTCATATTTCTCTGGCATGTAAAGATGTTGTGAAAACTTAAACATTGTCTTTATCTCTACTTCTGTGTTTCTAAAAATTTGTTCATGAGCCCTCATAGTCCCTCATCCCTCTCCTGTATCCACCTGAGATTTCTGGGGCCTTTATTATTTGATGTTGTATTCAACTAGCAGACCCGCTGTGTTCTAATTGAAAGACTAGAAGAACATCAGCCCTCAACTTGCCTCCAGTCAAGTTAAGGAGACAATCTTGGGAATAAATAGCTCCAATTGAAGGCAGACCCTAGCTTAGACTCACACATAACTACAAAAAGTAGGAAACAGGAAAAAAGAATTTGTCTCCAATGAAAGGAGTAGAGAAAGCTTGGGCACTGAGCCATGCACAGACTCTGTGGCATCTCTCAGAGATGGGCAACGTGGCCAGCAAAAGCATAAGAACTAATCTGAAACATGCAAAGGGCATTTCTGGGGCCCTGTGAACCATCTGTAGCTGCAAGAACATTTATATGAGTGACATAGTTTGTCATAGATTTACAGGGACTTCCTCTGGACAACTGTGCCAAGTGGTTTTCCAAGTATTTCTGTGATTAAAGGCAAAGTCAGGAAGAGTTCAAGAAGGGAAGATGGGCTTGTACCAGACAGTGTTGAGGCTCTGGTCAGACAGAGTTTGTTCAGGAGATTTGCACTGATGGTCATACTCCATGTCTTGTCTTCATGCTTGGGATAAGGCAGTATTTTGATGCATAAAGATAGAGCTGGTTCCTCTTGGTGAAGTGGTGTTTTCTCTTTTTTAACAGTCACAGCTTAAACAAGTACAATGTCAGGATCTGTTTTCAGATCCCAGTTCTAGTTCATCATCATATATCCCGTCAGTTGGCAATCCATGCAGATTCTATCCCTACAATGGACCAATACTCATTCTCTCCCAGCCATTGCTACCTTTATCTCCCTCATTTTAGTGTTATTGGACCACATTTGGACTTTTGCCATCTCATCTCCCTGTGTCTATTACCAGTTTTTTCTTTCCAATCCAGTTTTTTCTGAAGCCTGTTTTGAGCAATATAGTGGTGTGATTAACAGAACAGGCTCTGGTATAGACAGACTTGAGTTGGTTTTGTAGATTAAAAGACACTAATGGGGGTGATAACCTACATCCAGGGGTTGCAAATAAATTTTTATTGGAACAAATCCACTCTTACTCATTTACATGTCATCTATGACTGTTTTCCTCTACAAGGGCAAGGTTGAGTAGCTATAGCAGAGATTGTACAGTCAACAAAGTCTAAAATATTTACTGTGTGGTAATGATAACAGAAAAATAATATCTAATAGCTATAAAGATACATGCAAATACTATTGTACTTGACACACTGTATATGCTTAGTAAATGCAAGGTATTATCATTATCATTGCTTTAGTCTCCCTATTCACTGACCTCCATGCCAATTCACCTAATTAACCAGTGCTCTCCACACCTTCAGTATTACATAATGACTAATGCTCAGGGCACAAGGAATATGCTCAGTTAGCAGACTGCTCCTCACCACAAAACTATTCTCCTGGAGGGAAGGAACTTGGGAACCACAACATTGAATCTTTATGCATTCTAGTGTCTTCCATATCTCCATTGCCTACTATTCTGCTTCAATGTCCGATATTCTAATACAATAGATCTCAAAGTATATTCTTTTATCGTCTCTTCCAAATGGGCTTTTCCTCCCGAATCCCAAATTTCTATCAAACGTACTACTACTGATACAGCCTGGAGTTAAGCTTAAAGAGTTAGAATGTTAGAGCTCATAAAACATAGAATTGTGGGCTTTAAACCTCAAAGAGGATCGTGTAGTTAAGCAATTTTGTTTCTTACAAATCATGAAGTTTTGCTGCTTCATTCAGTGCATCTAGTTGTAGCCAAGTTGGATTTATTCTTCTTTCTAAGTGTTTCTTTTTCATACCTATTTATACCCTTCCATGTGTACTAACCCCTTTCATGCAAAGATTTATTCCTTTATCCACTTGTTTCATCATTCATTTATTCCTCTGCTATTTACTGAGCATATCATTAAGTGGCATATATTGAAAGAGACACTGGGGATCTGAGATTGAATAAGTCCCAGCATCTTTCCCACAAAGTTATAATAACTATCATGTAACCTAAATTTTCATTTGAAATAATGAAAGCAATTCACTTTTTCTCCTCTACAGCACTTGAATTCAGTTTTTGGGGGACCCCATATGCTTCACACTGGATAGGATATATCTTTGTCTCTACTATGAGGAAACAGATCGTCTACTTGTACCATGAGCTTCTCACAGTTCATCTTTAATGTTGCCACTGATGGTTTAGTTTTAGCCATGGTTTTCAAGGAATAAACTATAGATTTCCTGGTTTGCTACACTGCTTCTTCCTCAGGCTGGAAAAGGAATGGAAGCAAGTAGATGGACTTCTCCCTGCAACCACAGTTACCTTTTACTAGTCATGCTGTATTACCCCTTATAGTAGTTTGAAGAATGAGGCTCCATAGTTTTTCCAAAAAACATTTTAAAATAACTGAATCTCCTATTTATGATAAAAATCCAGTTTTCATTCCAAATTTCTCAAAAATAATCAAAATCAATAGGAAAAGTGATAATATAGGGAAGTATACTCAATACTTTATAATAACCTATAAGGTAAAAACGATCTGAAAAAGAATATACATATATATTATTTATACACATATATGATGTATATTCAGTTTATATATATATATGAACTGAATCACTGTGCTATATACCTGAAACTAATACAACATTGTAAACCAACTATATTTCAATAAAAAAAGAAAAATGATAATAAAAGCTCCTTTATGAGAGCTTGCAATATGCTTTTAAATCCTCAACAACAGCATGCAGTAGGTATTCTAATTATGTCTGTGTATTCAAGAGAATAAGTTTAGGGTCTGAGAGGTGAAGCCACTTTCCCTGAGTCTCATAGGTAGTAAGGCAGAGCCAAGAAACAAATTCCAAGATCTCTCTCTCAACACTATTGTCTTTAATTACCTTGCTATCCTGTCTTCAATAGTCTGTATACTGCTTTCCCCCCTTTTTACCACTCTGAGTTATTGTTCAGTCTTTTTTTTTTTAATTCTTTTCTTTTGAAATAGCAGATTCAACAGTCCTTTGTTTTTCATTTCTTTTTTAAAACTTGCTTATTTGGCTTGGGTTATTGTTTTAATAATAACTTGGGTTATTTGTTTTAATTAAAGACTTCAAATGTATTTGCATGCCTCTCTGGTCCAATCCTTCACCAATTTGTCCCACATATTTATCAAATTAATCCATTCCAAATATAATTTTTTAATTTCTTTTCAATATTTTATTACAGTCTTCTGATTCTTTCTACTTCCTCCAATGACATTAATCAAAATGTGTTCCTCAAGATGTTGGTAGATAGTCTACTTAAATAAAAGGGAGAAACAGACTACTTGGTAACACTTGGCATTTCAGTGCTTTTCTTGGAGGAGAAAGAAAAGAGAGAAGAATCCGGATTAAAAAAATAAACAAAACACTGTAATTCCATAAAAGAATTTGGGGAAATGTTTTCTGGAAAAAAAAATAACTTTCTTCTGAATAAACTAGACATTTTTGGTTTTATGGCTGAGGTTTTGTGAAGAACACTTCTAGAATGATCAAACTGAAATGTTACTAGATTTGTTATTTTAAAACCTTTAAGAAATCTAAAATATTATGAGCTACAACCTAAACATTTTCTTGGAATACAATAGTTTAGCATCAAAGAGATATGTTTCTTCCATTATTACCCAAATTAATGCTGTAGTCATTCAGTGCAGTAAGAAAAGGATAAGAGGAAAAATATCCTACAAGAAAAAAAATAACTTTAGTGTTAAAGATGGCTTCCTCATGAGGGCAATGGTGTTAACCATTAGAAAACTTTAAAATAGTAGTAATTTTGAGACCATGTGTTAAAGATGATGAAGTTACAATATGGAAAAGTCAGAGTCCACCTTCCCATACACACTCCTTAGGCTGAAATGAATGAGAAAGAAATTTTCATTTTATTAAATCACTGAAATGCTGAGGTTGTCTGGCATTGCAGCTAACATTACTTACCTTGACAGAAACCAAGGTCCAGACATGTGGCAAAATGTTTAAAGTTCCACAGTGAAATAAGGGCATAGCAATTCAGTACCCAGTTCATAGCAATTCTTTCTACCCAATGATACTGCTCTATTCACAGAAGACTTCATTTTTTAATCTCTCTCATTATTAAAAACTAACTTGTAAAATTTCCTGTTTGTAAGTAATCATTTGTTTCCTTTCATACCTTATCTCAGGCAAATGTAAAAACTTCACTGTACCAGCAGGACATTAAACCAAGTCATTATATCATAAAATTGCAGTGGCAACTACTCCAAAACATTTAAACCAGCTCTGTAACACAGCACATTCAGATAAATGAAGAGACATTACTTAGATTTTCTACTTTTACCCAGTAATGGGAAAGGACAACCTGACATGACACACTCAAAGGGTTCTAAAGTCTTAACAGTAAGAATTTTATGTAATTTAGAAAATGCTTTCTCCTCCCTCACACCAATTTTTCTACTCTAAATTTAATTATTTGGATATTTTTTGCTTTAACAACCCCACAATGTAGGGCATAGTGTCTTTAAACACAGTCCTAAATAGAAACCCTAATAAATCACCGTTTTGTTTTTGGTTTGTTTCTTTTTTTTGATCAGAGCCTTGTGTACTGTATAAATTGGAATGGAAGATAAATGATTCTGCAGAGGGACATTCACCTAAATAGCTTTATCCTCAGTAACAATGACAGTCTCCTACCTGGGCTGTAGGAATATAATGGAATCTCTGGGGAAGCTGGAAGGGCAATATGTCAGTAAAGTGAAGTCAGGCCCTTCCTATTGAATAGCCATGCCTAGACTAATCTTGACCAAGAGTCAAGGATTTCAAGAAGAAGACCAAGCCATGAAGACATTAAGAACCCTTTTCTTACTTCCTTTATTAAGGTAAAGCTAAGATTAGGATAGGGCTTCACAGGTGGCTCAGTGGGTAAAGAATCCAACTGCATTGCAGGAGACACACATTTGATCCCTGGGTCAGGAAGATCCCTTGGAGGAGGGAGTAACAACCCCACTCGAGTATTCTTGCCTGGAAAACCCCGTGGACAGAGGAGCCTGGCAGGTTACAGCCCATAGAGTTGCAAAGAGTTGGATACGACTGAAGAGATGGAGCACAAAGACACAAGACTAAGATAAATACTTGGACATTCATATCTACACAGTAAGCAAAAGGCAAGAGTAAGGACACAAGTGGTCAGATTTTAGGATGGACATGGAGACCAACAGACTTTAGGCCCAAGAGACTATGTAAAGGAGTGAGAAAGATACTCAAGCAGACAGAACTTAGGACTTTAACTTTGAAAACTTAGATTCAAAACAACTTTACTGTATTTACAAAGTCTACTTCTTCATATATATTATTGGAATACAGAATTGTGTGTTATTGGAGTTTAGCTTATGCAAACTCAAATGTAAGTACCCAGAGAGGGAAACAATATCTCTCATACAAGAGTTTTGCTACCATTAATGGCAATGACTGTGTGTCGGGGGGACCTAGACCATTGTTGCTGCATTCTGTGTGCCACTCCGGTTCATCACTGTATTCCCAGTGTATAAAATAATATGTGCCAGGTAGGAGGCCATAAAATTTAGGGAAGGAATGGATGGAGGGAAATACAGAAAAGAAGAAAAAGGAATGAAGAAAGAGTGAGCATCTTGCTGTATTGTGTCTCTGTTTTTTGATATGGCATGATCCAAAAGAGAAGTCATCCATTTTATGAATTGTGAGTAGAACAGAGTTGTGGATCACAACACACTGTGGACAATTCTTCAAGAGATGGGAATACCAGACAACCTGACCTGCCTCCTGAGAAATATGTATGCAGATCAAGAAGCAACAGTTAGAACCAGACATGGAGCAACAGACTGGTTCCAAATTGGGAAAGGAGTACATCAAGGCTGTATGCTGTCACCCTGCTTACTAATTTATATGCAGAGTACATCATGCGAAATCCCTGGCTGGATGAAGCACAAGCTGGAATCAAGATTACCGGGAAAAATATCAATAACGTCAGATATGCAGATGATACCACCCTTATGGCAGAAAGTGAAGAAGAACTAAAGAGCCTCTTGATGAAATTGAAAGAGGAGAATAAAGAAGCTGGTTTAAAACTCAACATTCAGAAAACTAAGATCATGGCAACTGGTCCCATCACTTCATGGGAAGTAGATGGGGAAACAATGAAAACAGTAACAGACTTTATTTTCTTAGGCTCCAAAATCACTGCAGATGATGACTGCAGCCATGAAATTAAAAGACACTTGCTCCTTGGAAGAATAGCTATGACCAACCTCGACAGTGTATTAAAAAGCAGAGACGTTACATTGCCAACAAAGGTCCAGCTAGTCAAAGCTATGGTTTTTCCAATAGTTATGTATGGATGTGAGAGTTGGACTATAAAGAAAGCTGAGTGAGAAAGAATTGATGCTTTTGAACTGTGGTGTTGGAGAAGACACTCAAGAATCCCTTGGACTGCAAGGAGATCAAACCAGTTAATCCTAAAGGAAATCAGTCCTGAATATTCATTGGAAGGACTGATGCTGAAGCTGAAACTCTAATACTTTGACCACCTGATGCAAAGAACTGACTCATTGGAAGGACCCTGATGCTGGGAAAAATTGAAGGCAGGAGAAGGGGATGACAGAGGATGAGATAGTAAGATGGCATCACTGACTCGATAGACATGAGTCTGAGCAAGCTCCGAGAGTTGGTGATGAACAGGGAAGCCTGTCATGCTGCAGTTCATGGGGTAGCAAGGAGTCAGACATGACTGAGCAACTGAGCTGAACTGAACTGAATCAAATAAGATACAACTCTACTACAATAATAATCATAACAATTCATGCAAAACCTAAATCATCAGGCTCATATAAGGACACAATAAGATTAAAATATAGAATGGTATTATTCATAATAATGGTAGAGTGGGCAAGAATAAAGTCATAATAATTTGTATCATTATCTGATTTCACCTAACAGTGTATGCTGTTGTATGGAACTCTGTTATATAACACAACTGCTGTATATAGCTTCTGTAGTTACCTGGCAAAAGAAATTTCTACAGTTGAAATACTGGAGATGATGATACCCCAAAGGACAGGAAAATTAGCCAAAGAAGAAAATAACTGCTGTTCATTCCATCAACCAACTTAGCCTTGTAGCACTATTGACATTCCCATCTTGGCTCTGTGGGGCTTGTCAATGGAGATGCTCACAAATACTTCAAAGCTCTTGCTGCCATTGTGAAGCATGTAAGCATGTATTCATTACTATTTGTGAGATGTTCGATAATCTAGTGACAACTCAGTTGGTCAGTCACTGCTAAAATCTTGTGGGCTTGGGGTGAAGGGAGCTGCCTGTGTTTTCAGACGCACCTAAGCTCAGGTTCTCCACTTATTTATCATATAACTTGAACAGATCATTTAGACCTCTCTTTGTTTTTTCTTTCAAATTGCACAATATCATGCCCCTATGTATCTCAAACTTGAGAGGTACTAATAAGAGCTCTTCTGTTCTCATTCTAATGCTCATATTATAGTCCTGTTCTTGAATATGGCATTCCTCTGCCCCCAAATGATTAAGACAAAGCCTTAAGCATCATCACTGATGCCTTTCTTACCTTTTATCACTACTAACATCCAAACATGACCAAGGTCTGCAGGTTTTTCATCAAAAATATTTTTGGAAATATTTTCAACCACACATCAGTAAAACTTTTTTGAACTTCAGTAGCTTCCTAACTTGGTTTATTTTCCTCTCTTACCCCTTGTCATGATGATTTTTTTAAACCTCAAATCAAAACATGCCACTACATTGTTCAAAGTCTTGCATTGACTTTGCCTTTCATCTCCATTAGTATAAAACTCAAATTCCCATACCATGTTCTACAGAAAGATTTGGCATATAACCATCATCTTCGCCTGTGAGTTCATCTCCTATTCTTTCCCATCTTTCACTACTGTCCAGGTAGACTATTCTGTTCGTCACATACATCAAACATGTTCCCAGCCGAGGTCTTTGCCATTGTTGTTCTTTCTTCTGTCTGCAATGGTCCCCTGGGCATTTGTCAACCCTCACCCTTCAGGGCTCAGTCACCTCCTCAGGAAAGTTTTCCCTGAAAACCTTCACAGAAGTCTTCTTCTCCTTGTTGATCTCAGTAATCCCAATATTTCCAGAAAGTATCCCAGTTTATAATTACGATGTTTATCTATTTAATAATTTTCCTATACAGTAGGAAGTAACTTTCATATGATCAGAGAACTTGTCATGTTTCCATGCTAGTATATGACACATAGAATGTGCTCAATAAATATTTTTGACCAATAGAATGAACAATATAAGAGATAGAAAAGGGAAGCTGGCTAAGTTGTATGTGTTGAAGGCTGGGATTCTCAAAGGTAACTTTAAATATATATAATTATAGAACCTATCTCATAAATTAGATATAATTCTACTACAATCTTTTCTATGTAACCTAAGTTATTGCACTTATAGAATCTCAATGAGATTAAAATGCATAGCATAGTATCCCAATGTTCATTGCAGCATTGTTTATAATAGCCAGGACATGGAAGCAACCTAGATGCCCATCAGCAGAAGAATGGATAAGAAAGCTGTGGTACATGTACACAATGGGGTATTACTTAGCCATTAAAAAGAATGCAAATTGAATCAGTTCTAATGAGGTAGATGAAACTGGAGCCTATTATACAGAGTGAAGTAAGCCAGAAAGAAAAACACCAATACAGTATGCTGCTGCTGCTGCTGCTGCTGCTGCTGCTAAGTCACTTCAGTTGTGTCCGACTCTGTGCAACCCCACAGACAGCAGCCCACCAGGCTCCCCCATCCCTGGGATTCTCCAGGCAAGAACACTGGAGTGGGTTGCCATTTCTTCTCCAATCCAATACAGTATACTAACGCATATATATGGAATTTAGAAAGATGGTAACAATAACCCTGTATGCGAGACAGCAAAAGAGACACAGATGTATAGAACAGTCTTTTGGACTCTGTGGGAGAAGGAGAGGGTGGGATGATTTGGGAGAAAGGCATTGAAACATGTATAATATCATACATGAAACAAATAGCCAGTCCAGGTTTGATGCATGATACAGGATGCTCGGGGCTGGTGCACTGGGATGACCCAGAGGGATGGTATGGGGATGGAGGTGGGAGGGGGGTTCAGGATGGGGAATACGTGTAGACCCTTGGTGGATTCATGTTGATGTATGGCAAAACCAATACAATATTGTAAAGTAATTAGCCTCCAATTAAAATAAATAAATTTATATTAAAAATGCATAGTGGGCAAATTTTAAAATATTATGCACTCTGCAGATGTTATATGTATTTTATTATTATTGTATTTTGATTCTCTTTATATCCTTTTATGTTAAAAGTGGTATATTACATAACAGGGGCTTTCAAGGTGCCACTAGTGGTAGAGAATCCACCTCTCATTGCAGAAGATAGGAGACACAAGTTCAATCTTTGGGTTGGAAAGACCCTCTGGAGGAGGCATGTCAACCCACTCCAGTATTCTTGCTTGGAGAATCCCATGGAAGAGGAACCTGGCAGGCTACAGTCCATAGGGTCACAAAGAGTCAGACACAACTAAAGCAACTTAACACACACTCATGTTTAACATACAGAGTATTTATGTAATAAAACAGTTTTAGAGACAAGGAACAGAAGGTCCATTTCAACTCTGCTTAAATGATAAAGAGAATTTATTGGCTCAACATATGAAAAATCCTACAGATAGGGCAGACTAACCAGGACCCAGAATCTGTTACTTTGGGATTGTCTTGTTCTTTCGTTTTTCTCTGTTGACCTCATCTTTGAGCTGGCAGTGAAAAGGCTACTATAATCTGTCACGACATTGTTCACAGCCAAGGGAAGTCATCTTTTTCCATGACTTTCTCTTTTCCAAATGCCCTCAGCAAACATCCCTTCCTGTCGCCTTTGCTTACACGGAGTTACCTGCCATTTTCTGAACCAATTATTCTGTCCAGAAATGGTTGGCTATCTTATGCCTGAGTCCCTACACCAATTACTATCAAAGACATAGGAAACAACTCAGACTCATTCTGGAGTTGAAAACAGGTTTGCTTCCTCTTCAGCACTGGTGTTACAAGGAGTAAATGTAAAGTGTTGTCGTTGTTGTTTAGTCACTAAGTCGTATCTGATTTTTTCACAACCCCATGGACTATAGTCTGCCAGGCTCCTCTGTCCCTGGGATTTCCCAGGCAAGAATACAGGAGTGAGTTGCCATTTCCTTCTCTAAGGAGTCTTTTCGACCTGGGGATTGAATCCTTAACTCCTGCTTGGCAGGCAGATTCTCTATGTAATATAATTGCAGCAGCAGCAGCAGCAAGGGTAAATCAGGCAGGAAAGTACCTGATTACATCGACTCTGTGTATGAAAACTAAATGACTGAAAGCAGGTAGAAGAGCACTTGGACAATACCTGGGATATGGAAAAATGCTCAATAATATTAACCACTCTTTGGCTGGGAGAAAAGCAAATCTTTCTAAATAAAATTCTAAAAATTTCAACAACAAAGAAGTGATGTCAAACCAAGAGAAATTATACATATAAAGAGAAAACACACATAAAGTATTTTGTAGATTTTTTTTACTTGACCTGAGATTAGTTATTATTACATATTTTCCATTTGGACTTTGGTCAATCAATATGCTTTAATATCTACACTGTGAAAGACATGATTTAAAATGCTGCATATGACATGAAACCTAAAATATAGTTTTCTTTAGGAGCTTGGAAGCTAACACATGACATATGTTCTAAGTCAATGTACAATAATATTTTAAGTTAAGTACTAAATAAGTTGAGTTATATCAACATGCAAAAATAGTATATGTTAAATACTAATATTTGAATGAATGTAAAGTTGTATATATCATATATTTATGTAATAACAAAAATACTAAATTAGTGATTGACCACAGCAGTGTTTAAGAGCCTGAGCACTAACTGCTGCCGCTGCTGCTAAGTCGCTTCAGTCGTGTCCGACTCTGTGCGACCCCATAGACGGCAGCCCACCCGGCTCTCCGGAGAGTCCCTGGGATTCTCCAGGCAAGAATACTGGAGTGGGTTGCCATTTCCTTCTCCAATACATGAAAGTGAAAGTGAAATCGTGTCCGACTCCTAGCGATCCCATGGACTGCAGCCTACCAGGCTCCTCCATCCATGGGACCTTCTAGACCCAAGCAAAATAGTGTTTGTATCCTAACTCTTGTATTAGTATCTGGGATCAGTACTCCTTCCCTAGCTTTAGTCCGCTCACCTGTAAAATGTACCTATCTCATCGGGTTGTTGCAAGGGTTGAATTAAAAGAGTTGATCCAAATGAGTGATGTCACTGCATCTGACACATGGTGAGTGCTCCATAAAAGATAGCTACTCTTAGAACCACCATCTTTGTTACGATTAGGTTTTACAGAATTCTGGAAAAAGAAATCAGTTGAAATAGATAGGATTTGCTCTTAGTCTTAAAGGAAGTGTGGGATCCAAACAGGAGATGAGATAGCTGGCCATGCAATCACAAGCCACACTTCTGAATTTGGTAAATAGCCCGAACTGTCTAGGAGCTGGAAACCCAAGTAACAACAGATTGTATTTGTACATCATCTCACAATCCTTCCATTTTTACATTTAAATAGCTATTATCTCCCATCACTCTCTTTCACAACTCAATTCAATTCACATCGCTTTCTTTTTAACAAACATGGAAACTGAGACCGGTAATTAAGTACCTCAAATCCCTTTTCAGAATGAGGTATGTCCCAAGAGGGAAGAGACCTATTAGTATTAGCTATTGAAATTTAAGAACGGACCACAGTGCCTAACACTCCAGCTCCCCGGCCGCCAGGGCAGCGGGTCACCCCCTATTCCTCTACGCCTCCAAAGCGTCGTGCTGCGCCCCTAATGGATCGAGCGTGGGCAGTCGCCGTCCTCGCCCCTGGCTGCGCGGGTGAGTCGGGCCACCGATGATCGCTTTCCCCCTTCCTCACTTCGTGGGTTTCAGCCGCCGCGAGACTCCCACGCCCTGCGCCCCGCACCGGGCACGCCCTGCCCCTTGTGATTGCTTCTGGGCTTCCCTGGTGGCTCAGCTGGTAAAGAATCCGCCTGCAATGCGGGAGACCTGGGTTACATCCCTGGGTTGGGAAGATCCTCTGGAGAAGGGAAAGACTACCCACTCCAATATTCCATGGACTGTACAATCCATGGGGTCGCAAAGAGTTGGACACCGCTGAGCGACTTTCACTTCACTTCACTTCTCATGAATAATTTTTGAATGGCAATGATGGGATAAAAATAAATATGTTAATAAACTGACTTGCTTAGAGTTATCTAGCTAGTAAACAGCAGGGATGAAACTGGAGAAGAACTAGTGCTTCCTAGTTTCAATTTTTTTTTTTTTATGTTTCCTATGACACTTCACTCTTTCCACATAAAGGAATTAGGAGAGAGGAGATTGGAAGGAACATCTCTGGAGAGTGCAGTGATCAGAAGTTCAGGTGAACACATAGGAATTGGTCCATTATGTTCTAAGGGTCACCACAGTGTAGTGGGGCAGTGCACAGGTCAGGTTAAAAGCTCAGTTCCTCCTCTTACGTGAATTTGAATGTTGTTTAACCTTTCTGTATCTCATTTCCCTCAGCCATAAAAAGGGGATAAATGATAGTTTATCTCATAGACTGATAATGATTAAAGGAAACAATGCGTGTACACTAAATGTACACTGAACTGCTTAGAACATAGAAAGCATTCAGTAAATGTTAGCAATCATTATGGAGAAAGATGCAAAAACCTATCTTTTAGAATATTTGCTCTTTTTTATTCATCCACCCCTAACTCTGGCCCTTTGCATCTGAGTGCATGCAACTCATGGTTCTGTTGTTCCCTTGTCAAGGCCTTTGATGTTTGTTTTTCCAGCTGCAGGAAAAGTGCTCTCAAAGTATGGAAATCACTGAAATCACTCCAGGGAAGCAATCACCTCCCTCACCAGCAAACCAAGGAAAATGGCCAGTATTCCATTTCCATGAGTCTGACACTTGGGACTGACTATACAATGTGTGGAGCCCAGTGCAAAATGAAAATGTGGGACTTCTTGTTCAAAATGTATTAAGAGTTTAAAGACAGCAACACAGCATTAAAGCATGTATGGGGCCCGTCTGAGCCCATGTACGGTTGCACACCCGCAAAGCCAGGTCTGCAGATGTTTTAGACTTTCTACTCTTTTTCTTCTTCCTTTGCAGTCATCTTTTCGTGACTCTTGCCCCAAACACCTGGCAGAAAGTGTTCCTCTTGCCCTTGATCTTGGCATTAAACGTGCTTTGCATGTTGGAATCCAAATGCCTGGATTCAGACTTGAATTCCACCCCTTACTGGCCTGTATGCTCACAGGTATGATGCTTAACTCTCTTCATCTCTCTTTTCTCATGTGAAAATTGAGGATAGCAATAATAATAGCAAGTATGCAGACATTATGAGGATTGAAAGAGCTATTAATTTAAAAGCTTTTAAATAGCATCTAATACGGTGGTTCTCAACCTTGGCTGCATATTAGAATCATCCAAAAGCTGTTCAGAAGTAGCATTTCCTGGGTCCCAGCCATGACCAATTAAACCAAAGTCTTTGGGGGTAAGGCCAGGACAACTATAGTTTTAAAAAGCTCCCAAAGATATTTGAATAGACAGGAGGATTGTGAACTACTGGTCTTGTGCATGATGAGTGTTCAATAATAAATAATAAGAATAAATAATAAATGCTATAATACAAAATAAAAATTTAAATATAAATAATATAATAATAAATAATAAATGTTGGCCAGTTATTATTACACAGCATAGCTACACAAGGAAGTAAAATGCCCTATATTTCAATTTTTCCCCTGGATCAACTCTGCATTTGACTTCTTTCTCCTACTCTCATGTGCTTTGATCCAGCATGTACCTGCAGCCAATATAAATCAATACCAAAGATGTCTTACCGTGCTCCCACTGAGACAAATGTACCTCTGAATACAGGTCTTCCCATTAACCTGGAGATGAGAGGGGAAATGTCAACTCTTTCAACAGGGGTTCTTCCTTTGATATGAGGGTGGTGTGTATTCCAAAAGCTCAGCACTCTGTGGGTTTCGGGGGGCAGGGAGGCCTTCAGTCAAGTCACCAGAGATCCCTAAATAATGCAAAGCAAAGAGAGACAAGGCAGTGGTGAGAATGTTAATTTCTTAAGCTTGTATGTCTCTCCCATCAGAGTGGATAATCATCTTTTTGAAAATGTCCTTTTGTCGTATTTATGATGGTGACACATCCATTATGAATACAGTAGCTCATTTGCAATATATCCTGACAGATACTGATGTGTTCTAGGCTACATTTAATTCCAAGGTAACTAAAATCATTTGTGTTTCTTAGTAACTGAGAAGGATTCTGATCACATGATCACACAAAGCTTAAAATATGAGGGTCCTTTATGAATCGTGCTTCACAGTGAATCTACTGATCAGGACCTAGACTGGAGTTGAAGTAGGAGCTGGAGAAAAGATCAGTTGACTCATTTGACCTTGAGGTCTAGAGGATCTCAATCTCAAGCTGAGGTTCACAGACATATTGTTGGAGGGGAGGTAGCTGTTAGTCACAGATAGTTTCTTCACCGATACCCACTGACCATCTCCTCCAGCTCAATAATAGGCTTACAGACTCAAGGCTCTTGGGACTTAGAATATGAAAGGTGATTGATGGAGACCCTCAGAGGCCCCAGTTCCAGCATCCAAGAGTCAAATACTTGTTATATTCCTGAGACCATGGGGCTCTTAGAGAAAAGCACAGATCCTACCCAGAGCTATTCATGTTCTGGTTGGCTTCCTAAATTCTAAATACCTGAGAAGGCAACTCTTAAGCAATATAACAAGATTTTAGGTCTTAACAATATCCTTGAGAAGTGATGGAAGACCCAGATGAACTTTTTGGCCAAACCGATGGGGTTTCCCAGGTGGCACTAGTGGTAAAGAATCCACCTGCTGATGCAGGAACCTCAAGAGAGAGGGGTTCAATCCGTGAGTCAGGAAGATCCCCTGGAGTAGGAAATAGCAACCCACTCCAGTATTCTTGCCTCAAAAATCCCATGGACAGAGGAGCCTGGCAGGCTATAGCTCATGGGGCTGCAAAGAGTAGGACATGACTGAGCACACACACACATAACATAGATTCAGAGGATAAAAGAACCATCATAGTCAGTACAATGTTTTTAATAAAATTTGAAACCATTGTGAGTCCTGAAGTTAATTTAGTAGGTCAAGTCAAACATTTATCTTTATAATAGAATAGATTAGTTCGAAGTAGAATAGATCAAAGTGTTTTCGTTTCAGTTAAGTCTATTGTTAGTATTGAGCATTATTTTCTAGAAAGTTTTGCTTCATTTATCTGTGTTTATGCATGTGCATATTAGGTTTCAATGTAGAATGGAATTTTTGCTGTGGTTTAAGGTCCAAAAGAATGAAATTCACCGTATTAATGGACAGTGTCTGTTCAGAGCAGTGTTTACAAATTGGAGATTCACAGGATGCATATGGTCCATCAGGAATGAGTGAACTGGGGGCTTTATTGTTATTATTACTTAGTTATATGGTTCACAAAAAGAAGTTGTGAAAAAAATATGAGTTGATAGCCAGCATTTTAAAGTCAGGAAGTTTTTTAAAAAGACAGATTTTTTTAGTTTCTCTTCAAATACCAGAATATCTAGAAATAATGAATCGGCATTCCGTCAGCCCAGGAGAGTCCAGGCAAACTGTTTTCCCCAAAATGAAAAATCTGATATGTCAAATGGGTCCATTTGTATAGTATTTTCTATCTCTGGATCCTTTGACTTGACAATGATTTCTTATCTACCATATGCTCCTGCCTCAACCTACATTTCTGGCCTTATCCCTCACTCATCTTCTGTTCTAGACAGGAGAATTAGAAACCTAACTTATCCAAGGATATTCCCACCATCCTCTGATTATATGGCACTCTTTTCTCCCCAATCTTCTTTTGAAACTTTTACCAAAACCCAATTTAAATACATAGTTCCAGTTAGCCTTTCTGTCTCTTTCTTTATCTCTGGTTGTCCCCATCTCTGACTTCTGCTTGCTCATTGTACTTCTCTACTGGTCATACAACACTCACAATTCTCTAAAATATATCATCCTAATTTATCATCATCTCTCTCTCTGAATAGGTCATAAGCTCCCAGAATGCAGAAACCATGTCACATTTGTCTCTGCTTTCCCAACCCATTCCTCAGAACAGTGAATTGCATAAAGCAGATACCCAATAGTTGTTTGATGAATAAGATTACAAAATACTTCAATATAAGGTTATTCATTACAACATTGTTTGATATAGCAAAAAATTGAAAACAATCCAGTTGTCTATCAGTTAAGGTTGAATAAAGCAGTTATACTACCTCAGAATATTCTGAGGCTATTAAAAATGATTTAGATTTGTGTTTGGTGATGTAGAAAGATGTTCAGGACATACTACTAAGTAAGAAATCAATTGAAAGAACCATAGAGAGCATTATCCAAATAAGTTTTAAGTAGACCCTTATATGTGCCAAATAGATCTAAAAGGATACTCACTCATTCACCTTACAGATGTTTACTGGAAGCCTCCTATGAGTCAAGGACTATTCTAAGATCTGCATATATGAGAATAAACAAAGCAAAATTTCTATGCACATGAAGTTAGCGTTCTAGTGGGGGAGGAGGCAGAGTGGAGAGATTGTATTTAAGATAGTAATAAGTGCAACAAAGAGAAATAAAACAAGAATATTGAATAAAGAGTGATAGGGCTGGTGCAGGGAATATTTCAACATTATATAAAGTAGTTAAGAAACACTTCTCTGATGAAAAGTTATTTCCCTAAAAGCCTGAAGTAAGACAATAAGTCATGTAGTACGTATCTAAGGGACCAAGATTCCAGGAAGAGGGCACAGCAAGTGTAAGGTCCAAAGTACTTGGTGTGTGGGATAGAGTAAGTAAGAGGAGAGGAAGTAGGAGGTTAGATAAGCACATCAGTGTGAAACCATGTTATGTAGTGGCCCTGTAAGTACTCTTTTCTGAACAGAGTGCAAAGACTGGCAGAAGAGATTGGTAATCGACAGGAGTTCCAAATGGGTGATAGAGAGTTGGGTACATGACATAGAGTTCAAGAGTGTATTCTAGACTGGTTTTATAGATTTGAACTGGTATTTAAATCAATTTTCTAATCAGGTAAAACTACCTTGAAAAGAAGTGTGGAAGTCAAAGAAGTCTGAGTACTGAGCCACATATTCTTTTGTTTTTTACATCATAGAAGCTTGAGTCCAGCAAAACGTAGGAGGGACCACTGAGCAAAGAGATAAAGGAAAGAGCTACATGAACAAAGCCTAGTGATGAAAGTATGATACCCTCAAGAGGAGGATAAGATAAATTCTATCAAATTCTCCTGAAAGGTTGAATAAGAACAGGACTGAGAAATGACCATTGAATTTTGTGACATGAGGATCACTGGTGACCTGAATAAAAGAAATCTTGGGAGAAAGATAGGGACAGAAGTCAGTAAATTAGGATCTCAAGAGAGAATGGGAGGCAGGGCTGACAGTGAGTTTATACAAAGCCCTTTCAAAATTAAGTAAGAAATATCAGATGAATTGAGACTCATTCTAGAAATCAACTAGCCTCTCCTCCACAAAAATGTCAGTGTCATAAAAGATAAAGAAAGGCTGAAGAAATGTGCAGATTAAAAGTAACCAAAGAGTTATGTCCACTAAATTCTATACTTGATTCTTGATTGAAACCTGGATTGGGGGAAAATTGTTATAAGGGACATTACTGAAAAGAAAATGACAAAATCTGAATACAGATTTCATTTTAAATTAGGATATTGTATCAATACTAAATTTTCCCAATTTGATCATAGAAATATAGATATGTAATGGAAGGTCCTTGGTCTCAGGAAATATATCCTGATACACTTAGGCCTATGATACATATGATATCACTTAGGCATATGATACACTTAGGGTATGATAATTGCAATTTTCAATCAAATGATTTAGAAAAAAATAAACATAAATATATATACACCTATGTGTGGCCTTGGAATACAGAATGAAGCAGGGCAAAAACAAAAGAGTTTTGCTAAGAAAAGGCACTGGTCATAGCAAACAACCTCTTCCAACAACACAAGAGAAGACTCTACACATGGACATCACCAGATGGTCAACACCGAAATCAGATTGATTATATTTTTTGCAACCAAAGATGGAGAAGCTCTATACATACAACAAAAACAAGACCAGGAGCTGACTGTGGCTCAAATCATGAACTCCTTATTGCCAAATTCAGACTGAAATTGAAGAAAGTAGAGAAAACCACTAGACCATTCATGTATGACCTAAATCAAATCCCTTATGATTATACAGTGGAAGTTAGAAATAGATTTAAGGGCCTAGATCTGATAGATAGAGTGCCTGATGAACTATGGACTGCGGTTTGTGACATTGTACAGGAGACAGGGATCAAGGTCATCCCCATGGAAAAGAAATGCAAAAAAGCAAAATGACTCTCTGGGGAGGCCTTACACATAGCTGTGAAAAGAAGAGAGGCGAAAAGCAAAGGAGAAAAGGAAAGATATAAGCATCTGAATGCAGAGTTCCAAAGAATAGCAAGGAGAGATAAGAAAGCCTTCCTCAGCAATCAATGCAAAGAAATAGAGGAAAACAACAGAATGGGAAAGACTAGAGATCTCTTCAAGAAAATTAGAGATACCAAGGGAACATTTCATACAAAGTGGGCTCAATAAAGGACAGAAATGATATGGACTGAACAGAAGCAGAAGATATTAAAAAGAGGTGGCAAAAAAAATAAAAATTAAAAAGAGGTGGCAAGAATACAGAGAAGAACTGTACAAAAAAGATCTTCATGACCAAGATAATCACGATGGTGTGATCACTAACCTAGAGCCAGACATCCTGGAATATGAAGTCAAGTGGGCCTTAGAAAGCATCACTACGAACAAAGCTAGTGGAGGTGATGGCATTCCAGTTGAGCTATTTCAAATCCTGAAAGATGATGCTGTGAAAGTGCTGCACTCAACATGCCAGCAAATTTGGAAAACTCAGCAGTGGCCACAGGACTGGAAAAGGTCAGTTTTCATTCCAATCTCAAAGAAAGGCAATGCCAAAGAATACTCAAACTACCACACAATTGCACTCATCTCACATGCTAGTAAAGTAATGCTCAAAATTCTCCAAGCCAGGCTTCAGCAATACGTGAACCATGAACTTCCAGATGTTCAAGCTGGTTTTAGAAAAGGCAGAGGAAATAGAGATCAAATTGCCAACATCTGCTGGATCATGGAAAAAGCAAGAGAGTTCCAGAAAAACATCTATTTCTGCTTTATTGACTATGCCAAAGCCTTTGACTGTGGATCACAATACACTGTGGACAATTCTGAAAGAGATGGGAATACCAGACCACCTGACCTGCCTCTTGAGAAACCTGTATGCAGGTTAGGAAGCAACAGTTAGAACTAGACATGGAACAACAGACTGGTTCCAAATAGGAAAAGGAGTACGTCAAGGCTGTATATTGTCACCCTGCTTATTTAACTTCTATGCAGAGTACATCATGAGAAACGCTGGGCTGGAAGAAGCACAAGCTGGAATTAAGATTGCCAGGAGAAATATCAATAACCTCAGATATGCAGATGACACCACCCTTATGGCAGAAAGTGAAGAGGAACTCAAAAGCCTCTTGATGAAAGTGAAAGTGGAGAGTGAAAAAGTTGGCTTAAAGCTCAACATTCAGAAAACGAAGACCATGGCATCCAGTCCCATCACTTCATGGGAAATAGATGGGGAAACAGTGGAAACAGTGTCAGACTTTAATTTGGGGGGCTCCAAAATCACTGTAGATGGTGACTGCAGCCATGAAATTAAAAGACACTTACTCGTTGGAAGAAAAGTTATGACCAACCTAGATAGCATATTCAAAAGCAGAGACATTACTTTGCCAACAAAAGTCCGTCTAGTCAAAGCTATGGTTTTTCCAGTGGTCATGTATGGATGTGAGAGTTGGACTGTGAAGAAAGCTGAGTGCCGAAGAATTGATGCTCTTGAACTGTGGTGTTGGAGAAGACTCTTGAGAGTCCCTTGGACTGCAAGGAGATCCAACCAGTCATTCTGAAGGAGATCAGCCCTGGGATTTCTTTGGAAGGAATGATACTAAAGCTGAAACTCCAGTACTTCGGCCATCTCATGCGAAGAGTTGACTCATTGGAAAAGACCCTGATGCTGGGAGGGATTGGGGGCAGGAGGAGAAGGGGATGACCGAGGATGAGATGGCTGGATGGCATCATGGACTCGATGGACGTAAGTCTGAGTGAACTCCGGGAGTTGGTGATGGACAGGGAGGCCTGGTGTGCTGCGATTCATGGGGTTGCAAAGAATTGGCCACGACTGAGCCACTGAACTGAACTGAACTGATGTGTGTGTGTGTATATATGTATAAAATAAATTACATATATGGGAAATAATAGATTTTATATATGCAGAATGTAGAATATATATATTTCTATATATATATATGCAATCTAGGTGAGGGGTACATGAAATTATTCTGTATTATTCTTACAACCTTTCTGTAAATTTGAAATTATTTTGTAATAAAGCATTTTTGAAAACGCTGTAGTGTTTTTTTCTGAGTAATGAAATAATGGGTGTTTTTTCTATCTCCTTATCCTATTTTCTTTTTCAGCAGCAGAGATTAGTTTTTTTTAAACATAAGTATTTTAATGACATTTAAAGTATTCAGAAGACATATCAATTAACCTTATCAACCACTCAAAAGGATAGTGTTTTAATGAGCTGAGCAAATACTAACTTCATAAGATATATTTATCAGATTTTTTGAAGTTATAGAACAAGATTTACAACAGATCTCTAACAAGATATTATATACCCACATATAATACTTTATGGGCCAATGTTCACTTCTCAAGTAAAAGAAAGTTAATATATATGGATATTGCTTAAAGTATTTTAATATTAACTATAATGATTTGGATTTATTTTAGGACTTAAATTATTTCTGTGTTTTATGTACTGGCTTTACCACCACAAAGGAGAAATCTCCAAAAGCAATAAACTCTAGTCTCCCTGAGAATTCGCTATAAGGAACCTGTAAAAGAAGGTGCAGGGTTAGAGTAATCATAGAAGGTATGTTTAATCAGATTCCCACCCCGTGGAAGATCTGGTTTAACATCCCACTGCTATCAGAACAAGTTTGCCATTATCACATATCAGATTTGTGGTGGAAACTCAATGGCCACTTGTTGATTCATTGTGAAGAAAGGGAAGAAAGCTTATATTAGAGACAACTTGACTTTGCAAAATCTAGCAAGGTTACCACCAACTCTCACCTACTCAGAATATAAAGTGTTGACCATGGTGTTAGGAAACTGAGTGGGATTTTTTTTTTTAATGTCAATCCCTCTAACAAGAAGAATAAGATAACTTTGTTGACCACAAGCCTTAGAGCACTTTATTGACTTAACAGCCAAGTAAGAAAGAAAAATGAGGGGGTGGGGGAAGGAACTATTTAAGAAGATAGAGTGATAATATTTTGCTATCAAGATTTGTAATTCAATTGAAATAATTTATTTATGGCAAACCTTTAAAAATTATTATTTATAGAGGTATATTTTAAGAATTAGTATAGGTATTTTTGAAGGTGTTTAAATATATATATATATATATATATATATATATATATATATATATATATATATATATCTGTACCTGTATCTCAATTTCAGTTTCTGGCAACAGGGCAGACTAAATAATCTAACCAGCTCTCAATTAAAGTAAGTTAAAGTATGAATATCTATCTATGTTATTGCTTTGACAAATTGATGAGAAGGTAAGAATGCTTCAGAGACCTGAAGTTAAAGGAAAATGGGAGCACAACACGGTAAGCCGAGGACCAGAGTTCACCTTTACCCTAAGGGCATCTTCTGAGCCCAGACAACTCTGAACTTTACTTTGCATGGCCTCACAGAGAGTGAAGGCATAAGGAAATCTTTCAGAGTGGGAAACCTGCTAGGAGCTTCCACACATTAACCTGAACTAGAAAATTATACCTTCAGCAGGCAAACTAGAAATAAAACAGTACCTCTCAGGAGTAGAAAATAAAATTAGCCATCTAAACCTTGTGTCTGGATGGAAGCCAGGAGGAAATATTTATAAATTAAAAAGAACAGAGTACACATATACAAAAAAAAAGTTTCCATATAGGATAAACAGGTGAAATATGTAAATATCACAAGATACCATTTGCAACAGCACCAACAAATGAATTTAACCAAAGATGCATGAAACCTTAATGACATCAAAAACCTGTGAAACTCTGTTGAAACCACTTAAATAAGAGCTAAGTAAAGATGTACCATGGTTCATAGATGGGAAGATTCAGTACTGTAAAAATGTCACTTCTCCCCCATATGATCCATATTTTCCATCTGAATAGTTTTTACTTTGAAACATGACAAAAAGGATTGTGAAATTTAGAGGACAAAGGCCAAAAATAGTCTAAAGAGCCCTTAACAGGAAATATATACAGGAAATACTTGCCTTACCAGATATCAAGAGTTATAAAATCTAATATTTAAGATATGATTATAGTGGTCCAGGGATAGATCTCAGAATATACTGGTGGAACTGAATGGAGAACTCGGAAATATATCCATACAACTACGGAAGTTCAACTCACAGATTAGTGGGAAGCAGGAATTTTTCTATAAATAGTTCTGAAACAAAATTAACTCCTACTGAAACAATTCTATAGGAATTAAAGATCTAAACATGACAACAAAAGTATAAAAATTTTAGAAGTAACATAAAAAATGACTTTACCATTCCCTCCATGGAATTCTCCATTTTTTCTGGAGTTGATCTGTAGTAGAGATAGTACTCTTGCCTGGAAAATCCCATGGACGGAGGATCCTGGTAGGCTACAGTCCATGGGGTCGCTAGGAGTCTGACACGACTGAGCGACTTCACTTTCACTTTTCACTTTCATGCATTGGAGAGGGAAATGGCAACCCACTCCAGTGTTCTTGCCTGGAGAATCCCAGGGACAGAGGAGCCATTGGGCTGCCGTCTAAGGGGTCGCACAGAGTCAGACACGACTGAAGTGACTTAGCAGCAGCAGCAGCAGCAGATAGATTTCTTTTCTTTTTTCTTTTTTTTTTTTTTTTAGATTTCTTAAATATAGTAGAAGCAGAAAGCGCAGAGAGAGTTAGGTTCAATTACATTAAAATTAAGAGCATCTGTTCATATAAAGCACCATGTGGTAGAAACCGTGAGTACTCCCAAACATCAGTGTGGGAGCATTCTACACTTCCCAGCCTCCTCTGGGGCTGCATAATGAGATGCAGTTTGGACAGGAGTGACAGAAACCACTTTCAGGTCTCCCACTTAGAAATCACCTACAGAAGCCCCAACTTTCCTTCTTTTACTGTGTGTTTTCTAAAGCATAGCTTCAATAACGGGGATCACCTACTAACATCAGCCTTCCTTATTCACTGACAATCAAAGTCTGTTACCTTAGTTTCATGTATCCTACATTCATGAATAAACACCATAGAGAAGTGACAGCTACAAAATGGAGAAACCATTTTCAGTACATCTACTTGACAAAATATGAGCATCCAATACATTTTTAAAGTTCTATGAAATAGTAAGGAAACTATAAACATATCAATGGAAAAATGGGCAAAAGATTTGAACAGCCTCCTTCATAATGTCAATAACCACATAACAAGATAGCCATTCTCCTTAGTAAATGAGAAAATAGTACCTCACAATTTTTATTCCCATCAGTAGCACAATTTTTTTTTTGAAGTCTGATCCTACCCAGTGTTAACACAAATAGGGAACAATAGAAATTTTTATTCACTGCTAATGGAAGTAAAAATCAATACAACTACTTTGGAAAACATCTTAGCATTACATAATAAAGTTTAAGAAGCTCATACTCTTCTACCCAGTAGTTCTGCTCTTGGGTATGTACTCCAAGCCAGTGCTGCTCAATAGAACTTTGATGATGCTGGAAATATTCTATAATCTTGCTGTCCAATATAGTAGTCACATGCCCCATGTGGCTAACTGAGCACTTAAAATGTGGCAACTGAGACAGCAGAACTGGATGTTTTATTTTAATTCATTTTCAATTTTAATTAGAACACTCACTTGTGCTAATGTATTAAACAGCACAGGCCTAGGCAAAAGAAAAAGAAAAGAAAGTAATGGTCCATTTACATTTCTGGGAATAAAGAGTAGAGGCAGTTTTTCTTATTCTTCCACTAAATGTAACTAAAGTCCTGCTGGGTTAGGGGAAGATATATATATATAATTCTACAAAGTTATATCAATAAACTCAGATATGCAGACAACACCACCCTTATGGCAGAAAGTGAAAAAGAACTAAAGAGCCTCTTGATGAAAGTCAAAGAGGAAAGTGAAAAAGTTGGCTTAAAGCTCAACATTCAGAAAACTAAGATCATGACATCTGGCCCCATCACTTCATGGCAAATAGGTGGAGAAACAGTGGAAACAGTGGCTGACTTTATTTTGGGGGGCTCCAAAATCACTGCAGATGGTGATTGCAGACATGAAATTAAAAGACGCTTACTCCCTGAAAGGAAAGTTATGACCAAACTAGACAGCATATTAAAAAACAGAGACATTACTTTGCCAACAAAGATCTGTCTAGTCAAGGCTATGGTTTTTCCATTAGTCATGTATGGATATGCGAGTTGTACTAAAAGAAATCTGAGAGCAGAAGAATTGATGCTTTTGAACTGTGGTGTTGGAGAAGACTCTTGAGAGTCCCTTGGACTGCAAAGAGATCCAACCAGTCCATCCTAAAGGAGATCAGTCCTGGTGTTCACTGGAAGGACTGATGCTGAAGCTGAAACTCCACTACTTTGGCCACCTGATGTGAAGAGCTGACTCATTTGAAAAGACCTTGATGCTCGGAAAGATTGAGGGCAGGAAAGGGGACGACAGAGGATGAGATGGCTGGATGGCATCACTGACTTGATGGACATGAGTCTGAGTGAACTCTGGGAGTTGGTGATGGACAGGGAGGCCTGGCGTGCTGCGATTCATGGGGTCATAAAGAGTTGGACATGACTGAATGACTGAACTGAACTACAAAGTAAAGAGAAGCCAAACTGGCTGGGATCTAGGGATCTTATGGAGAAGATTAAAAGACAAACTAAAGATAGGGAGATAATTGCAAACCATACATTTAACAAAGTTCAACTAATCAGAATGCTTAAAGAAATCTTTAAGAACAGCAATAAAAAAGCAAACAATCTACATAGAACACAGGCAAAAGACATTTCCTCTTGATGAAAGTGAAAGAGGAGAGTGAAAAACTTGGCTTAAAGCTCAACATTCAGAGAACTAAGATCATGGCATCCGGTCCCTTCACTTCATTGCAAATAGATATGGAAACAGTGACAGACTTTATTTTCTTGGGCTCCAAAATCACTGCAGATGGTAACTGCAGCCATGAAATTAAAAGATGCTTGCCCCTTGGAAGAAAAGTTATGACCAACCTAGATAGCATATTAAAAAGCAGAGACATTACTTTGCCAACAAAGGTCCATCTAGTCAAGGCTATGGTTTTTCCAGTAGTCCTGTATGGATGTGAGAGTTGTACTACAAAGAAAGCTGAGTGCCAAAGGATTGATGCTTTTGAACTGTGGTGTTGGAGACTTTTGAGAGTCCCTTGGATGGCAAGGAGATCCAACCAGTCCATCCTAAAGGAGATCAGTCCTGAATATTCATTGAAAGGACTGATGCTGAAGCTGAAATTCAAATACCTTGGCCACCTGATGTGAAGAAGTGACTCATGGGAAAAGACCTCAATGCTGGGAAAGACTGAAGGAGGGTGGAGAAGGGGACAACAGAGGATGAGGTGGTTGAATGGCATCACTGACTCAATGGACATGAGTCTGAGTAAACTCCAGGAGTTGGTGATGGACATGGAGGCATGGCTTGCTGCAGTCCTTGGGGTCGCAAAGAGTTGGACATGACTGAACGACTGAACTGAACTGAGCTGAAAAGACATTTCACCAGAGAAGGTATATAGATGGTAAATAAGCAGATGAAAAGATGTTCAACATCATTTGCCATTATGGAAATGAAAATAGAAACCATCATCTGATTCCACTGTACTCCAACAGAATGGGTAAAATAAAGCGCAATGACAATACCAGAACCTGGCTAGGATGAGAAGAACCTGAATTATTGAAGCATGCTAGTGATGTCAGAGAAGGCGATGGCACCCCACTCCAGTACTCTTGCCTGGCAAATCCCGTGGATGGAGGAGCCTCGTAGGCTGCAGTCCATGGGGTCACAAAGAGTCGAACACGACTGAAGTGACTTACCAGCAGCAGTGGGTATGTAAAATGGAACAGTCACTCTGGAAAACCATTCAGCAGTTTCTTAGACAACTAAATATGTAATTATCATATGAACCAGCAATTGCTTTCCTGGGCATTTAACATAGAGAAATGAAGAATTGGATTTATACCAAAACCTGGACCCAAATGCTCAGAGTAGCTTTATTTATAATAGCCAAAAACTGAAAACACCAGATGTTGTTGAACAGGTAAGTGTTTAAACAACTATGATACATCCATACCATGGAATAGGCCTTAGCAATAGAAAGAAATCCATTTACAAAAAATTCTTCAAAAGAGAAAATTATAGAAATGGGAACTAGATTATGGGTTGCTTTGGGTTAAAGACAGAGGCAAGGTTTGCAGAAAGTGAATATGGCTACCTCTATACTATGCCAAAGCCTTTGACTGTGTGGATCACAATAAACTGTGGAAAATTCTGAAGAGATGGGCATACAGACCACCTGACCTGCCTCTTGGGAAACCTATATGCAGGTCAGGAAGCAACAGTTAGAAGTGGACATGGAACAACAGACTGGTTCCAAATAGGAAAAGGAGTACGTCAAGGCTGTATATTGTCACCCTGCTTATTTAACTTCTATGCAGAGTACATCATGAGAAACGCTGGGCTGGAAGAAGCACAAGCGGGAATCAAGATTGCCATGAGAAATATCAATAACCTCAGATATGCATATGACACCACCCTTATGGCAGAAAGTGAAGAGGAACTCAAAAGCCTCTTGATGAAAGTGAAAGTGGAGAGTGAAAAGTTGTCTTAAAGCTCAACGTTCAGAAAACTAAGATCATGGCATTTGGTCCCATCACTTCATGGGAAATAAATGGTGAAACAGTGGAAACAGTGTCAGACTTTATTTTGGGGGGGCTCCAAAATCACTGCAGATGGTGATTGCAGCCATGAAATTAAAAGACACTTACTCCTTGGAAGGAAAGTTATGACCAACCTAGATAGCATGCAGGATACAGGATGCTTGGGGCTGGTGCACTGGGATGACCCAGAGAGATGGTATGGGGAGGGGGGTTCAAGATCGGGAACATGTGTACACCTGTGGCGGATTCATGTTGATGTATGGCAAAACCAATACAATATTGTAAAGTAATTAGCCTCCAATTAAAATAAATCAATTTTAAAAATAAAAATAAAAATAAACAGAAGCAGAGACATTACTTTGCCAACAAAGGTCTGTCTAGTCAAGGCTGTGGTTTTTTCAGTGGTCATGTATGGATGTGAAAGTTGGACTGTGAAGAAAGTTGAGTGCCGAAGAATTGATGCTTTTGAACTGTGGTGTTGGGGAAGACTCTTGAGAGTCCTTTGGACTGCAAGGAGATCCAACCAGTCCATTCTAAAGGAGATCAGTCCTGGGTGTTCATTGGAAGGACTGATGCTAAAGCTGAAACTCCAATACTTTTGCCATCTCATGCGAAGAGTTGACTCACTGAAAAACATTCTGATGCTGGGAGGGATTGGGGGCAGGAGGAGAAGGGGACAACACAGGATGAGATGGCTGGATGGCATCACCAACTCGATGCGCATGAGTTTGGGTGAACTCCAGGAGTTGGTGATGGACAGGGAGGCCTGGCATGCTGCAATTCATGGGTTTGCAAAGAGTCGACCACGACTGAGCGACTGAACTGAACTGAACTGATGCTCATGGAAATGTTCTGTGTCTTTCTTTACTACATCAATGTCAATAGGTACTAGAGTTTTACAAGACATTACAATTGGGGAAACTGAATAAAGGTTATGTGGGACATCTTTGTATTGTTAAAACTTCATATGAGTTTACAATTATTGCAAACCGAACATTTAATTTTAAAAACACTGGAAAAAACTCAAAAATTCATCAACATAAAATGCAGAAATAAATTGGGATATATTCATATACTCATTGGAATGCAAGCAAAAGCAAAGATGATAAATTCAATAAATGGTGTTACTTCTGAAGAGGAGAGAAAGAGATGATTTCAGGGGTACTTAAGGGGATTTCAAAGGTAATATTTTTCCCCACAAATTGAGTAATGGATACACAGGCATTCATTATATCATTGTTCTTTATTCTTTACAAATATTTTAAAAATTTAAAAATAATTTACAGTTTAACATTCCTTTCAAAGTAAGGGGGAAAATTGTATTTTATTCTGTTTTAAAGGATATCTTAATTGCACCAATAAACTAGAAATTGAACAGTCCACACCGCTCAGTGATATGTGCTAAATACCTCAATAAAAAGTGCTGTATTTAACAATTAAGATTAAAATTTATATTCTCTTTCTGAATAATTTGTGTCAACAACAGAAAATGATTAGATGATAGTTGGAGCCAAAGTAACAGTGAAATGTGAGATGACAGATAAAGGGGAAAGACATTATTCATTTATTTATTTTTATTATTTTTTTGGCCATGCTACACAGCTTGTGGGATGTTAGTTCCCCAATCAGGGATCAAACTCAGTGCTCAGCAGTGAAAGTAACAAGCCTAAACCACTGAACGCAAAGGGAATTCCCAAGGGAACTCATAACTTGAGGTTAAAAATGAGAGGATCACTTTCTAAATTCATATCATATAATGATGTTGGGCTAGGTCTTAGAACAATGGGCAAAGTGAAAACTTGTTGAAGCTCAAAAGCAGATGAGGGCTTTACTATTTTGGATGGAGAGGACCCAGGAAGCTCTGCCCATCAATCAAATGTACTAGCACTTCAGTATATGAACGGATTTAAGGAAAAGGATAGGCATTTCAGAATACAGCACTCAATGAAGTAAGCACCTACAGAATTCTGTGAATGATGCAAAACCAAATCATTGGGACAGAGGACACTAAAAACAGAAATTTAATATAAACATCTGTAAAAAAAAAAAAGTTCTTACAAAGGAGTAAGGTTAAGTCCACAGGTGGCATTGCTTTTGGAGCTAAATAGAAATTACCAAATGAGACTGACCCTAAAAGCACTTACTATATGTCAGGCCTGGTGCTAAATGATTTACATGCATTTGGTTCATTTGATAATCATGGAATTCTTCTGTAGTGGTACCACTATTTTCCTAATTTTATAGGTGAGGAATCTGAGACTCAGTGAATTTAAGGGATTACCTAAAGTCATGTCACTAAAGGGTGGAAGAACCAATACAAAGACCTAGATCTGTCTGTCAGACTCCAGAGCCTATGCTCTAAGCCTAGCCATGCTGCTACAGCATCAATAAATAGAAAGAGCAAAGGAAAGTTAATATTAAGGACAACCCCTGCTTAGGAGAGGAATTAAGACATATATAGCAGGCATACAAATAACTTAATATTGGTCCATCTTTGTCAATTGCAACAAAGTTCAACAGGCATAAGTTTTCAATTTTTGAGGTGTTTTCATGACTAAGATTCCCACTGTTCATTCTTTTTCATTTGCTGCTCTCTGTACCATGATGCAGATGGTGAAAAAAATAATACATACTCTTTTTGCACACATGTTGTTATACATCAAGCAAATGTGAGGAGAAGGGGAGAAGTTTCTCCTTACATTACAAGAGAAGAACCCAAAGAGTATCAAATTGCAATATTCTTGCTGACTACCTGCAAGAGGACTTAAGCATGAGGAAGGAAATCCTGATGTGATTTAGGAAAAAAAAAAACCCTAGGATTTCTAAAGCAAAGCACTTAACTTATGGATCTGTGCAAAGAAGAGCATACATCATCTTTTCTAAGTATTTTGAAAGAGGGTAAAAATCCAACTTTTTATGATTGTTTGCAAAATGAAAAGCCATTTTCCAAAAAACATCAGCAGCCTGAAAAAGTAGTTCTGCTCTCCAAAAGGGCAGAACCCTTTCTGAGAGCACACAACTAGCTCGCCCTTGGTGTAATTTAGCAATGCCTCTACCCATTGGCAGAAATAGCATCATATTTCTTGCAGATCAAATTTGCAATTTCTCTCAGAAAATATCTTGGGTTTTATATATGCATATTCATAAAATGAAAATAACTTGATTCGTTGGCATTCTGAGCCTGGAAGCAGTGGGGTTTGGGGAAGAAATAATCCCAGGGGTTGAAGAAAAGAGAGTATGGCCAGAGTAAGCAAGAGAGTGAAATGAGAATACAGGACAGGGCTTTGGAAAGGGCAGGAACATACAGATGTTAATGGTGTAGATATGCTAGGGAAAGAATGCAGCTTTTCTACTCAAGATATGATCATATGAACTTGAAAACCCCAGTTGCCTGACCCAGATGGTGGAGATTCTCTCCTCTGCCAGTGCAGAACTGAAGGTGTGTCTGCATGCGAGCTGGCTGGGCCTCCAGCCAGGGAGGCAGAAGTGAAGCTGGGAATGAGGAGGAGGCATTCTGATCTTTTCTAACAGAAATGCCCTTCAAAACAGGATTCCTGTCTACTTTGGTGGCAGCAGCTTATAGAAAAGCAGGGGAGATATCCTGTATCATTTTTTGGCCCTCCAGTTCAACTTTCTCCCTTCTTTATTATTAGTAGTGGTCGTATTTCTATTATTATTGTTGATGGAAGGAGGCGACTTCATCACATTTATTCCCCAGCTCCTTCCCTGCTAGGCTGTGAGGACACAGGGGCTGTGTTCTTCCAAGACTACTGCTGGGATTGGGCAATAGTAACTGCTCCCCGCTGCTGCTAGCCATGGGGTGCTTCACCACCTTTCCTGGTTTCTCTTAACACTGCCCATACTTTTTATAACAATCCCCTCATAATACTCAACTCAAATACCCCATTTGAATGTTTTATCTACTTCCTGCAGGACCCTAACTCGGGCATTAGATTTGTTCTGGCAATGAGTTCTAGAAAGGCAATTCGAAGAGAAGGAAAAAAAAGTAGCAGATCTGATGGGAGAGCAACCTGCAGGACGACATGCTGTTTGCGGTCCTTGGCTGTCCTCTAGGAAAGCAGCACTACTACTGTAGCCATCTGGCTTAGGTTATGGTGCTGCAGAAATTAAGAAAATGACATTGAGTGTCATTGGGAGCTTGGGAGGCAGTATGAGGTTATATTAAAAAAAAAAAAAAAAACAGGCTTGAGGGTCACACAGACCTGATTCTGTTAGTACTTTTGTAGCCCAAAGAAAGTTACTTAAATCTCTGAGCCTTGTTTTCTTCATCTATGTAAAACATAATAGTACCCACATCTTGAGGATTTTGTGTGACAATTATTACGGCAACAAATATAATGCATCTAGAATGGGATTCAGAACATTGCAGGTTCTAGGTCATTGTTAGTTTCTTTCTCCCTTCGCTATTTCACAACAACAGGACAAGTGATGGGAGGCCAAGGCCTAGGAAAGCAGATCTTCTGGTAGGGAGATGTGATGATGGTGCTGGACAATTGCTTTGCCAGCAAAAGGCCATAGTACCCAGTGGAAAGTGCACTGTACCAAAGTTAGGTCTGGATTCAAGGTTCAGATCATCCACACAGTCAACTTCATGTAGAAAGTCCTCCTCTCTGAGCCCCAGTGTCCCATCAGGAAAGTGAAGCCTTTGGGCTAGATTAGCTCTTCCCAATGTGTGGTCACAATGTAGAATTGAGAGGGAGACTAGGGAATAAGGAGTGGAACACATGTCCCCCTAACTTCCAAAAGGAAAATAACTAAAGCAATAGAAATGAAAATAGTTAAATTACCTAGATTAGAAATGATGTACTGGCAGGCCATAAACTAGATCTGTGTGCAGATGTATTTTCTTTGACCTTGTATGGTGGTGTTTTAAAATTTCACACTATTAGGTTTTAAACATCAGGAAACATATAAAAATTCAGAACACCAGCTTGCTTTGAAGGTCTGGCTATACTATCCCACCCCCACCCCCACCATCATCACACAACTTTCTATAGGGTAACATTGGCCAGAGCTGAGTAACCTCTGCCACCCTCAGGGAGGACCTGCACCTTCCTGTTGGCCACAACCTTCACCTGAACCACTTCATTCATATGTTACATGCCAGGTGGCTGGACACATTGGGTGCCTGGCACCAAAAAAATGAAGAGATGTTAGTCGATATTAAAGGCTCTATGATAGCTTAAAGACTACCATTTACTGTCACTAAAATAGAAAATAAAAGTTAAAACCAAGAGCACATTGGTACAATGCAACTGATAATTGACTCAAGGGCCAATTCAATGATACAATTTTGCCAGCAAGATTTTGACTGTGTCACCTCTTATATTGTTGGTCACTTTTACCAGAGGAATAGCCACATTATTTTTAGAACCAGTAAATGAAAGGGATTCTGGAAAAGACTCTGATGCTGGAAAGATTGAAATTGAAAGGAGAAGAGGGGCAGCAGATGATGAGATGGTTAGATAGCATCACCAACTCAACGGACATGAATTTGAGCAAACTCTGGGAGATAGTGAAGGACAGGGAAGCCTGGCATGCTGCAATCCATGCGGTTGCAAAGAATTGGACATGACTTAGCAACTGACCAACAACAAATAAAAAAAAATGAGAGGGAAGAAATCAAAAATATACCCCATCTTTCTTAAATGAACTCTATTTCCAGGTATCAATAGTTGATAAGAGAAATTTTCCCTTTACAGAGAAGTATTTAAGCTAAAAATTGCAGAAGGAATGCTAGAATTAGGATTCCATTGTTTTGTAACACCCAGTGAAATAAGGACTTTGATAACCACCGTGCATGCTTAGTCACTCAGTCATGTCCTACTCTTTGTCACCCCCTGTGCTATAGACCAACAGGCTCCTCTGTCCATGGGACTGTCCAGGCAAGAGTACTGGAGTGGGTAGCCATTCCCTTCTCCAGGGGATCTTCCCAACCCAGGCATCGAACCCAGGTCTCCTGCATTGCACATGGATTCTTTACTGTCTAAGTCACCAGGGAATCACTTGATAAGCATCAGTCATGGCTAAGTCCACAAAATAAGCCAAGACCAGATGATTGTACACACTCCTGATAGACACACACAATACCGCCTAAAGTATTCTCACCAAAAAATCAAAACTGTCTTATCAAAACAATCTCACTACCCACTCAAAAATACAAGCAACAAACTGATTAAATGATACCATGAAGATACAATCAGCAAAATCAAGACTTCAGAAACTCTATGTTGATTCAACATAGATACCAAGGAAAAAGTAAAGGAAAGAGGGGATAATCTATGGATTAAAAGAGATTGTATGAATCAGTTAATGGCAACATATGGACCTTATTTAGAATCTGATTGAAGTAAACTGAAAATCAAAAATAAATTCATAAAGCAACCAGGGACATGTAAATATGGAGTGGATGTTGGATGGTATTTGGGAATTACTGTCATTTATTTGGTATAAAAATCATACTGTACTTTTTGTTATGTTATTCTCCAGGCAAGAGTACTGGAGTGAGTTGCCATTTCCTTCTCCAGGGGATCTTCCCGACCCAGGGATCAAACCCAGGTCTCCCTCATACCAGGCAGACGCTTTAACCTCTGAGCCACCAGGGAAGCCTCGGGAATTACTGTCATTTATTTGGTATAAAAATCATACTGTACTTTTTGTTATTAATAAACTTTAATTTTTAGAGCTGTTTCAGATTCACAAAATTGAGCAGGATGCATGGAGAGTTCCATACACATACAACTTCCTCTGCTATGCACATCCCTCATGAGAATCCTACACTTGTTACAATAAATAAATCTCTGCTGATAAATGATAACCCAAAGTACATAATATACATTACAGTTTACCTTTGTTGTTACATATTTTATGAGTTTGATAAACGTAAAATGACATGTATCCACCACTGTAGTATCACACAGAATTGTTTCACTGTCCTAAAATTCCCGTGTGCTCTACCTACGCATCTCTCCCTTCCCCTACTCCCTGGCAACTACTAATCTTTTTACCATTTGTAAGTATTAATAATTTTGCCTTTTCCAGAAATCATACAAAATTTAGCCTTTTCAGATTGGCTTTATTCACTTAGTAATGTGCATGTATGTTTCTTCCATGTCTTTCTGTGGCCTGATAGATCATTTATTTTTAGCACTAAGTATTCCAGTGCATTTCCCAGGTGGCTCAGTGCTAAATAATCTGCTAGCCAAGCAGCAGATGGGAGTTTGATCCCTGGATCAAGAAGATCCCTTGAAGAAGAAAATGGCAACCTACTTTAGTGTTCTTGCCTGGAAAATCCCATGGAAAAAGAAGCCTCGCAGGCTACAGTCAATGAGGTTGCGCAGAGTTGGCCACAACTTAGCTAGTAAACAAATATATCACAGTTTATCCATTCACCTATTGAAGGGAATCTCAGTTGTTTCTAAGTTTTAACAATTATGAATAAAGTTCTCAGTGCAGGTTTTTGTGAGGGCATAAATTTTAAATTCATCTGTGTACATACCAAGGAGCTTGATTGCTGGATCATAGGTTAAGAGAATGCTTAGTCTTGTAAGAAACTACCAACTGTCTTCCAAAGTGGCTGCACAATTTTGCATTCCCATAAGCAATGAATGAGAGTTCTTCATGCCTCACATCCTCACTGCCATTTGATGCGATCATTGCTTTGCATTTTGACCATTCTAACTGATATGAAGTGAGTGGCATCTCATTTTTTTAAATTTATTTTTAGTTTTCATTTCTTTGACGTCATAGGATGTGAAACATCTTTTCAAGTGTTTATTTACCATCTGTATATTCTCTTTGGTGAGGGATTTGTTAAGGGCTATGATATATTTTTTAACCAGAGTATCTTTTTTTTGTTGAGTTTTAAAATTTCTTTGTATATTTTGGACAACAGTCCTTTAAAAGATGTATCTTCTGCAAATAATTTCTCACAGGCTGTGGCTTATGGTCTCGTTCTCTTGATGCTATATTTACCTGGACAGAAGTTTTTGATTTTAGTGAAGGACAGCTTATTATTTCTTTAATGCACTGTGCCTCTTTGGAGGTGTGTATCTCAAAAGCCTACAGTATACCCAGGATCACCTAGATTTTCTCCTGTGTTATCTTCAAGGAGTTCAACGATTTTACATTTTGCACTTAGGTCTCTGATGCAATTCACTTCATTTTGTCAAGAATATCAGGTCTGTGTCTAGATTCATTTTTTTTGCATACAGATGTCCAGTTGTTCCTGCAACATTTGTTGTAAAGACTGTCTTTGCTCCATCGTGTTACCTTTGTTCCTTTGTCAAAGATCAGTTGCCTGTATATATATAGGTCTATTTCTGCCCTCCACATTTTGTTCCATTCATCTATTTGTCTATCCTTTCACTAATATCGCTCTCATGATTACTACAGCTTTACAGAAGTTGTGAAAGTCTGGTGGTGTCAGTCCCTTAAATTTGTTCTTCTCTTTTAATACTGAGGTAGCAATTATGAATCTTCTGCCTCACCATTTAATTTTAGAAACAGTTTTATTTCCACAAAACTATTTGCTGGCATTTTAATTGGGATTGAATTGAATCTAAAGATTAAACTGTAAAGAACAAACTGATAGTATCAAATCTTCCTGCCCATAAATATGAAGTACTTCTTTCACATTTAGTCCATCTTTGATATGTTTCAACAGAATTTTATAGTTTTCTTCATATACATCATATATATATTTTGTTAGACATAAACCCAGCTGTTGTATTTTGGAGGTTATTAAGAGCCCCTGGAGAAGGAAATCACAACCCACTCCAGTATTCTTGCCTGGGAAATCCCATGGGCAGAGGAGCCTGACAAGCTCACAAAAGAGTCAGACATGAGTTAGTGACTAAACAATAGCAAACAATGTCAATAATAGTGTGTTTCTAATTTCAGTTCCACCTCCTCATTGCACATATATAGGAAAGCAATGTATTTTTATATATTAACCTTGCTATAATCACTTGTTACTTGCAAGAGTAATTTTTTGTCAGTTTCTTCAGATTTTATACAAGAGGATATATTTATCTGTAAACTTTTAGGACAAAGTGGCAGCTTATAAGATCCAGACCAGAGACTGAAAATCTACTTTGTTTTTAAAAGTGGTTATCTTTTAATGATATATGCAGAGATACTTACAGATAAACTAATATAATATCTGGGATGCCTCAAAGTAATCTGAGAGAATAGAGATATAGAGGAAACAGGACTGGCCATCAGTTGATCATTATAGAGTTAGTGTTCAGAATATCATTCTCTATATTTTGAATTCATTTTCAAGTTTTCAATATTTCTTTTTCCTCTCCGAGAAACTTTCAATAGCTATAACTCTCCAAAAGTCAGATCCATCTCTCTTCCTCCCTCACTCCTTCTCTCTTCTCCCATCCTTTTGTTCAAATACCTTGGAAATTTTGAACACAGCTTAATGATGTCTTAGGAGAAAGAAAAATAACTAAACCTTTGCAGTATTTTTCATCCTTCAGTCACTCACATTTACCTATAACTTGAGTACCCCATGCTATTATTTTCATTAATTCTTTTACATTGGCTCTTTCTTTAACTGTGCCTTAATTATATTATCAATGAAGTTAAAAGAAAAGAGATTCTAACAATATTTACGTCAAATATCATTAGAGATGAAACCAGTCAATCCTAAAGGAAATCAGTCCTGGATATTCACTGGAAGGACTTATGTTGAAGCTGAAACTCCAATACTTTGGCCACCCGATGCAAAAAACTGACTCGTTGGAAAAGACCCTGATGCTGGGAAAGACTGAAGGTAGCAGAAGAAAGGGATGACAGAGGATGAGATGTTGGGTGGCATCACTGACTAGATGGACATGAGTTGGAGCAAGCTCTGGGAGTTGGTGATGGACAGGAAGGCCTGGAGTGCTGCAGTCCATGGGGTCAAAAAGAGTCGGACATGACTGAGTGACTGAACTGAATTGAACAATATTTAATAAATATAAAAATGAATGTCTAGGGACTTCCCTGGTGATCCAGTGGCTAAGACCTTGTGCTCCTAATGAAGGGGGCCCAAGTTCAATCCCTGGTCAGTGAACTAGATCCCACATGCCACAACTAAAAGATCCTGTGAGCTACAGCTAAGACCCAGCACAGCCAAATAAATAAATATTTTTAAAAATTAAAATAAAATAAATGAAAGTTTAAAGAAAATGAATCTCTAAGCAGTAAACAAAATGCATTGATTAATGTACCTCTTTAAATCAATTTGCATTTTACCAGAAGATTTGTGTGCTATTCTCTGGGAAATACTGTGCTAGCATGAGTGTTGGTAGCCCACAAAAAATATAAGTCATGTTATACCTCCTGTTTCCTGCTCTAACATTTGGATGATTAAGTGGCAGAATTAGAATCTTGTACTTCTCCAGTATAGCAGTTTGTCTTAAATCTGAATTTCTAGCCAGGTATTACACCTACTTTACTATGCAGATTACTAGTAGTTTGAGAGAATTCAATTGTTGTCCTAGCTGTCCCTCAAATGAGGGGTGTATAAATACATGTTTGCTTCTTGAGAAATGTTTGCTTCTTCAGAACTTTAGCCAAAAGAGAGAACTGCTACTTTGGATTCACTTTATTTTTAATTTATCTTAAAAGAGAACTGAAAATGAATTGATCACAGAGGATGGTGTTTTGTTTCTGAATGCAGTCGTGTAAAAATCAATGTACATATAAATGTGGCAATCCATATCAACTGTGCCTGGAGTTTTGGGTTCTTTTTCACTTCCTAGATTAAGTTTTCTTTCATTGAATCAGTGTTTTAGAGACCTTGATGGTAAAAAAACAAAAAAAAATAGAAGAGTGAAAGCTTAGACTCCAGTTAAATCTCACAGAACTTGACAAATGATAATTCTTTGTTTCTTTGGTCATTGCAATGCAACAGGACCAGCATCTTACTGATTACAAGAAAATAAATACACCAATAAGTTGGTCACCACCTCCATTAAAATCTGAGCATTTAGTGCTGGGAACCCAACAAAATCCATGCAAGAAAATGCTTCTGAAAATTGAATGACTATTAAATATTGGAACTTTATAAAAAGCAACCAGAAAAACTTCTATAAATGCATCAGTCTTTTAAATTAGCCTTAAAATAAAGAATGTCAATTTTAAACCTTTTTAGGCCATATTATATAAAAGAATATGATGAATGTTGCAATATCACTTTTTACTCTGGTGCAAAAAAGTATTATTCTCTGTAGACATTACAACATAAAACAAAAATGCTTTTATTACTAGTAGCAATGATGTGACAAGCCTGATAAATGCAAGTTTGAGATTCCTTTGGGTTTTGGCATCCCCTCACACTTATTGTCAAGTTACTAATAGATTCTGTAGGCTTGACTAGCCATCATTTAAGAGTGTCATTTAGTTTGAAATGACAGAAAAGTAAAATGTTCTTAAATGTTCAATTTTTCTCTATTCCCTGACTGAGTTGCTAATGACTAAGAGTAATATCTTTTATTCATGTTGCCTGAGTGATGAAATGGTCATTGCCAAATGATGAATATCAAGCAGAGATGTTTTCATTTAACACTCTTGGAAAAAAAAAAAAAAACTTCAACAGGAACCTGACTGCCCTGTTTTAGTTGCTTCTTTTTTTGAGTCTCGGATTGACAGATAAATTCTTCCAACCGAACAGGCCTTAAATATCCCTCATGTAAAACCTAGATGTGTCATATAATGCTTGCTACAAATGCCTGGATTACAGGCTAATTAGTGCATTGAAGACCAAAGCATTGTTTAACTATTTTCTCTTACACTAGAGAGAGGTCTCTAAAATAGAGACATTTGGGGACCTACATGTAAATAGTTAATGACTAAATCTATTACTTTCAAGCAGCATTTTCTGTGAAAGCTACATGATCACATTGGAAATACCACATAACAGCCACATTGGGTATCTCTCGGCTGGTTACCATGAATTTTGAAATGTAAATAGCCTGCTCAGATCCCTCACAGTGTCTTAGAGGCTGAAATTTAATTCAATATTTTGATGTGCCATTTGGCAAGATATGTTTTTTTCTTTACAAACAGTTCCAAAGAAGCATTAGGTGTCTCAAAACATGTACAAAACAATGCTCATCACTGTTGGAATTCTTCATTTATTCATTCATTCCTTCATTTATTAATTAATTCCAATGTTTTTTCTTTTTACTTCCAGCTGTATAACAAGAACTGTGTTACACACAAGAGGAACAATGGTTAACAAGGCAGACAGAATTTTCCTATGAAGACTATACCAATGGGAATTTTAATAATGAATGATACATAAGGCAGATTCTTATAGTGAGAGACTGACAGAAAAGGATAGGAGGGTGGACGCTACTTTAGATAGAGGGGTCAACAAAGAAATCAATGACTAGGAGTAGTGAAACTGAAAATGAACCTCCTGGACCAGCAACAACTGTGATACCTGAGATCATGGCAAAAATGCACATTCTTGTGTGTCCCCCCATCACTCCCTCTCTTGACCTACTGATGCAGAAACTCTGGAAGTAAACCCAGCTGTCCTGTTTTAATAAGCACCATCTCTCACTTCCCAAGTGATTATGAAGCACTTCTGCACCTCGAAGTTCCAGGGACTCTTAAATAACAGTTTACCTTCTTCTGACCTCACATCTGTCTTCTGTCTTGAGTTTCCATTTCTTGGATCCTCAAAGAGAAGCTAATTCCTTTTCTCACAATCTTTCTTAATCCTACTCCAATCAAGTTTATGCCCATACTACTATGTCAAAACTGCTCATGCCAAGATCCCCAGTGACCTCGCTTTGCTAAGTCCAAAGGATTTTCAGTGTATGTCTTACTTGAGTTACTCACAATATGTGACACAGTTGAACTACCTCTCCTCCTGAAGCACTTTCTTCCCTTGGTTTTCACTTGTCTTGCTAATAGATCCTTGTTGTTGGACCCCTTTATCTACTCCATTTGTAAGTAGCAGGGCCCCAGAGCTTAGACCTAGGACCTCTTTTCTGTCTACAATCACTTCCTCAGTGATCTCACTTAGTTTCATGGATTTGAGTGCCAACTATATGTTTCCAACTCCCAAACTGAGATCTCTATCTTTGACTTTTCCTTAAACTTCAGATTTCCATTTTCATGTATAGATATCCAGAGGCATCTTAATAAGACCTTAACAGAAATAATTTTCTCCCTGAAACTTGCTTCTCCATCTTGATACAGGAAAACTCCATCTCCCGAACTGCTCTAGCCCTAAATCTTGGAGACATGCATGACTCTTCCTTCTTGTTCACCTAACATAAAGTCTTTCAGTATATCCCTCCTTTGGCCTTCACTCTCATAATACATCTGTTGTTGTTTAGTTGCTAAGTCATGTCTGACTCTTTGTGACCCCATGGACTGTAGCCCACCAGGATCCTCTGTCCATGGGATTTCCCAGGCAAGAATAGTGGAGTGGGATGCCATTTTCTTCACCAGGAGATCTTCCCAGATCAGAGATCAAACCTGCATCTCCTGCATTACAGGTGGATTCTTTACCACTGAGTCACCTGGGAAGCCCTCAAATACATCTAGAATCCAGCTATTTATCATCACCACCACTACTACCATTCTGGCCCCAGCCACTGTCCTCTTTCATTTGGATTATTGCCCTAGCATCCTAATGGGTATCCCTGCTCCCTGTTAGGGAAATTAAATAGTCTTGTTTAGGCTTCAGAGACAAAGCAGAGCAGGCCTCTGGCCTTGCTTCTCACCTGCCTGGACACTGCCCTGACTGCGAGTGAATGTGACTGCCTACTGTTAGTGCAAGACTTTAGCACCATAGATAAGATAGGGGGCAAATCTTGAGATTCTTGAGCCCTTGGAGGGGCCCTGGACAACCAAGCCCCAGGCTTAATCACATTCCAAGTTTTGTAAGACAAAACAAACATCATTAGCATGACACTGGTGCTGCAATTTGCTCACAGATTGATGATGATATCAATTGGCATCCCATTATAAAGGGAACCTGAAATGCAGTCTCTGAAGTCTCACCCACAGAGCTGATGAGCGGCCTGGGACCTTTTCCCAGTTGGGACTCTAGATGTGCTGTGACGCGGGACTTCCTAGCGCCAAGTCTGGATGTCGGTCAAAACCTAATTTGGTAGTGTATCCTCTGCTGTTTCTATTTCTCTTTTCTTTTAATGTTAACATATTGAAAGTAAGCGAGATAATTCTCTAACAAATATTGGCATTATTTATTTTTATATAATGAGTGGCTTATTTTGTTAACAAATTCTTTGAACCTGAGATGAAAGTGAAAACTTTTGACAAAACACTCAATACAGTCTGTTTCACACAGTCAGGGTCATCCATCTGACTGGATGAAAAAGGCAACATTTTTACCGTAAACTCCAAAGCCCTATGTGCTCTGGACCCCTGCTACTTCTCAGGGTTTCTCTTCTACCACCCTCTCCCTGTTCACTCCACTCCATTCACCTTGGTTTCCAAACTTTCCTCAAACTGGTGGGCACACTCCTGCCTCAGGAGAAAATGCTTTTGCCTTTCCAACAACCTGGACTACTCTTCCCCAAGATATTCTCACCTATGACTCCCTTTAGAGCCTACTCCAGTGACTTCTTGGCAAGAACATGTGCCCTATTTTACTTTTCTACTTTATTTTTCTTCATAGAATGCACTGCCCTTTGAGAAAGTATATAATTATTTACGTAATTTTTTTTTTAATATCTATCTCCCCTCACTAAGAATGAGGGCAGAGACTGTCAGTTTTGTACACTGTTTCAATTGTAGTGCCTAGAACATAGCATATTTTTGAATTAGAATTTGCAGAAAGAATTAAATTTATGTTTCAATTCTTTGATCAAATATTCATTTTCCTAGGACGGATTAACCTGTAACAGGAGGGAAAGAGGCAGGGTACAATTTTTGAAAGAATGTCATAGTCCAGTTTGGTTCAGTCACTAGTTGTGTCTGACTCTTTGTGACCCCATGGACTATAGCATGCCAGGCCTCCCTGTCCATCATGAACTCCCAGAGCTTGCTCAAACTCATGTCCATCAAGTCAGTGATGCCATCCAACCATCTTATCCTCTGTCATCCCCTTCAATCTTTCCCAGCATCAGGGTCTTTTCCAATGAGTCAGTTCTTTGCATCAGGTGGCCAAAGTATTGGAGCTTCAGCTTCAGAATCAGTCCTTCCAATGAATATTCAGCACTGATTTTCTTTAAGATTCACTGGTTTGATACCCTTGCAGTCCAAGGGACTATCAAGAGTCCTCACCAAACCATAATTCAAAAGCATCAATGCTTCAGTGCTCAGCTTTCTTTATGGTCCAACTTTCACATCCATACAGGGTTAATGGAAAAACCATAACTTTTACTAGATGGACCTTTGTTGGCAAAGTAATGTCTCTGCTTTTTAATATGCAGTCTAAGTTGTTCATAGCATTTCTTCCAAACAGCAAGCATCTTTTAATTTCATGGCTGCAGTCAACATCTGCAGTGATTTTGGAGTCCCCCAAATTAAAGTCTGACACTGTTTCTATTGTTTCCCCATCTATTTGCCATGAAGTGATGGGACCAGATGCCATGATCTTTGTTTTCTGAATGTTGAGCTTTAAGCCAACTTTTTCACTCTCCACTTTCACTTTCATCAAGAGGCTTTTTAGTTCCTCTTCACTTTCTGCCATAAGGGTGGTGTCATCTGCATATCTGAAATTATTGATATTTCTCCTGGAAATCTTGATTCCAGCTTGTGCTTCTTCCAGCCCAGCATTTCTCATGATGTACTCTGCATAGAAGTTAAATAAGCAGGGTGACAATAAACAGCCTTGAGGTACTCCTTTCCCTATTTGGAACCAGTCTGTTGTTCCATGTCCACTTCTAACTGTTGCTTCCTGACCTGCATATAGGTTTCTCAAGAGGCAAGTCAGGTGGTCTGGTATTCCCATCTCTTTCAGAATTTTCCACAGTTTATTGTGATCCACACAGTCAAAGGCTTTGGCATAGTCAATAAAGCAGAAATAGATGTTTTTCTGGAACTGTCTTGCTTTTTCTATAATCCAGCAGATGTTGGCAATTTGATATCTGGTTCTTCTGCCTTTTCTAAAATCAGCTTGAACATCTGGAAGCTCATAGTTCATGTATTGCTGAAGCCTGGCTTGGAGAATTTTGAGCATTATTTTACTAGCATGTGAGATGAGTGCAACTGTGCGGTAGTTTGAGCATTCTTTGGCATTGCCTTGCTGCTGATGCTAAGTCGCTTTCCAACTCCGTTTGACCCCATAGACAGCAGCCCACCAGGCTCCCCCATCCCTGGGATTCTCCAGGCAAGAACACTGGAGTGGGTTGCCATTTCCTTCTCCAATGCATGAAAGTGAAAAGCGAAAGTGAAGTCGCTCAGTAGTGCCCGACTCTTAGCAACTCCATGGACTGCAGCCTACCAGGCTCCTCCATCCATGGGATTTTCCAGGCAAGAGTACTGGAGTGGGGTGCCATTGCCTTAGGGATCCTCAATTGCAATCTAAATGACACACCCATGACAGTTCCAAGGCACTGTCAAAAGACCAGAGAGTGGGCAGTGGGTGGCTTAATTCATGGAAATCCCCACCCTTTTCCAAAAATACTTGGAATAATCTTCCCACTTATTAGCATATGAAATTACCCAGCCTATAAAAACTAACTATGACACATTTTGCAGCTGCACTCATGGCCTGTGATGGTCCACACTCTGTTTGTAGAGTATGCTTCTCTCTGAATCTGAATAAATCCACTTCTTGCATGCTTAGCTGCTCAGTCATGTCTGACTCTTTGTACCCCATTAAGTGTAATGCATCAAGCTCCTTGTCTATGGGATTCTCCAGGTAAGAATACTGGAATAGGTTGCTGTTTCCTTCTCTGGGGGATCTTCCCAACCCAGGGATTGAAGCTCCATCACTTATGTCTCCTGCATTTGCAGGCAGGTTCTTTTCCATTCATGCCACCTGGGAAGTCTCATGTCACTTTTTCTCTCACTGAATTCTTTCTGCAGTGAGACTTCAAGAACCTGAGCTTCATTAGGTCCTAAAACAGGTACCATGTGTTTTGACTGGGTTCCAGTCCCAGCCACGTGGGTTCAAGTCCCAGTCTGAGGTAAACGGTTTCAAACCCATCAAAAATACCTTTCCACAGCCCCATCCTTTCACCTATCACTTATTTATTTCTTCACAGTAATCATGAAAATCTGTATTATCTTATGTATTTGTGTTATGTATGTTCTTTACTTGAATATTACACCTGTCTCCCAGACACAGTAGGTTATAAACCCCAGGACCACATCTTTTCTCATGATGCTTAACATAGCACCTAACACACTGATGTACCTCCAGTATTTTTCATACAAGCATGGAATGAAATAAGGTGCTTTCTCTACCTTGTCTCGATATTATCCTATTTTTATCTTTATATCAAACTCTGAGGTATATAATGTCATTTCCTATTTATGAGAATATCAAAGCTCAGAGGAAGCTAAATTGCCTAAAGGAACTTTTAAAGTCCCATAGGAGCTTCCCTAGTGGCTCAAATGGCAAAGTATTTGCCTGCCAATGCAAGAGACATGGATTTGATCTCTGATCCAAGAGGATCCCACATGCCACAGAGCAAATAAGTCCTTGCACCATGACTACTGAACCAGTGCTCTAAACCCTGGAAGTCACAAGTACTGGAGCCCATGGGCCTTTAAGCCTGGGCTCCACAACGAGAAGCCATTCTAATGAAAGCACTATGCAATACAACCAGAGAGCAGTCCCTGCTTGCCACAACTAAAAAAAGAAAGTTCATGCAGCAACAAAGCCACAGCATAGCCCAAAATAAATATAAATAAATACATAAAATTATGTTTTACAAAACCTGAGGCAAATTCAAAAGTCCACTCCCTCCATGACGTTGCTCCTCAAGGAAATCAGTCAAAGGGTCAATAGGATTTCCTTGACATAATACCCTAATTTGATGAAAAAGATATCTTGTCTAAGGTGTTAATAATCAATAAAGCCTTTATATCTACCCCTACTACTTTACTGTTACTTTAAAAGATAAGTCAGTATTTTAACCCAAGCGAATAATAATGATAGACCTATGACAGAAAGATATATGGGAAAGTAAATCTTTTGTTCTCATTAATGACTTCAAAATGGTAGCTAGTTTTTTTTCTGGACCACATCTAGGGGATGGTGGGATTGGAGGGGAGTATTAAATTTAGAATTCAGGTCCGGGCACAAATCAGACTTTAAGAAGAATTATGTTCCCTCTCAGAGCAGCAATTTTTCTCATTTAAAAAGTGAGAATAGTTTCTGGTCTTACGTTTAGATCTTTAATCCATTTTGAGTTTATTTTTGTGAATGGTGTTAGAAAGTGTTCTAGTTTCATTCTTTTACAAGTGGTTGACCAGTTCGATACAGGATACAGGATGCTTGGGGCTGGTGCACTGGGATGACACAGAGAGATGATATGGGGAAGGAGGTGGGAGGGGGGTTCAGGGTTGGGAACTCATGTACACCTGTGACAGATTCATGTCAATGTATGGCAAAACCAATACAGAATTGTAAAGTATAAAAATAAAAAATAAAAATAAAAAAGTGAGAATAGTATCTGCTTTGAAGAACTACAGAGATAAGAGTAATGACAAAGTATGCCAATTGTCTGTTGTCACCTTGACATCACTGTCATTCCCTTGTGGGGTGCCCTCTACATTGCACAGAAAGTGCTAGAACAATTCCCACAATCCTTTTCTCAAAGCCTCTCCAGGTTGGATTCTGCCAGGGAAAATCAATGGTACAAGTAGTGGTGAACAGAAGCTGAAAGCAGGTGATTACTAGTGTGAAGAGGTATTGCAACAGCTGGGAGATCTGCAACAGCTTCTGGGTGCACCCCACACATCCCCTGCTTCAGTGCTGTAGGTATGTGAGGTGGTGGGCAATGTTTTCTGGGCTCTTTCCCCTAGGTCGTACAGACTGAACCAGTCACTTCCTGGAGCTGTTGAAAGTAACAGCAGCTTTCAGGGAGTGTTCACAACAACCAGCCTGTTAGGGCTGCAGGCTGAGATGATTAGAAGTGGCTTTCCTGGCCTTTCCTCCCTCACAACTTCCAAAAATTGCACATGCCTCTAATTCCCAAAATTCAGTCACTTCATAGTGAAATACATAGAGTAATTTCTGTTTATTCAGTGAAGCCCTGAATGCCAAACAATAGTAATCACATAATCATATGAAGCACGTCTTAGACCCAGCACAGAGCTATGTGCTTTCAGTTGTCCCATCTCCTTGAATTCCTACAATAGTTCCGTGAGGTAGAGACTGACATTGGGTCCACTAAACCTACGAGGAATCTGAGGCTTAAAGGGGTCACTTGGACACAATTAATAGACACCACACTTGGGTGAAATAAGTGTCTTAGTTCAGGTTGCTATAGCAAAGTACCATAGACTGTGTGACTTGAATAACAGAATTTTGTTTCCTACAGTTGGGGAGAATGCAAGTCCAGGATCAGGATGTCCACCTGGAGGATTCTGGCGAGGGCCTCCTCCCAAGAGACTTCTTCTACCCTCATGTGGCAGAAAGAGAGCGGGCAAGAAAGCTCTCTGGAGTCCCTTTTATAAAAGCACAAATCTGTTTCATGGGGGCTCCATCTTATGACCTAATTACTTCCCCAAAGCCCTACCTCCTAATACCATCACACTGGATGTTGAGATTTCAGCATATGAATTTTGGGGAGGACACAAATCTGTAGTCCATAATAATAGGAAAGTACATTATAAATGGAAAAGCATTGCACAGAAAATACAGGTAACCATATAGTCTTCCCAGGCAGAATTTCTCGCAAACATGAGAACAGATTCTTCCTTCTGTTCTTTAAAGTTCCTCCATGCTGGACTTTCTCAATCTTGGCACTACTGATATATTGGGCAAGGTAATTCTTTGCTTGTAGGGAGGTTGTGGTCCCGTGCATTGTAGGCTATTTCACAGGATCCCTGGTCTTTACTAGCTAGATACCAGAAGCATCCCCTACAGGTGCAACAATTGAAAATGCCTCCAGGCATTGCCAAATGCCTCTTAAGGGCAGAAACACAGTCTCCCTGCCACATCCTCCCAGAACCACTGAGTTGAAGGCTTCTTGCTCAGAGACTAGAACTGTAAAGGCCACAGACTTATTCTCTCTCTTTTTTTCAGGGGATGACGTAGTTTTTATTGACAAGGGAATATTTGCACAATACATTATTTTTTTTAATTGTGGCAATAAAACACATAAAATTTACCCACCCAATAATTTCCAAGTATACACTATAATATTGTCAAGTGCTTGCATTGTTGTATAACAGAGCCCAGAACATTCTCCCATTCTGCATGACTGGAACTCTTTACCCACCAAAGAACACCCCCTATCTTTTTCTGCCCCCAAACCATAGCAACCACCAATCTACCTTCTGTGCTATGAATTTGACTCTTTTAGATACCTCACCTAAATGGAATCATGCAGTATTTATCTTTTTATGACTGACATATTTCACTTAGCATGATATCCTTAAGTTTCATTCATGTGCCACAGCCCTATTCTTTATTGTGATGCCCTCGCCAGGTATATCCATGTTCTGTAAGAGCAGACAGACCCCACAGGGAAGTGCATGCTTTTACAAAACTTGAAAAGAAGATGCAAGTTATTGTGTTTCATACACTATTTGGTGAAAAAATAAAGAAAAAAAAACGACATTGAAACAGCAGAAGATAATGAAGATGCTCACATTCATTACATTAAATATGTTGGTGGAACAAGAGTAGGAGAGATGATGAGATTTTGCTAAATGTGTTCCTTTTGTGACTTGATCTATTAGAATGAGCAAAACCTTTCCAAGTATTTTTTCAAATAGTTTTATCAATTATAATTAGGCAGTAATAACTAAAGTACCCAGTACATGCAGACCCGCAGTTACATGTAGACACATGGAAGAGACCAAGATGAAGCATATAAAGTCCCGTCCTGAAGCCACCAATTCCTTTTGGAAAGATCAGGAGGTTTGAAAAGCAAAGAGAATGTTCTCAGAATGTTCTAGAAATATTCTCTCTTGAGTGTTCAAGGAATGGGGTCTCAAGGTTGTGGGCCCTAAAGCAAAGCATCCATCACTACCCTGAATGCTAACAGTCCCCTAGCATATCTTTTCTTGATTACCTTGTAATAGAGGTAATCACCCTGCAAGTTACCCAAATCATAGGCAACAGGACCTTCATTCCCTATGTTCAAAGAGCTAAAAATCCCCTCTCCCTACTTATTCCTTCCTTTCTTCAACCATCTTGACTCCTGCAGAGGCAAGGTCAGTTCTGCTCCAATAGAAGCAGAACAAACCACTGATTCAATGAACATTGTCCTCCAGAGATATAAGTTCTAGGACTGTATTACTCAACTCTAGAAGCCTATAAACATTCAGTACCTTTTTCTAACTAACTGAATAAGATCACTGGGATCCACACCAAATGTGGGTCTGAATGTGAGAGCAGGAGCAGTTGGTACAGAAATGCAATTTTCAACGACTCCTCAAGGAGATATCTTTGCACGGAAAGTATAACTTATTTTATACACTGTGCATTCAATAAATATTTTTTAGTCATTTTAAACTGACTCAGACGAAACCAGTGAATCCTTCTTGAATGCTGAAGAATAAAGAATTGAAAAAGTGAGTTTTTCACTGTGTCATTTCCCTCCACAAACCTCTGTGATTCGGGTAAAAGCAGAGCCCCTTTCAAATTAAAGAACAGTCAGAAAGGCCTTTAGAAATGGATATTACTTCAACATCACAGCAAATGGCCCCAAATTTCAGTTGACTTTGGGATTTAAGCCTAACATCTGAGCAAACTATTAGCTACTCTATTCCTCTGATAAGTGTATGAGAGCAAATGATTATTAAAAACATCACTGAAAGGTCATTTCATCATCTTCCTAATTTCATTTTAGAGGATCTAAATTTCCTTTTACCTGCATGTCTGCCTGGAGCAATCATATCATCTCCATGTCTGCCAGGTGAAGGCTACTGATATGTGAACATACTTCTAAGGGCATCTGAGCTTTCAAGTTTTGAGTCACTGAAAGTTTCAAGCTATGTTCCAACTCAGAAGGGATGTGCTGTAAATTATGATATGCAAGAGGGAAATACGGGTGTCTCTTTAAACCAAGTCTAAAAGGAAAATGGCTAAAGCCAATGAAAAGGAGATTTTCAGTATGCAATAAACAGAAGGAAACAGGTTTAAAACAGTAAATAAACATTAATTAGTCATTATAGAAAGGTTGTTAAATTAAATCTAGACCAAAAGGATGAAATTTTTGGAGAATGATACACTAAAGACCTCATTTTAAATTATAAATTTTCATCTAAAGAGCAAATTGTATTAAAGGCCCAATTTTATTACTCAGCACTGTTTTCAGTTTATGGAATATTTTGCATTACATTTTAATTAAACTTATAATTACAGAACTAAATATAATTAGCTTCTTTCTTTCAAAGAAATTAGAAATGAACTTACTTTATTAAATTTTCAATTTGTTTCCTGCAATGTTACATAGTTTATTCTAATTAATTGAGAGCTCATAAATATTTTATCAACATGGGAATGTGATTAAAAACTCGAGAATTTTTCCCTTGTGGTTTTGTTTGGGTTTTTTTTTTTAAGTGATTTTCTACTCTTAATTTTTGGCTTGTGCTCAGATGTGTGCAGATGACATAGAAGGATGAAGAAGCCCTCTTGATATATTCATTCTGGACCTGATGCTTAGCATCCAAGCTGGTTGCAGCATTTACTCCACTTTATTTATATATTTACTTATTTATTTATTTATTTCCTTTGGGTCAGCATTTTGAAGTATTCCCAAAGGAGGAAAAGGGATTGGCAGCCTGAATTCATCTTTCCTGAGTGGCTAGTGGATACTGTATGATATCTCTGCCTGCCTCCACTTCCCCTACAAACCTTCTAAACTATAAATTCCACCAGGACAGTTACTTTATTTGTTTTGTTGGCTGTCCACCCATAGCACCAAAAACAGCACCCAGCATAGAATAAGAGTTCAGTAAATGTTCACTGAGTACATGGACCCAAATTATCCAAAATTTGTCCCTTTAAAGATTATTTCTAAAAGATAAGAAAATATTCGTTTAAAGATATTCATGTCAAGTAAGGGGTATACTGAGCTTATTATTATTATTATTGTACTTCAGTCCAGCTGTTTGCGACCTCATGGACTACAGCTCGCCAGGCTTCCTTGTCCTTCACCATCTCCCAGAACTTGCTCAAACTCATGTCCATTGAATCAGTGATGCTATCTAACCAGTCACCACATTATACATTTGACCCTCAGACCTTATTCATCTTAGAGCTAAAAAAGGTACCCTTTGATCAGCTTCCCCCTATTTTCCCCATTCCCAGGCTCTGGTAACTACTTTTCTATTCTCTCTTTCTCTAAGTTAAAAAAAAAAAAAAAAAAAAACTATAGAAACACACTTAGTTTCTTAACAGAAAGACTTCCAGGAAGGGGATCAAATATATACTATTACCCATTCTTATTTGACCAAAAACAACTTTTTTCCTCTCAGAGCTATCTTATGAAACTAGTGTTTTGTAGAACATACATTGGGAAATGCTGTTGCATGTTTATGGGATCTTGGGAGGAGGGGGAATGTTTAACCCTAAGTACTTGACAGTACAGTCAGTAGTATCTCTCAGTTTATGTATATCATCTTCCCTTCCCCGTAGTGCAAGATTCCCACTTTGATCAACTGACTGATCAATTCACCTCTAACCCGTTTCCTTTTTGTTGCCCCAAAGACAATCATATAATTAGGTTTAATGTGAATACTTTCATTCTAATATATTGTCATGTTGGGGTGGGAAAGGAGTGGAGAAGAAAAAACTGATATCTATGAATATATGTGATATTTTAGTTAGACTAAAAAAATTTTTAGACTTTCTGAAGGCTTTAATCTCCTATGTATTAATATATGTGTTTGGGCATGCTAAGTCACTTCTGTGGTGTCCCACTCTTTTGGACCTCATGGACTGTAGCCTGCCAGTCTCTTCTGTCCATTGCATTTTCCAGGCAAGAACACTGGAGAGGGTTGCATTTCCTCCTCCAGGGATCTTCCCAACCCAGAGATCAAAGCTGCATCTCTTAATGTCTCCTGCATCAGTAGGCAGTTTTTTGGTGTTTTTTTAAACACTAGTGCCACATGCAAAGCACCATATATATACAAATATATATAAAATGTACACATATGCATATATACAGAAGGAAAAGAGCACTAAAACAGGAAGTCAACTAAATAACATAAATTCAATTGTTTTTCAAACAAATGCCATAACTACCCTTAAGTGGAACAGGAGAGATAGGAAGGGAGAAAAAGAAGGAGGGAAAGAGAAAAGAAGGAATTAATCCATGTAACTAACTATACACCCTCAGTTTGTGGCAGAATGGGGTGAGGGTAAGAATTGCAAACAAATCTTGAACTGTTTTTAATATGGCTTGCTTTTTGTAATGCAATGAGCAAAAGAATTGTGAAACTATTTTAGATGTGTTGTAAGATGGAGCAAATAAATAAATTTGGGAGCCAGTTTTATCAATCAAGAAGAGGGAACATAAAAACATAAAATGGGAAAAAACAAGAAAGAACCCTGTAGGGAAGGTTTAGAAACTGGGGATATTGATGTGAATTTTTATTTTGAGATATGTATATGTATGTGCATATGCATATATAAGTGCATAGGTTTAAGAACATATGTATGCAAGTGTATGTATGCAAATGTGTTTATGCATGCATATGGTTCCAACCTTTATGCACTGAAGGGGCCAAAATGCCACACTCCAGGTGCAATGAGCACACTCAGTATCAAGAGCTAGGGTTTAATATCATTCCCCCCTAAAATCAACCAGAGATCCTTAGAGCAATGGCCAATGCCAGGGTTTGGATGAATAGGTACGAGACTTTGGAACACCTTGCTATGTCATAAAGTAAGTGTTCAAACTTATTTTGGGGACATGTCCCAGACACAGAAGCCAACTTAAAAATACTCCCACTATCAATATGGGACAATTTCAGTGCCAAATAATTAACTCTATGTAGTAATATACCAAAAGCCAGTTGGAAGGAAAAAAGCAATCCATTATTCCTTATTAGTAATAAATAGAAAGAAAGGGAAGGTTCTTGCTTACAATAGAATGCCATGTAATACTCAATAAATGTGGAAAGTGTACTGGGATAGAAAATCAGCATTTTGCAATAATAGTAGTAAGAACTGGACCAGGCAAGATTTATGTGTTGTGCTGTGCTTAGTCACTCAGTCGTGTCAGACTCTTTGCCACCTCATGGACTGTAGCCCGCCAGGCTCCTCTGTCCATGGGGATTCTCCAGGCAAGAATACTGGAGTGGGTTGTCATGCCCTCCTCCAAAGATGTTAAACCCTAGGAGGGAAGCTTGATGAGGAGCAGAATCTGTACATGCTTTCAAAGTGTCTCCCCACAGGTTGTTTCCATGTTGCAAGGGAAATATATATATATATATATATATATATATATATATATATATATATACATACACTATTCAGTGGAGAAATCAAGCAATAGCCTGACTAAGTGTTCAAAATAAACACCCCCAATTAGGGGTAGATGAGTGTTCTACTTCCAAATATGACATCTTAGAAGGACACACTGTCATCATCTATTCAGTATTCTGGTCAGGAATACATAACTGAATACAATAATGAGGAAACATTAGACAAAGTCCAAATGAGGAGAATTCTATGAAAACAAATAGGTACAAAGGAGAAGTGTAATTTTTTATTTATTTTTTTGTTTTTATTTTTACTTTATTTTACTTTACAATACTGCATTGGTTTTGCCATACATTTACATGAATCCACCATGGGTGTACATGCGTTCCCAAACATGAACCCCCCTCCCACCTCCCTCCCCATAACATCTCTCTGGGTCATCCCCATGCACCAGCCCCAAGCATCCTGTATCCTGCATCGGACATAGACTGGCGATTCATTTCTTATGTGATAGTATACATGTTTCAATGCCATTATCCCAAATCATCCCACCCTCGCCCTCTCCCTCAGAGTCCAAAATTCCATTCTACACATCTGTCTCTTTTGCTGTCTTGCATACAGGGTCATCATTACCATCTTTCTAAATTCCATATATATGTGTTAGTATACTGCATTGGTGTTTTTCTTTCTGGCTTACTTCACTCTGTATAATCGGCTCCAGTTTCATCCACCTCATTAGAACTGATTCAAATGTATTCTTTTTAATGGCTGAGTAATACTCCATTGTGTATATGTACCACAGCTTTCTTATCCATTCATCTGCTGTGGACATCTAGGTTGCTTCCATGTCCTGGCTATTACAAACAGTGCTGCAATGAACATTGGGGTACATGTGTCCCTTTCAATTCTGGTTTCCTTGGTGTGTATGCCCAGCAGTGGGATTGCTGGGTCATAAGGCAGTTCTATTTGCAATTTTTTAAGGAATCCCCACACTGTTCTCCATAGTGGCTGTACTAATTTTTTAAATTGTCAGCATCAGGCGGTCCTAAGATGGAGGAGGAACAGGATGGGGAGACCACTTTCTCCCCCACAAATTCATCAAAAGAACATTTGAACGCTGAGAAAATTCCACGAAACAACTCCTGAATGCCAACAGAGGACATCAGGCACCCAGAAAAGCAGCCCATTGTCTTCAAAAGGAGTGCTGTATAGATGGAGAAGTCTTGAGGCTACTGTAAAAATAAGACTGGAAACCAGAAGCAGGAGGCTTAAATCCAAATCCTGAGAACACCAGAGAACTCCTGACTTCAGGGAACACTAATCAACAGGAGCTCATCAAACACTTCCATACTTACACTGAAACCAAGCACCACACAAGGGCCAACAAGTTCCAGAGCAAGATGTACCACACACATTCTCCAGCAACACAGGAACATAGCCCTGAGCTTCAATATACAGGCTGCCAAAAGTCACTCCAAACCCAGTGACATCTCATAACTCATTACTGGACACTTCATTGCACTCCAGAGAGAAGAAATCCAGCTCCACCCACCAGAACACTGACACAAGCTTCCCTAACCAGGAAACCTTGATAAGCCACCCGTACAACCCCAACCACAGTGAGGAAACTCCACAATAAAGAGAATTCCACAAACTGCCAGAATACAGAAAGGCCACCCCAAACACAGCAATATAAAAAGATGAAGAGACAGAGGAATACCCAGCAGATAAAGGTACAGGATAAATGCCCACCAAAACAAACAAGAGAGGAAGAGATAGGGAATCTACCTGATAAAGAATTCCAAATAATGATAGTGAAAATGATACAAAATCTTGAAAAAAAAATGGAATCACAGATAAACAGCTTGGAGACAAGGACTGAGAAGATGCAAGAAAGGTTTAACAAGGACCTAGAAGAAATAAAAAAGAGTCAATTTATAATGAATAATGCAATAAATGATATCAAAAACACTCTAGAGGGAACAAATAGTAGAATAATGGAGGCAGAAGATAGGGTTAGTGAGGTAGAAGATTGAATGGTAGAAATAAATGAATCAGAGAGGAAAAAAGAATTAAAAGAAATGAGGACAATCTCAGAGACCTCTGGGATAATGTAAAATGCCCCATATTTGAATCATAGAAGTCCCAGAAGAAGAAGACAAAAAGAAAGACCATGAGAAAATACTTGAGATAATTGTTGAAAACTTCCCTAAAATGGGGAAGGAAATAATCACCCAAGTCCAAGAAACCCAGAGAGTCCCAAACAGGATAAACCAAAGGAGAAACCCCAAGACACATATTAATCAAATTAACAAAGATCAAACACAAAGAACAAATATCAAGGGAATTTCCCCTAAAGTCAGGAACAAGACAAGGGTGCCCGCCTTCACTGCTGCTATTCAACATAGTTCTGGAAGTTTTGGCCACAGCAATCAGAGCAGAAAAAGAAATAAAAGGAATCCAAATTGGAAAAGAAGATAAAACTCTCTCTGTTTGCAGATGACATGATCCTCTACATAGAAAACCCTAAAGACTCCACCAGAAATTTACTAGAGCTAATCAATAAATATAGTAAAGTTGTGGGATATAAAATCAACACACAGAAACCCCTTGCATTCCTATACACTAATAATGAGAAAGTCGAAAAAGAAATTAAGGAAACAATTCCATTCACCATTGCAATGAAAAGAATATAATACTTAGGAATATATCTACCTGAAGAAACTAAAGACCTATATATAGAAAACTATAAAACACTGGTGTAAGAAATCAAAGAGGACACTAATAGATGGAGAAACATACCATGTTCATGGATCGGAAGAATCAATATAGTGAAAATGAGTATACTACCCAAAGCAATCTACAGATTCAATCCAATCCCTATCAAGCTACCAGCGGCATTTTTCACAGAGCTAGAACAAATAATTTCACAATTTGTATGGAAATACAAAAGACCTCAAATAGCCAAAGCAATCTTGAGAAAGAAGAATGGAACTGGAGGAATCAACCTGCCTGACTTCAGGCTCTACTACAAAGCCACAGTCATCAAGACAGTATGGTACTGGCACAAAGACAGATATATAGATCAATGGAACAAAATAGAAAGCCAAGAGATAAATCCACACAATAATGGACACCTTATCTTTGACAAAGGAGGCAAGAATATACAATGGAGAAAACACAATCTCTTTAACAAGTGCTGGGAAAACTGGTCAAACACTTGTAAAAGAATGAAACTAGAACACTGTCTAACATCATACACAAAAATAAACTCAAAATGGATTAAAGATCTAAATTTAAGGCCAGAAACTATAAAACTCCTAGAGGAGAACATAGGCAAAAGACTCTCCAACATAAATCACAGCAGGATCTTCTATGACCCACCTCCCAGAATACTGGAAATAAAAGCAAAAATAAACAATTGGGACCTAATTAAACTTAAAAGCTCCTGCACAACAAAGGAAACTATAAGCAAAGTGAAAAGACAGCCTTCAGAATGGGAGAAAATAATAGCAAATGAAGCAACTGACAAATAATTAATCTCAAAAATATACAAGCAACTCCTGCAGCTCAATTCCAGAAAAATAAATCACCCAATCAAAAAATGGACCAAAGAACTAAATAGACATTTCTCCAAAGAAGACATACAGATGGCTAACAAACACATGAAAAAATACTCAACATCACTCATTATCAGAGAAATGCAAATCAAAACCACAATGAGGTACCATTTCATGCCAGTCAGAATGGCTGCGATCCAAAAGTCTACAAGCAACAAATGCTGGAGAGGGTGTGGAGAAAAGGGAACCCTCTTACATTGTTGGTGGGAATGAAAACTAGTACAGCCACTATGGAGAACAGTGTGGAGATTCCTTAAAAAATTGCAAATAGAACTGCCTTATGACCCAGCAATCCCACTGCTGGGCATACACACCAAGGAAACCAGAATTGAAAGGGACACATGTACCCCAATGTTCATTGCCGCACTGTTTATAATAGCCAGGACATGGAAGCAACCTAGATGTCCACAGCAGATGAATGGATAAGAAAGCTGTGGTACATATATACAATGGAGTATTATTCAGCCACTAAAAAGAATACATTTGAATCAGTTCTAATGAGGTGGATGAAACTGGAGCCGATTATTCAGAGTGAAGTAAGCCAGAAAGAAAAACACCAATACAGTATACTAATGCATATATATGGAATTTAAAAAGATGGTAACAATAACTCTGTATGCGAGACAGCAAAAGAGACACTGATGTATAGAACAATCTTTTGGACTCTATGGAAGCAGGCAAGGGTGGGATGACTTGGGAGAATGGCATTGAAACATGTATAATATTATATGTGAAATGAATCACCAGTCCAAGTTCGATGCAAGACACAGGATGCTCTGGTCTGGTGCACTGGGATGACCCAGAGAGATGGTATGGGGATGGAGGTGGGAGGGGGGTTCAGGATGGAGAACACGTGTACACCCGTGGTGGATTCATGTTGATGTATGGCAAAACCAATGCAATATTTTAAAGTAACTAGCCTCCAATCAAAATAAATAAATTTATATTTAAAAAATAAAGATGTAGAAATTAAAATGATATTATTTTATCTATACAAAATAAATTAAATGAAATTAAATTGTCAGCATCTTAAGTAGCAAAGACTGGAGGAATGTTCCATACTATAGGAGACAGAAAGAGGTGAAAATGTAAATACTACACCTGACTCTACTCTAGATACTGTAATGGAGGAAGAGAAATGCTATAAAATACATGTCTTGGTCAACTGATATACTTGGAACATAAAATTCTATCAATATAAATTTATGAGATTAGTATATGGTTATATATGACTGTATCTTTATTCTTAGGAAATACATGGTGAAACATTTGGGGGTAAATTTCCGTAGTTGGTATAAATTATCCTCAAGTTGTTCAGAAAAAGAAAATGTTACAGAGAAGGAGAGAAAATGTGCTGCACTTGTGCCTATGACAAACAAAAAGGAATAAAATATTAACAGTAAGTGAATCTGGACAAAGGATTCCTGCATATTCTTCACACTATTCTTATTCTTACTTAAAATTATTCTATTTTTATTATATTACTGTATATTATTCTATTCTTTTCTTATATGAAATTACTTCCAAATGAAAATGTTTAAATACTATGTTCCCTAAAGGAATTTGTCTTTCCAGAATGGTGATAATATTGAAGTTGGGTAAAGGGTATGTAAGAGGACTGATTTCTATTCTGTTCAGTTTGTAAACATTTTAAGTTAATTTTTTTCATAACAAAGATCTCTGCTTTTTCAAAAATTATTTGACTTGGTTTTTGTTTAAAGCCTGATTTCATGTGTTGGCCACGGGCCATTTCAAAGGGCTACACTTTTGAGATCTTATAAAAACTCTCTGGCACTGGACAAGTGAGTGTCCATACCATATAAAGTATGCCTTCATACCTGCAGCTTGCGCACCTCTCTAGATTCTCTAGTCCAACGCTGGGACTCTCTACTCTGTTTTTATCTCACTGAGTCCATTCAACTTCTCTCGCCTTCTCTTCCTCCTTCCCTTTCACTACGAAATTTAGAGACACTTGTTCTTTTGGGCAACCCACAGTGATGTGATAGAATTGGACACCTTCCAGCTTCCTCTTATCCAGCTGTTTATTCACTTTCTTCTGGATTTTTTTTCATCTATTTTTTTTCACTTGTTTAATATCCTCTACCCCTATAACATAACTATGGATTTTCAAAACACTTTTACACACAGAAAGGCATACTATCTGTAACTGATGTGAACAGATATACATAACGATGACATCTTGAACCAGCAAAAAACCTAGAAAGGTAGTTGGTGCATTTAGAGTCACCAGGGAGCAGGGATTAGAACCCAGCCTGTTTTCCTCTATATGACACACTTGCCTGATTAACAGCATACTACATCATGAAGTCTGAAACAAAGGGCAAAATTATGCATGGTCCGTGCCTATTAATAGCTTCTGGTAAGATTTTAAATAACAACACTGGGCTTGATTTTAGCCGATGATCCACTCTGACACTGTGTCTTTTTCTGCTGTGACTATGCATAGCCTGGCATTCCCAGTCTTGGAACTGTGTCTTTTGCATGTGTCCATATTGATTTCACTTCCATATGAAATATTTACATATGTTTATCACTTTGTCATCATTTAGCATGGCATCTGTTTGCTGCAAATGAGTCAGGTCTCAGCCACAGCAGCTTGTCAGATTTGTGTATCTGAAGAGAAGGGGAAAATGCCTTTGGGTAGATTCCTATAAAAGTGGGTGACTTTATTAATCATTGCCTGACAGTATTTTACACTCTCAAATGTGTTCCTGCATTCTTCCCTTCATTTCAGGCTTATAACAACCATGTGAAATATGTAAAGCAGCTTTGATAATCCTATTTGACAGCTGTGAAGTCAAAGCCCTTGGAAGGTGAAATGATTTGGAAAAGGTCACAGACTGAATCCATGCTGACCCAGGTGTCCTGATTCGTAGACCCTGCAATCTTTACATCAAATGTGCTGAGTCACATCATTAAAACAAGCAGTAAAATGTGCTGGCTTGTCAAAGATGTTAGAAACTAATTTTTAATTTAATTAACAGCTACCACTTAATGAGCATTTAAGTATTAATTTAAATATGCATATACAAATTATTAGGCAGAATGTTTTCTGCGACTTATAGAAATTAACTAAGTCCCAAAGAGGCAATAGATAACCCCTTATTCAAAAAAGATGGCCAAACTGGTCTTTTGACCCTCACACCTATCACTGATTCAGACTGTATAAGTAGAAGACTAGAGTTAGGACAAACTGGTTAAGCCAGGATGGTTGTTGACCCCAGTAGCCATTCCACAAGCCAAGTGAAGAAGTTTTCAGTAAGAGACTGGGGACTGAATATAAGATAAGGGGATTAGGGTCTCATTCCCTCAGTCAGTTCAGTTCAGTCACTCAGTCGTGTTCAACTCTGCGACCCCATGGACTGCAGCACGCCATGCCTCCATGTCCATCACCAACTCCTGAAGTTTACTCAAACTCATGTACACTGAGTTGGTGATGCCATCCAACCATCTCATTCTCTGTCATCCCCTTCTCTTCCCACCTTCAATCTTTCCCAGCATCAGGATCTTTTCAAATGAGCCAGCTCTTTGCATCAGGTGGCCAAAGTATTGGAGCTTCAGCTTCAGCATCAGTCTTTCCAATGAATATTCAGGACTGATCTCCTTTAGGATGGACTGATTGGATCTCCTTGCAGTCCAAGGGACTCTCAAGAGTCGTCTCCAATACCACAGTTCAAAAGCATCAATTCTTTGGTGCTCAGCTTTCTTTATAGTCCAACTCTCACATCCATATAGTCTCATTCCCGAGCAGATTGCTTTCAGGTCTACAAAAAATCTTACAATTTCCCACTATTCTCCCCATCCCTCTCTATACAGAGCTCAGTGACAAGACTCAGGAAAAAGTTTCACATGTGTCCCCTAAGTTTGGGAGCATTTGTGAAACAAGAAGCTGACATTCATTTCCTGTTAAAGTTTTCTGGAGCTGGAAGGGAATGCTGGCTGGAAACAGCCTCAACAAATGGGGAGAAGAGGCAGCAGATAGTGAACATTACCAAACCCTCAACCAACAGGAGATGAACAATGTTGAATAATTGCCCCCAATGTCCCTGTATCAGATCAAGTTCCCTAGAAGCAGAGATTGAGACAGGGATTTTAAATGTGTGAGATTAAGCACTGTAGACATATCAGGAGACACTAGTAAGGAAAGGAAGGAAACAGAAAAAGTAAGGGGAAAGAATCAAGTTAGGTATAGCCACAGTCAGGCTAGCCTTGGCCTGTCCATGGTGCAGAGGGCTCTGTGCCATCAACCATGAAGCAGAAATGTTTCCCTGGAGGTAAAAGGCTGGCTTTTGCATCCCCAGACAAGTCAGTCAGTGCTACTGGCAGCTGGGATAGAAAGGTCCTTAAGCAAGGACAACACTCCAGAGAAGGGGTAGGGAGGAGAGACTGTGAGAAACCCAAAGTTCAGAGTAACTAGAGACCATGTACACTAGGTCAGTAAAGGGATCCAGTTCAGGAATCACAAGCATCTACTATGCTCACCTTTCTCTAAACAGTGTTCTAAAGTCTGTTGCATGTGGAATTTCAGACATTGAGCCCTAGTTACTCAGAGTAGTGACCTGTTCATACAACACTTTTACTAATAATTATTTATTTCCTCTCTCCCCATTTCTTCACTTATGCTACTTTGAACCACCTTTCAGATAGGCTGTGTATTAGTCATTCAGTTGCGTCCAGCTCTTTGTGACCCCATGGACTGTAGCTCACCAGGCTCCTCTGTCATGGAATTCTCCTGGCAAGAATACTGGAGTGGGTTCAGTTCAGGTCAGTCGCTCAGTCGTGTCCTACTCTTTGCGACCCCATGAATTGCAGCATGCCAGGCCTCCCTGTGCATCACCAACTCCCGGAGTTCACTCAGACTCACGTCCATCAAGTTGGTGATGCCATCCAGCCATCTCATCCTCTGTCATCCCCTTCTCCTCCTGCCCCCAATCCCTCCCAGCATCAGAGTCTTCTCCAATGAGTCAACTCTTCGCATGAGATGGCCAAAGTATTGGAGTTTCAGCTTCAGCATCATTCCCTCCAAAGAAATCCCAGGGCTGATCTCCTTCAGAATGGACTGGTTGGATCTCCTTGCAGTCCAAGGGACTCTCAAGAGTCTTCTCCAACACCACAGTTCAAAAGCATCAATTCTTTGGGGCTCAGCTTTCTTCACAGTCCAACTCTCACGTCCATACATGACCACTGGAGTGGGTAACCATTCCCTTTTCCAGGGGATCTTGCCAACCCAGGGACTGAACCCAGATCTCCTGCATTGCAGACAGATTCTTTACCCTCTGAGCTACCAGGGAAGCCCAGTAGGCTAATTGCACCCAAATTCTTGTCTTATAGTCCTTTTGTAGGGGGCAATCCAAACTAAGATAATTACAAGGAAGAAATTATTCTTATCACTCAATGTTACTTATAGCCATGGTTCCAACTAGATAACCTTATGGAATAAGGAAATGAAAATTGTGTTTGGAGGAAAAAATAAATGATGCTGTTTCCTGTTTTTACCTCCCTGAAATTTAAGTTGGTTAATAAACTGATACCCATGAATTATCTCATTTAATCTTCACAGCAACTCTCTGAGGTAGATATAATTATCTCTACTTTATTATACATAGGAAAACAGAGGCTCAGAGAAAGTAAGTGTGATATTCAAAGTTTCTCAGCTAAGATTCAAATTCAAGTAATGTAATCCTAAAGTCAGTGTTCTTGCTTATTAAACCAGATCACTTTCCTCAAGTTTTCAGAAACATGACATAGATATTTGCTTGCTCATTTCTAAAATTAAATGTTGGGCTCCTAAAACAAACTCTTCAGACAGTGGTGGTGGAAAGTACAATTTTTAATGTGGTGAAGGGGTGCATTTTTCCTTTTCTAACATAATCAGGAAGATGAAAGGAGCAGATAGCATGTTCTGCTGTTAAACTGACAGCATTATTGATATTTTTCAAATTATTACAAGAAAGACCCAGGCTTCACATGTTTTATTTAAACCAGTTCCTGCCTTGTTTAGATATTACATTATTTATGTCAAAAATGGTATATTGGATGAACATTTATTCATCCAATAACATTTGCTAGTTATAACCAAGCAGTTTTAAGACCAGAATAAAAGATTGGAAAACAGAGGGAAATAAACCAGTGTCTTATTTCTCTGGCACTCTCCTTTACATGTGGACATTTTGTTCAAGTTATAAACTACATTTCTGATGTTTGGTCTATAGGGTTGACACAACTCTCTAGGCTGCTAGCTTCTAGGAATGACTATTAAATCAGCCAAGCAAGTGGAAAGATGTCAACCACAGTTTTCATTCAAGAGGCCACATTGTGCAGTGATTAGGGTACAAACACAGGTGTCTGACTTTCTTTGATTTGACTAGGCTTTGACACTTACATGTTGTACAATCTTAGACTAATTAGTTATGCTCCTTAAGACTCAATTTTTCCAGTAGAAAACTGGAAACAATAATAGGTGGTCCCTGATGTGGTTTGGAAAGAATCCACTGCATTATGTCTACAAAGAGGTTCCATGGTATCTGGCAACAGAGCAAGCTCACTAAATGTTATTTATCTATAACCCATAAAATATTTTTTTCTGATTAGAATAGAGTATAAGAAGCATGAAAAAAGTCCTATTTGCTTCACAAATATTTGGCCTAGGTAAGCACGCCAAACTTTCTTTTAGCCACCAGCTAGAAGCTATACACAAATTCCCTGTTTAATGCACACTGGAATGACTGCATTGCTGACACTGTTTACCTGGGACAATGCCACCTACAACATTACCCTAGGGGGACCTTTGGGGGATTAACCCCTTCCCCTGGAGAAACAGCAGAAGTAGAGAGGAATTGAAATCACAGTGGAGAAAGAATATATGTCAATTTGGAGTGCTGTAAATGTACATTACCATGAATCTGGGATGACAGCATAAGTCACAGGAAGAGAAGCATCAAATGAATTACACAGCCCTTCCCTAAGAAGTGGCAATAAAACAGTGAAGGACCCTTTGCCATCCCACATTTCATGTAAGCCAGAAAAATTCAACTCAAATTTTGTCTTATTTTTTCCCCACATTTAGCCTCTTTCTTACTCCCTTTGCCATGGGACTCTGGGACTTATTCTTTCATTTGACGTGTATTTATTGAGAGCCTTCTCTGTTGTATAGAAGTATCTACAGGGCATTGTCAAGCTATAAGTGCCAAGCTATAGTGGTTATTTCCATGGATATATCACAAAATTAAATTGTTTTCCTATTATTTAATATAAAGTATGCAAAAAGGTAAAAATAAGTGCTTATTATTATGTAATCATTCTCTAGCCAACACCATTATTTTATGTAAAATCATAGTAAATGTCAACCTATTTCATGGCTGCACTTTTGAAAATGCTATATTTTAACAAGGAAGAACACTAAAAAATCATCCCTCAGTAATTTGTTGAAAATGCGATGTTGATTCCTCATGGGTGTCTGGGGTGGGGGTTGCTCATAATTATTTAAATATCAGGTGAGCTAACTTCTCAGGTCATTTTGGAGGCCCATCATTTTCCTGATTGAGAGATGCAGAAATGCAACCCATGATTAACCTTGTATACACATACACATACCCTGATGACTGATCACTTTTACCCAGTGAACGTTGATATTGACTTAGAATTCGTCTCAATATAGCATTTCAGGAAATGACTTCCACCGTCAGTCTGGACACATGAATTGTATTTATCAAGGATATAGCAATCTTAAGAGCTGATGGGGAGGAGATCCTTTTTCAACTTTCTGACATACTGAGTCCCTCAATTCCTTAAATTTGTGCTTTTGGATACACACTTCACTTACAATTAAAACAAAAAATGTTTTGAATTAAGAAGGCTTGCATTTAATCTCCTGATTTTAAATAATTTTTAAGACAGATTTATTTGTATATGAATGAAGATTTTCATTCGGCTTTCATTCATCAGGGAACTAGAAAAAAGTTGGGGCAGTTATTGTTTACAAAAGGAGTACTTGTACCAAGCAATCTTTACCTTGGCATACCTTGAAAGTGAAACTCCTAATACATCAAATCCTAGCTTCTGATTCTGAGCCCACAGACTCAAAACCAACATAACATTTTTAATAAGTTCCAGAACAAAGTGAAGGAACAAAAAAATTTTCTATTTAAGATAAAGTTCTTGCTTGTTTATCCAAAAAGAAAGCATATCCTTCAAAACCCAGTTCAGATATCATCCCTTGCAGATAGCCATCTTTGCTCATCTACTCTGACAATTATTCATCTGTTCCAAGAGGTTTTGTCCATTTCTCACACAGATACCCTTATCATTCTGCACTGTGTCCTCTACCAGATGGGGAGTCCCTTGAAGGCCAGGTGATATCAGAGCCATTTCCCTGCCCTGAGCACCCTGCAGAGTTCCTGGCCAAGAGGCAACACTCACTAAATGTTGTCACAATGAAGTAAGCAATATGCTCAGTCACAACACAGAGAGTCACCTTTATAATCATATTTTCTTAGGAGATATCAGAGATGGTGGAAATGTAAAGAACAATTAATATAAAGAAAGTCAATAGCATAGAAAAGAAAGATTTAATCATCCATTCAGTTCAGGAAGTGTTTATTATAGAAAAAGGAAGAGAGCACGGAACTCCTGCTTGGTTGGAAATTATCTACAATCCATCACAAGTAAACAAGTTTTCCATTACCACTCACAAAGAAACTTAAGCATTAAGTATAAAGATGAATTGTTGAGACTGGAGAGCTAATCAGCATGAACAAACCATGTCAATGATCATAACACTATAATGATCCTATTTCTGAATATTCTATTAATTGTTGACAATTACACAAGCTTTGACTTCAAGCTCAAGAGTCATAAAAACTCTCAAAATCACTTTATGTCTATTGTTGCAGGAAGATGTTTAAGCGAAATGTTCACCTTAGCACCATGAAGAAAAGTTTTATATTTCTAAATGCACTTAGAAAAATTAAATGTAGTAATATAATCTTTCATATTTACTGATAAATTAATTTTTAGTATATCATGCTTGTAAGCTTTTGCACGTTTCAAAACCAAGTGTCTCCAATGTCTCTAATAATTGGCAAACATATACACAAACGTGGCGTGTGTGTGTGTGTTCACATTGATATAGATACCCAGACAAATAAACAGAGCAAGGGCTTTCAAGTCAGTTGTTGTTGTTCACTCACTAAGCTGTGTCCAACTCTTTGCTACCACATGAACTGCAGCACCAGGCTCCCCTGTCCTTTACTGTCTCCCAGAGTTTGCTCAGATTCATGTCTGTTGAGTCAGTGATGCTATCTAATCATCTCATCCTCAGCCACTCCCTTCTCTATTTGCCTTCAATCTCTCCCAGCATTAGGGGCTTCCCTGGTAGCTCAGACGGTAAAGCTTCTGCCCGCAATGTGCGAGACCCGGGATCGATTCCTGGGTTGGGAAGATCTCCTGGAGAAGGAAATGGCAATCCACTCCAGCACTCTTGCCTGGAAAATTCCATGAACGGAGGAGCCTGATAGGCTACAGTCCACGGGGTCGCAAAGAGTCAGACACGACTGAGCGACTTCACTTCAGGGTCTTTTCCACCGAGTCGGCCCTTCCGTAAGGTGGCCAAAGTATTGGAGCTTCGGTTTCAGCATCAATCCTTCCAATGAATACTCAGGATTGATTTCCTTTCTGTAGGTCATTATTTAAATTCTAGCATGGTTCCTCTCCAGTGGTGTGACTGAATAGAAAATTACTTCACCTCCTCAAGCCTGTTTCCTCATCTATTTGCATGGCTGCTTCAGGAGCCACAAGAAAAACATATACCCTAATAGGTTGCTGTTTGGTATTAAGATCTTACATGTCTTAAACAAAGAACTTGACATATGGTAGAATCTCGACAAACAATAGCATAATAAAAATATTGTTACTGTAACTATGATATGTTAGATGTATGTATAATATATATGTATATATATTATGTTATAAATATGTTAACTGTAATATGATATAATATGTAAATATGATATAACTATAATATTATATATATTATAATATACTGTAGCTATAATATAATAAATGTAATAATATTCATGTATCTTAAGCCACTCTACCTCTACCATCTAGCCTGACAACTCTTCTCCTGTCCCCCAACAGTCTGTAATACATAATGATGAATGGAGAAGTCACTAACAGTTGGTGAAAATGGGAATCGAGGGTCCATTAGAATGACGACAGCATGGATATTAACAACAATTTTCAGATCACTTTCATGGACAAAACTAATAAATTCATGTAGTAACTCCTAATAGTGTAAGATCCCTCATTTATAAATTAGAGATAAAAGAATGCCTTCTTTGCAAGTTTATTTTGAAGACACCTTACAATGATTATAATTTATCTAGCACAGCTTCTGCAACATAGCAGACACTCAAGGATGGTAGCCGTAACTATAAATACTATAATTTATACTATGAGCTTATTGTTCCCAGGATGAAAACAATGATCAAAATTTATCTCTAATTCCAAACATCCCCTCTGATGGGATGCATGATGGAGGTGTGATACTTTCTTTTTCAGTATCCTCACATCCTTTTGTAGCCCAGCTCATCCTGTCCACATTAGTAGTTCTAGGACATCAAAGCAGGTCTGGGAAAGCGAACAACCTCAAGGAGAACATCTTGCAAATCTGGATGGGATATTCTATAAGCAGCCATAAGTACACAAGAGTCCAGGCATAAAATGGGCTGCTCAACTCATTGAAAAGACTTTTGATTCTTTATATTTTTCCTTTAATCCCTGTGGCTGTGGTTGTGGTTTTAAGTAGAGCTGAGTCATGTAGAATTTTAACAAAAGTTTCTTTGAAAATCCAAAAAAACTATACTGTCTGTTATTATGTAGCATCTTTTGTGAATTTATTACATAGAGGTATTTAGTTAAACAGAAATTTGTCTTCTCCAAACTAGTACAGAACATACTTTACTTTTTTGTTTCTGCAAAGTTTCTAAACTTCTCAAATTGTGGTCCATTTAGCCCAATTATAATTTCACATAAAGAAGACAAACCACAATATGAAAATAAAAGACTGGAAATGTAGCATACAGCCACTCTAGAAAACATTTTGGCAGGTTCTTTAAAAACTAACCATGGAACTACCATATGACCTAGAAATTGTACTCCAGTAAAAATTTTCCAGAGAAGTGAATTTATTTTCACCCCAAAAAACTGTACACAAACATCTATAGCAGTTTTATCTATGAGTCAAGAATTGGAAACAGTCCAAAAGTTCATTACACAAACGGTTAAATAGACTACAGCACAACCATGCCATGGATTATGACTCAGGAGTAAAAGAGATAAACTATTGATACAAGCAACCATTTAAAAGGATGTTAGGGAATCATGTTGAGTGGAAGAAACTAATCTCAAAAGAGTACATACTATTGATTCCATTTTTTGTAACAGTTTTGAAATGGCAAACATTTTTAAAATGGAAGGCAGATTCGTGGTTGCCCCAGGGTAGCAGTAAGGTGAAGGACATGTGCAGGGGGCAGGGGGAGGAGGGTGCAGGGGAAGGGACTGACGTGGGAGGGAGGGAAGAAGGAAGGGAACAAGTGGGAGGTGGGTGTGATTATAAAAGGGCAACATACAGGACCAGGTGACTTCACAGGTGAATTCTACCAAAAGTTTAGAGAACCCATCTTGCTCAAACTTTTCTAGAAAATTGCAGAGGAAGGAAAACTCCCAAACTCAATCTATGAGGACACCATCACCCTGATACCAAAACCAGAAAAGATGCCACAATAAAAAGAAAGAAAGAAAGAAAACTACAGGCCAATCTCACTGGTAAACATAGATGCAAAAATCCTCAACAAAATTCTAATAAACAGAATCCAACAACACATTGAAAGGATCTTACACCATAATCAAATGGGATTTATCCCAGGGATGCAAGGATTCTTCAATATAGGCAAATCAATCAATGTGATACACTATATTAACAAATTGAAAGATAAAGACCATATGATCACCTCGATGTAAGAAGAGAAAGCCTTCAACAAAATTCAATATCCATATATGATTAAAAAAAAAAAAACTCTCCAGAAAGTAGGAACAGAAGGAACATAACTCAATATAATAAAGGCCATATATTACAACCTCACGGCAAACATTATCCTCAGTGCTGAAAAACTGAAAGCATGTCCTCTAAAATCAGGAATAAGACAAAGGTGCCCACTCTCACCACTATTATTCAACATAGTTTTAGAAATCCCAGCCATAACAATCAGAGAAGATAAAGAAATAAAAGGAATCCAGATTGGAAAATAAGAAATAAAACTCACTATTTGCAGATGACATAATTCTCTAGATAAAATACCCCAAAGATGCCACCAGAAAATTACTAGAGGTAATCAATGAATATAGTAAAGTCACAGGATATAAAATTAATACACAGAAATCCCTTGCATTTCTATACATTAACAATGAAAAATCAGAAATAGAACTTAAGGAAGCAATCCTATTCACCACTGCAACAAAAAGAATAAAATACTTAGGAATAAATCTACCTAAAGAGACAAAAGACCTGTATGCAGAAAATTATAAGAAACTGATGAAAGAAATCATCAGACACTGATGAAACATCTAAACAGATATTTCTCCAAAGAAGACATCAGATGGCTAAAAAGCAGATGAGGAGATGCTCAACATCACTCATTATTAGAGAAATGCAAATCAACACTACAATGAGGTACCATCTCACACTGATCAGAATGGTGCTATCAAAAAGTCTACAAACAATAAATGCTGGAGAGGGTGTGGAGAAAAGAGAACCCTCTACACTATTGGTGGGAATACAAACTGACACAACCACCATGGAGAACAATATGGAGATTCCTTAAAAAACTAGGAATAAAAATACAATATTACACAGTAATCCCACTATGGAGGCTAATTGAAAAAACACATGTACCCCCAATGTTCACTGTATCACTATTTACAATCGTTAGGACATGGAAGCAACCTAGATGTCCATGAGCAGATGAACGGATTGGGGAGTTGTGTTATCCATACACAATGGAATATTACTCAGCTAGAAAAAGGAACTCATTTGAGTCAGTTCTAATGAGGTGGGTGAACCTAGAGCCTATTATACAGAGTGAAGTAATTCAGAAAGAGAAAGACAAATATCATATATTAATGCACATATATGGAATCAGATAATCCTATGTGCAGGGCAGCAAAGGAGACACAGATATAAAGAACAGACTTTTGGACACAGTCGGGGAAGGAGAGGATAGGATGACTTGAGAGAATAGCACTTAAACATACACATTACCATATGTAAAACAGAACACCACTGGGAGTTTGATGTGTGACACAGGGAACCCAGTCAGTGCTCTGTGACAACAAAGAGTGATAGGGTGGAAGGGAGGTGGGAAGGGGGTTCAAGAGGGAGGGGACACATGTGTGCCTATGGCCCATTCATGCTGATGTATGGCAGGGGCCATCACAATATTGTAAAGTATTTATTCTTCAATTAAAAGAAAAAAATAAATAAAAGCGTGACATAAGAGATCATTTTGTGCTATTGGAACTGTTCATGACCTGACTGAGGTGGCAGATATAAGAACATATACATATGATGATGAAGCTGAAGCTTCAGTTTTGGCCACCTGATGCAAAGACCTGACTCATTGAAAAAGACCCTGATGCTGGGAAAGATTGAGGAGAACAGGACAACAGAGGATGAGATGATTGGGTGGCATCATCGACTCAATGCACACGAGTTTGAGCAAACCCTAGGAGATAGTGAAGGACAGGGAAGCCTGGCTTTCTGCAGTCCATAAGGTCACAAAGAATTGGACATGACTGAGCAACTGAACAACAACAAATACATATAATAAGTCTGTATGCATGCATGCATGCTAAGTCTTTTAAGTCATGTCTGACTCTTTGCGACCCAATGGGCTATAGCCCCCTAGACTCCTCTGTCCATGGGATTCTTTAACAAGAATACTGGAGTGGTTTGCCATGCCCTCCTCCAAGGGATCTTCCCAATCCAGGGATCAACCCTGTATCTCTTATGTCTTCTGCATTGCAAGTGGATTCTTTACCTCTGAGCTACCAAGGAATCCCATAAGACTGTACAGGACTCACAAATGAGTAGAAATACAACCGGGAAAATGTGAATCAGATTGCTGGATGGTATCACTGTCAATACACTAGTTACCATATTATACCATAACTTGGTAAAATGTTACCATCGGTGAAAACTGAACATGATGTACCCAGAATCTTTCTATACTATTTCTTACAACTAATATTAGTCTACAATATCACAAAAAATTTTCAATTAAAAATTAAACTAAATGTGTATAGCACAGGGGATTATAGCCATTATCTTATAATAACTTTTAATGCCATGCAATCTAAAAATACTGAATCAGTGTGCTATATACCTGAAATTAATGCACTATTGTAAATCAACTACACTTTAATAAAAATTTAAACTAAATGAACACACTAAGAAAAAAAATTATACAATGTCAGTATTGAAAGGAAATTATACAGTTCAAACTCTTAGAAAATTCTTGAATTATTAGCTAGTGATTGCTTAACCTCTATTTACTTGGACCAAAAGAAAATTTACCTCCTCCTGAGGTAATCAGTAACAGTTTTCCTCAGTCTGAAAAGTTCTTCCTGAAATTGAAAATGGAATCTCTTTTAAAGAAGCTGCATCCATTGTTCCTACAGAATAACTTTAAGCCCTCATGCACATGGTAAGCCCTTCAAAATCATGAAAAGAGCTCAATTTTTTATTTTTGCTCTGAGTTTGATTTTCTTTATAACATTTTCAGTTATTTTTCCACATATATCATGCTTTTATGGTCCTTCCCCATCCTAAACAGCTGTTCTCTAAACACATTCCAGCGTCACTGTCTTTTTTTCCTTAAAGCAAAAAAGGTAGTGTTTTAAGTGTGACATAAACAACAGGGCTATGGCTGTCATTAAGATCAGGGAGTAGAGTAACGGAAACAGGGGTATTTGTAAGGACCACCTGAAAATTACTGATTTTAGTGATGGAATTGTTTTGAAGCTTGACTGAATCTAGGCTAATAACTTAAAATACGATGCCATATAGTTCTGTAAGAGGTTATCATTTGGAGAAACTGAGTAAACTATACCCAGGATCACTCTGTATTACTTCTTTAAGCTACTTAAAGAAAGCTACTTATTTAAAAACAAAAAGCTTAACTAAAACAACAAAGTAGGAAGGAAGCAGAGACTACCCAACTTCTTCTTCAGTCATAAAAGGCTGAGCACTTGTAAAAACAAAGCAAAGCAAATAAAAAACACCCAAACCCCAACCAACTCTGAGTGATTGACATAACTAGATGTTAACATCTGTGAGTAAATACGCTGAAGTGGTTTATTCTTGGCTCCAAATTGCATACAAATATATATATGAACTTCGGCATCTGAGTATTTAGAGAAATATACATATTTGTAGTATGTGTTTGGAGAAGTATTGCATTGTCCTCATACTTTAGTTTTCCAAAACTTTATCTAAACACACCTAAAATCTTGGAGTTTTCCTTGATTGTTCGCATTTTTTTTAATACCTCATATCCAATCTATCAGCAAATTCTGTTGTTTCTGTCTGCAAAATACATCTAGAACCTGACCACTTTTTCATTGATTTCACTGTTACCATTATCTATCACCCAAATTATTCTAATAGTATCATAAATGGCTTCTACTATCTCCTTGTTCTTCTGTGGTCAATTTTCAGCACCTGGAGTGATCCCTTAAAACATGTCAGAGCATGACATTTTTCTCTTCAAAACCTTTCAATGGCTTCCAAACATAAACACCATCATAGAAAAGGTCAGCGCTTTCCATGTCCTGCATGGTCTGACTCCCACTGTACCCCTCTGACCTTACACTGCCTATACTTCCCTCCCTCCATCTTTCAGTGCAGCCTTACTGGTCTCTGCTAGTATTCAAATACGCCAGTCAAATCCCGGCCTCAGGGCCTTTGCACTGGCTGTTCCCTCTATCTCGGATGCTCCTCCTCAAGATATTCACATGACTAACTCCCAAACCATGTCTAGGTGTCTGCTTGAATGTCATGTTCCCACTGCTCCCTATTCCTTTCTCCACATTTTTTTCAGAGAACTTAACACCATCTGCATATTACTTATCTTATTTATTAGTCTCTACCATTATGGCAGAAAGTGAAGAGGAACTAAAAAGCCTCTTGATGAAAGTGAAAGTGGAGAGTGAAAAAGTTGGCCTAAAGCTTAGCATTCAGAAAACAAAGATCATGGCATCCGGTCCCATCACTTCATGGGAAATAGATGGGGAAACAGTGGAAACACTGTCAGACTTTATTTTGGGGGGCCCCAAAATCACTGCAGATGGTGACTGCAGCCATGAAATTAAAAGACACTTACTCCTTGGAAGAAAAGTTGTGACCAAACTAGATACTAAGCAGAGACATTACTTTGCCAACTAAGGTCGATCTAGTCAAGGCTATGGTTTTTCCTGTGGTCATGTATGGATGTGAGAGTTGGACTGTGAAGAAGGCTGAGCACCAAAGAATTGATGCTTTTGAACTGTGGTGTTGGAGAAGACTCTTGAGAGTCCCTTGGACTGCAAGGAGATCCAACCAGTCCATTCTGAAGGAGATCAACCCTGGGATTTCTTTGGAAGGAATGATGCTGAAGCTGAAACTCCAGTACTTTGGCCACCTCATGCGAAGAGTTGACCTATTGGAAAAGACTCTGATGCTGGGAGGGATTGGGGGCAGGAGAAGAAGGGGACGACAGAGGATGAGATGGCTGGATGGCATCACTGACTCAATGGACGTGAGTCTGAGTGAACTCCGGGAGTTGGTGATGGACAGGGAGGCCTGGCGTGCTGCGATTCATGGGGTGGCAAAGAGTTGGACACAACTGAGCGACTGAACTGAACTGAACTGAACCATTAGTATATTTGCTCACCAGCATAAGAATATTGCCTTCAACATAAAGGCACACTACACTTAATGAAAAACACTAATGAATATGTCAGGAAAATGAAGGACTAAGGCATTTTCATAGTAGGAAATATTAAATATTTTAATAAAATTCCCTTCCTTCCAATCTAAACCAGAGTCCTCCTCCACCCTGCCTGTTCCTTTCCACAAAGTACAGCTCCTTCACTGAATTCATAAATTCCTCCACAACAGTCACAGCTTGGTTTTTGTTCTAATTGTTCCATATATGACTTGTCCCCTCAAGTAAATTAGAAGCTCAAGAGTAAGAGCCATGTTCTGGTTTTTCAATCCTCTCCCATGACTGGCAGAGAACAAAGCACCCCACAGGTATTCATGAGATAAACACTTCTTGACTTAATTCCGTCTCTGCATTTCATGACCCCTTCTATATTATTCTCACTTTGATATCTATTTTATAATACACTGTAATCTTATGATGATTATGTCTCTTTTGCAAATGTAATTGAGTGCTGTCTGTACCCTGGCTGCACAAGATTTTCCAGTGATATGATTAAATATAACCTTTCACCACCTACCTCACTAACGTTCCCCAGCAGTAGAATCTGTCACCATGTTCTTGCCATTAGTTGATTTGGAAGGTAAAGGCTGTCACCAAGGCTATGTAAGTCACATATGAAAGAGATTTCATGAGAAGTTCATCATCACGGAAGGGGAAAATGTTTTGTAGCTTGCAGAAATAAGGAAAGGTTTTCGATTAAATCCTCCTGGCTGAGGGAATTTTACCTTGCCATGCATAATAACTGAAGCAACCATTTCCACTAAGCTTTAGAAATGCAGATTCAGAGAATTCATTTTAGAGCAAATCAGAAACTTATCTTTTTATCTGACTGTTTCTATCCTTAAATGTCACTCCAAGTTTGAAGCTCTTGAATATTGTTTTATGTAAAGTCCTGAGAGATAACTTTGTATATTGCAAATTTGGTTTGTATAGCACTGAGTTTTAAGAAAAAGACCAGGGCAGTTTGAAAAACTACAGGTAATGAAAATTCACAAACGTGATTCTACTGATAGAAAAGGGGGCAAGCAGGAAAAAACAAACCCCATTTTTGTGAAAGACAATAAAATACTCTAAGTGTGGGGTAGATCCTAAGTCATTTATTTCAGTCACTTTATGGAATGCAGGCAAGTACATCTGTCCAAAATTGTGACATAAATTGTAGAAAGGTCACACTGTGGTTAAGGACAGAAATACAATTAGAATCTAGCTCTCCTATCTCCCACCCATTTTTTTCCTCTGTGTTATCAGGGTTTCTCAAGCTTGGCACCACTAATGTTAGCGAACGTGTTAGTTGCTCAGTCATGTTCGACTCTTTTAAACCCCATGGACTGTAGTCCACCAGGCTCCTGTGTCCATGGAATTCTCCAGAAAGAATACTGGAGTGGAGAGTCATGCCCTCCTCTAGGGGATCTTCCTGACCCAGGGACCAAACCCAGGTCTCCAACATTGCAGGCAGATTCTTTACCATCTGAGCCACCAGGGAAGCCCTTTGGGGCCAAATAATTGTTTGTCATAGGGGGCTGTCATGTGCATTCCAGGATACTTAGCATCATCCTTGGTTTTTCTCCACCTATGTCCCCTCCCCAGTTGTAACAAACAAAAAATGTCCTCACACCTTTCAAATGTTTCCTGGAAAGAAAACTGCCTTCCCTCTAATGAACAGTGGTGTCAAACCACTGTTCACCACGATCAATGAACAAGAATAATTGAGAGGTTTCCATTTCCAGTGCAATGATCTGTATGAGATTCTATGCTCAACAGGCACTTGTGCCAGTCAAAATTGAAATCTGATTGAAATGCCAGGAATCTATCTGAAACTAATTTAGACAATGTGATAATTTATTGACTTGCATGAACAAAGCACCAAAGGCAGGTCCTAGGCTGTCTGGAAGTAGGAGTACCCAGTATTTCTCTACTGACACTTTGCTTGTTTCAGTTCTCCCTTGCTGACCTTATTATCTTAGACCCTTTGTTTAAGAGTGGACATGGCCCCAATAGATCTGGAGTCACTTCCTTTCTATATTCAACACTTAAGGTCAAGAAGCAACAATCCTACCACCTTCAGTCAAGAAAATTCTAGAAAGACATCATGGACCCAGAATGATCATGTGTCTGATCCTACAGTCAGGACATGGTTATCAGAATAGGGGCGGATGTTAGGGGGAGGGGTAAAGAATGCTGATTTAAAGTATAATAATGGCAAAGATAATAACAATGTCCTCTATATTGCTTTGAAAATCATTGGAAATAACTATTCTAACTTACTTTGCTATTTCCTTTAAATCTATATGTACTTAAGGTGAAGGTGTACAAAGGGCAGGGACTTAATCAACGCAAGCTTATGACCCGCACTTACTGGGAATTCCTCGTTCATGGGGAATAATTGCAATCCCCGATCCCCATCACGAATGGGGTTCAACGGGTTACCCGCGCCTTACTGGGAATTAGTGCGGGTCATAAGTGCGGGTCATAAGCTTGCGTTGATTAAGTCCCTGCCCTTTGTACACTTTCAACTTAAGGTGAAGGCTCTTTCAAACCAAATGGAACACTCATGCCCAATGCTCAATTTCTTAGCATGAATACTTTTACTGTTTACAAGCTCTGCCTCTAATATTGTCCAGGTCCAGAGCAAGATGACTAACAGAGTTAAATATTTCAATCTCACATTGTGTTAAGTAAACACAGTCTCTCTTTTTACATTGACAGATGTTGTTGTTGTTGCTGTTCAGTTGCTAAGTCATGTTCAACTCTTTGCAACCCCATGGATTGCAGCACACCAGACTCCTCCGTCCTTCACTGTCTCCCAGAGTTTGCTCAAATTCATGTCCATTGAGTCAGTGGTGCTATCGAACCACCTCATCCTCTGCTGTTCCTTTCTTCTTTTGTCTTGAATCTTTCCCAGCATCAGAGTCTTTTCTAATGGGTCAGCTCTTCATATCAGGTGGCCAAAGAATTGGAGCTTGACAATAAATTTGTGAGTTCATACATTGACAAATATATCATTGTAAAGACCTGCAAGGGCAGATTTGAATTTAGAATTATCAAAGTCCTTGTTGTTCTAAAGCAGAAAGGGTAGCCTGAGAAGAGCCAGCTTCCAGCTGTCATGCCAGGCCCTGCTCACCTTTGTTTCACACACACAGCTCCATCTCACACTGTGAGGTCCTGCATGTCCAATCCCAGCCCACTTCCCGCAAATAACTGCCTCTCAAATACACTCTCGTTCTAGGTATTCCAAACTGTCAGCTTGATCTGTCCTGAGTGGGAGAAATTCAGAAAGAAGCTCACACAGGCTTTGTAAGCAGAATCTAGAAAACTCTAGGTCTAGGTACAGAGAGCATTTTCTAGAAGGTTGCACAAGCACTTTCTCCCTAATCACATAAACTCTACCCTGAGGAGTGCCAGAGATGTGTCTACTAAAGCATAGGGCCCAGGATATCTTTTGCCAAGATCTAAAGGGAGTACTTGGTGGAAGATGACACATGTGGTCTGAACAAAACATCTGTGTTCTATAAAATAGTATATTAAAAATGATGCCCTTGTGGGAAAAACAATACAGTTATGGGTACACCAAACCCTATTCAAGTTCACAACCAAATCAACAATGAAACAGTCTGTACCTTGGAAGAGAATCTGAACAGCTCAAGAAAGCAGCAGCATGAGACTTCCTTAATGGAAATAGAAATGAACAAGAAACAATACAGTGCTAATGATGGCTTAAGAGCAGAATCAATGTTGATGGAAAGAAAGTTCTGAGTCAGTGGGGCTGCTGCTAAGGTGGGCACACCAGGAAGTGCAATCTGCTGCAGACAAGAGCCAGGCACTGTGGAGGTGCTCCTTTCTAGGGAGAATATTGGATGCAGGCATTTATTTTTATCTTTCTTTAACATGTAGTTAATGTACAGATATGAGTTGGATCACAAAGAAGGCTGAGTACTGAAGAATTAATGCTTTGAACTGTGGTGCTGGAGATGACTCCTGAGAGTCTCTTGGATAGCAAGGAGATCAAACCAGTCTATTCTGAAGGAAATCAACCCTGAGTAGTCATTGGAAGGACTGATGCTGAAGCTGAAGCTCCGATACTTTGGCCACCTGATGTGAAGAGCTGACTGACTAGAAAAGAAGCTGATGCTGGGAAAGATTAAAGGCAGGAGTAGAAGGCAGTGACACAGGATGAGATGGTTGGATGGCATTGCCAACAAATGAACATGAGTTTGAGCAAACTCTGGAAGATAGTAAAGGAAAGAGAAGCCTGGCATGCTGCAGTCCATGGGATTGTAAAGAGTCAGACATGACTTAGCAAGAGAAACAACAACAACATGGAGTCGAAAAGTCTCCTGCATGAACAACAGGTGACATGAAATCCATCCTTTTCTGCTGAAGTTTATAATTCTACTTCCATCATTCCAGCTTTCCCTGCCTAAGGAAATGCTTGTGCAACTCCAATATCACTTTTGTGTTAAATTAACATCATTACTTATTAACAATTGTATGTGAACTGATGAGCATTATGGAAATATGTATAACAGAAGCGCTCATTTATTTTTATTATAAAAATTATTATTTCATTGACAATTATTAAAAGAATGAAATAGAATCTGTCAACCAATTGAAAAATGTGTATTCCCAGCACACAACTCTGTGCCACACAATCCACTCCTTGTTCAAAACTGCATCCAAATGCAACCTATTCCCACATACTTCCTTTTTTGTATGTTACAAATATAGAGTGATCTCATCTGCTTCTGCAAAATTTTATATCCTCTCCCTATATGTTCTTTAAGCTATTTATACAGGTTTATTGTCTCCTTGAGAAAAAAAAATTAGGCTGCCTTTATCTTTCCTCTGTATCTCATTCAGGGCTTGGCTATGAGAGTTCAATAAATGCTTAATAAACAAATAAAACCTTGAATCTGGAAACCACATTGATCAAACTCAGTCTTGAATCATGGAAATGAAATGATAACCCTTATCTCAACTGTCTACTCACTCTGTTCCCCTCTGTGAGGCTGAACATAGTATAGAAAAAATATACAAAAGTAATACAATGTGATAATAATTATTTTAGCATTTTTAGAAAATCAGGCATGAAGCTAAGTACATAATGTACATTAACTCATTTAGCAACCATCCTAAAAGTAAATGGCAGTACCTTTATTACATAAAGAAGGAGAAGGTGATGTTCAGAGAATTTAGGGAATTTGTTCAAGATGGCATAGTGGAGGTGATGGATTTCATTGGTAAATCCTCTGAATCTCAATTCCTCATTTATAAAATCAAGACAAATATTTTCCCTGCTGACCTCACAGAAGAGCTGTGCAGTTGAAGTGATCTGCAAAAATCTTCAAGAAAAAATCCTATTTTTTACATCTGCAAAAAGTATTAGTGTTTTTTTTAAATGTTTTCACATGCATCTAGCACTTTAAAAGCCTTAGGGTTCCATATAAATGTAAAGCATTATTAATCTCTTATGCTGTTTTTACTCCCAAGCTCGTTTTATGCCCTATAAGGTAATAACAGTATCAAGAGCTAATATTAAAATAGGCTAAGCTCAGTGCTAAGAGTTTTATACTGATTGTCTTAATTTATACTAAGAAAAAAAAGGTTACTATTCTTAATAACCCATTTTGAGGTAAAAAAAATATAGAAATTAAACTATATGCATAATTCATTTTTAGTACATTAGCAGATCAGGATTTAAACATAACACTACTTTGAAAATAATATTTCATAGTAGAATTCATCCAAGATATCATTGCAACATTGTGTAAAATTCAATGTATGTGTACTTGTTATTGATAATGATTACCTACAAGTATGGTTGGTTAGGAGAGATGCTTATATTTTGAATTAATCGTGCCATCTAAAGCATCAAGAAAAAAAAACACTTAACTGAATTCTTTTAAAAAATTATGAATATATCAATCATTTCCATTAAGGAGTGTCTCAATTTGCAAGAAAATATTTGTAAATAAAACAACAGCATAGATAGGTTGGGTGGAGCAATTCTTTTGAAAACTTAAATACTATTTTATGAAATAACAGCTAAAATGCAAATTAGTCTTCTAAGCTATGTGCATGCATGCTAAATCGCTTCAGTTGTATCCAACTCTTTGCAACCCTGTGGACCATAGCCGGCCAGGCTCCTCTGTCCATGGGATTCTCCAGCCACGAATACTGGAGTGGGTAGCCATTCCCTCATCCAGGAGATCTTCCTAACCCAGGTAACAAACCCGTGTCTTTCACTTCTCCTGCACAGGCAGGTGGTTTTTTTTTTTACCACTCTCACCACCTGGGAAGCTCTTCTAAGCCATACCATAGATTAATATCATTATGTATAAAATTTTCTCAGTGATAAGACATGCTATAATAAGTGTTATTCTTTTTAAAATATAATTTTAATCAGAGGCTAATTACTTTACAACATTGTAGTGGTTTTGCCATACATTAACATGAGTAAGTCATGGATGTATGTGTGTCCCCCATCCTGAACCCCACTCCCCCCTCCCTCCCCATCCCATCCCTTGGGTTGTCCCAGTGCACTGGCTTTGACTGCCCTGTTTCATGCATCGAATTTCGACTGATGATCTATTTCACATATGGTAATGTACATGTTTCAATGCTATTCTCTCAAATCATCCCACCCTCGCCTTCTCCCACAGAGTCCAACAGTCTGTTCTTTATATCTGTGTCTCTTTTGCTGTCTCACATATAGGGTCATCGTTCCATCTTTCTAAATTCCATATATATGCATTAATATACTGTATTGGTGTTTTTCTTTCTGACTTACTTCACTCTATACAATAAGCTTCAGTTTCATCCACCTCATTAGAATTGATTCAAATTAATTCTTTTTACTAGTTTAGTCATATTCCATTTTGTATAGGTACCACAACTTTCTCATCCGTTCATCTACTGATGGACGTCTAGGTTGCTTCCATGCCCTAGTTGTTGTAAACAGTGCTGTGATGAACACTAGGGTTCATGTATCTTTTTCAATTCCAGTTTCCTTGGTGTGTGTGTCCTTTCTGGGTCATATGGCAGATCTATTTCCAATTTTTAAAGGAATCTTCACACTGTTCTCCATAGTGGCTGTATTAGTTTGCATTTCCACCAACAGTGCAAGAGGGTTCCCTTATCTCCACACCCTCTCCAGCATTTATTGTTTGTAGACTTTTTGTTGTTGTTGTTGATTTTATTTTATTTTATTTTATTTTTTTAATTTATTTATTTATTTTTTTTATTTTTTATTTTTTAAATTTTAAAATCTTTAATTCTTACATGCGTTCCCAAACATGAACCCCCCTCCCACCTCCCTCCCCATAACATCTCTCTGGGTCATCCCCATGCACCAGCTCCAAGCATGCTGTATCCTGCATCAGACATAGACTGGCGATTCAATTCTTACATGATAGTATACATGTTAGAATGTCATTCTCCCAAATCATCCCACCCTCTCCCTCTCCCTCTGAGTCCAAAAGTCCATTATACACATCTGTGTCTCTTTCCCTGTCTTGCATACAGGGTCGTCATTGCCATCTTCCTAAATTCCATATATATGTGTTAGTATACTGTATTGGTGTTTTTCTTTAGATTATCTTATTGTGACCTGTACACAATGGTAAGGGTCTTGTGATTGTATTTGGAGGTTAAGAACAATCTTGTGAATGTCAGAAGTCACGTACTTTATCCTATATATACTGCAGCACAATAAAGGAAGACATCAGCCATTTTGGTCTGATCCTCTCAACCCCATCTTTTGTCTCTCTCTTATTTTTCTTAGCGGGGACGCTCCGTTCTCTCCCTGTGCAGGTGCGACTCTTGCTTGTGCTGGCCGTGGCAGGTGGCGCCCAATGTGGGGCTATTAGTCATTCCTTGTGGGAGGACTCTCCATTGATAGCGTTGCATAGGTTCTTTAAAATTAACAGAGGGCAAACTAAAGGCAAATCTTTTACAATCTTGAGGTGCAAGAGGAATAGTGTAAAAACAATCTTTTAAATCTATAATAATGATACAGGATTTGTCAGGTATAGCGGAAGGAGTGGGCAACCCAGGTTGTAGGGCTCCCATATGCATCATCGTTTCATTTACCTTACAAAGGTCTTGTAGCAACCTCCATTTTCCCAACTTCTTTTTGATAACAAAAATTGGGGAATTCCACACAGAGGTAGAGGGTTCAATATGCCCAAGTCTCAGCTGTTCCTGCACCAGCTGTTGTGCGGCAGAAAGTTTCTCTTGTGTTAGGGGCCACTGATCGACCCATACCGGTTCCTCAGATTTCCAATCAATAGGATCGGCATGTGTCACAGGAGAATCAGAGGTCCCTAGGGAAAACACCCCAAGCCCTTTCGACTTTGATTAGATTTTAAATCAAGGGGTAAAATGATACCTTGATGTTGTTTACCCAAACCTTGGTTTGGGAGTAAGCCCTGATCCAACATTAATTCTGTTACGGTGGGTGAAGGAGTATATAAATAAACACCCATTTTGCTTAATATATCACGCCCCCATAGATTAACTGGAAGATGGGGCAGAATATAAGGCTTAAATTGGCCTGTATGGCCACCTTTATCCCTCCAAGTAAGAAGGGACGAACTTTGTTCTGGATTGGTAGTTTGGCCAATACCCTGAAGAGTGGAAATAGCTATTTGTTTAGGCCATGTAGTAGGCCAGTATTTTTCAGAAATAACGCTAATATCGGCCCCTGTATCAAGCACTCTGCGGAAAAGCTTACCATCAATGCGTAGCTTGCCATTCTGTCCTGCGTGAGATGGTACCTCATTGAGGTTTTGATTTGCATTTCTCTGATAATGAGTGACGTTGAGCATCTTTTCATGTGTTTGCTAGCCATCTAGAGAAATGTCTGTTTAGTTCTTTAGCATATTTTTTGACTGGGTCATTTATTTTTCTGGTATTGAGTTCCATGAGCTGCTTGTATATTTTTGAGATTAATTCTTTATGAGTTGCTTCATTTGCTATTATTTTCTCCCATTCTAAAGGTTGTCTTTTCACCTTGCTTATAGTTTCCTTTGTCGTGCAAAAGCTTTTAAGTTTAATTAGGTCCCATTTGTTTATTTTTGCTTTTATTTCCATTACTCTGGGAGGATCCTACTGTGATTTATGTCAGAGTGTTTTCCTATGTTTTCCTCTAGGAGTTTTATAGTTTCTGGTCTAACATTTAGATCTTTAATCCATTTTGAGTTTATTTTTGTGTAGTGTTAGAAAGTGTTCCAGTTTCATTCTTTTACAGGTGATTGACCAGTTTTCCCAGCACCACTTGTTAAAGAGATTGTCTTTTCTCCATTATATATTCTTGCCTTCTTTGTCAAAGATAAGGCATCCATAGGTGCGTGGATTTATCTCTGGGCTTTCTATATTGTTCCATTGATCTTTGTGCCAGTACCATACTGTCTTGATGACTGTGGCTTTGTAGTGTAGCTTGAAGTCAGGCAGGATGATTCCTCCAGTTCCATTCTTCTTTCTCAAGATTGCTTTGGCTTTTGGAGGTTTTTTGTATTTCCATACAGATTGTGAAATTATTTGTTCTAGCTCTGTGAAAAATACCGCTGGTAGCTTAATAGGGATTGCATTGAATCTATGGATTGCTTTGGGTAGTATACTCATTTGTACTATATTGATTCTTCCAGTTCATGAACATGGTGTATTTCTGCATCTATTTGTGTCATCTTTGATTTCTTTCATCAGTGTTTTATAGTTTTCTATATATAGGTCTTTTGTTTCTTTAGATAGATTTATTCCTAAGTACTTTATTCTTTTCATAACAGTGGTGAATGGAATTGTTTCCTTAATTTGTCTTTCTGTTTTCTCATTGTTAGTGTATAGGAATAAAAGGGATTTCTGTGTATTAATTTTATATCCTGCAACTTTACTATATTCATTGATTAGCTCCAGTAATTTTCTGGTGGTGTCTTTAGGGTTCTATGTAGAGGATCATGTCATCTGCAAACACTGAGAGTTTTACTTCTTTTCCAATCTGGATTCCTTTTATTTCTCTGATTGCTGTTGCTAAAACTTCCAAAACTATGAATAGTAGTGGTGAGAATACACACCACTTGTTCCTGACTTTAGGAGAAATGCTTTCAATTTTTCACCACTGAGGATAGGGTCTGCTGTGGGTTTATCATATATAGCTTTTATTATGTTGAGGTATGTTCCTTCTATGCCTGCTTTGCTGCTGCTACTGCTGCTAAGTCACTTCAGTCGTGTCCGACTCTGTGCGACCCCAGAGACGGCAGCCCACCAGGCTCCCCCATCCCTGGGATTCTCCAGGCAAGAACACTGGAGTGGGTTGCCATTTCCTTCTCCAATGTGTGACAGTGAAAAGTGAAAGTGAAGTCGCTGAGTTGTGTCCGACTCTTGGCAACCCCATGGACTGCAGCCTACCAGACTCCTCTGTCCATGGGATTTTCCAGGCAAGAGTGCTGGAGTGGGGTGCCATTGCCTTCTCCCATGCCTGCTTTATGGAGGGTTTTTATCATAAATGGATGTTGGATTTTGTCAAAGGCTTTCCCTGTATCTATGGAAATAATCATATGGTTTTTATCTTTCAGTTTGTTAATGTGGTTTATTACATTGATTGATTTGTGGATATTGAAGAATCCTTGCATCCCTGGGATAAAGCCCACTTGGTCATGATGTATGATCTTTTTAATATGTTGTTGGATTCTGTTTGCCAGAATTTTGCTAAGAATTTTTACTTCTATGTTCATCATATTGGCCTGTAGTGTTCTTTTTTTGTGGCATCTTTGTCTGGTTTTGGTACTAGGGTGATGGTGGACTCATAGAATGAGTTTGGCAGCTTACCTTCCTCTGCAATTTTCTGGAAGAGTTTGAGTACGATAGGTATTAACTCTCCTCCAAATTTCTGCTAAAATTCACCCATGAAGACATCTAGTCCTGGGCTTTTGTTTATTGGAAGATTTTTTATTACAGTTTTGATTTCTAGGATTGTGATGGGTCTGTTAAATTTTTCTATTTCTTCCTGGTTCAGTTTTGGAAGGTTATACTTTTCTAAGAATTTGTCCATTTCTTCCAAGTTGTCAATTTTATTGTCATATGGCTGCTAATAGTAGACCTTTGTATTTCTATGTTGTCTGTTGTGATTTCTCCATTTTCATTTCTAATTTTGTTGATTTGATTCTTCTCCCTATTTTTCTTGATGAGTCTGGCTAATGGTTTGTCTATTTTACTTATCTTCTGAAAGAACCAGCTTTTAGCTTTGTTGAATTTTGCTATAGTCTCCTTTGTTTCTTTTTCATTTATTTCTGCCCTAATTTTTATTATTTATTTTCTTCTAGTAACCCTGGGGTTCCTCATTTCTTCTTTTTTTAGTTGCTTTAGGTGTAAAGTTAGGTTATTTGTTTGATTTTTCTCTTGTTTCTTGAGGTAAGACTGTATTGCTATGAACCTTCCCCTTAGCACTGCTTTTACTGAATCCCATAGGTTTTGGATTGTTTTGTTTTCATTTTTTGTTTCTATGCATATTTTGATTTCTTTTTTGATTTATTCTGTGATTTGTTGTTTATTCAGAAGCATGTTGTTTAGCCTCTGTCTGTTTGTATTTTTAATAGTTTTTTTTCCTGTAGTTGACATCTAATCTTACTGCATTGTGATCAGAAAATATGCTTGAAATGATTTCATTTTTTTTCAATTTATCAAGGCTAGATTTATGGCCCATGATGTGATCTCTCCTGGAGAAGGTTCCATGTGCACTTGAAAAAAAGGTGAAATTGATTGCTTTGGAGTGAAATGCCCTGCTGCTGCTGCTGCTGCTGCTGCTGCTGCTGCTAAGTCACTTCAGTCATGTCTGACTCTGTGCGACCCCGTAGACGGCAGCCCACCAGGCTCTGCCATCCCTGGGATTCTCCAGGCAAGAACACTGGAGTGGGTTGTCATTTCCTTCTCCAATGCATGAAAGTGAAAAGTGAAAGTGGAGTCGCTCAGTCGTGTCTGACTCTTAGCGATCCCATGGACTGCAGCTTACCAGGCTCCAATATCAATAAGTCTAACTGGTCCATTATATCATTTAAAGTTGTGTTTCCTTGCTAATTTTCTGTTTAGTTGATCTATCCATAGGTGTGAGTGGGGTATTAAAGTTTCCCACCATTATTGTGTTACTGTTAATTTCCCCATTCATACTTGTTAGCGTTTGCCTTATTATTGTGGTGCTCCTATGTTGGGTGCATATGTATTTATAACTGTTTTATCTTCTTCTTGGATTGATCCTTTGATCATTATGTAGTGTTCTTCTTTGTCTCTTTCCATGGCCTTTATTTCAAAGTCTATTTTATCTGTTATGAGTATTGCTACTCCTGCTTTCTTTTGGTCTCCATTTGCAGAAATTATCTTTTTCCAGCCCTTCACTTTCAGACTGTATGTGTCATTTGGTTTGAGGTGAGTGTCTTGTAGACAGCATATACAGGGGTCTTATTTTTGTATCCATTCACCCTGTCTTTGTCTTTTGGTTGGGGCATTCAACCCATTTACATTTAAGGTAATTATTGATAAGCATGATTCCATTGCCATTTACTTTGTTGTTTGGGGTTTGAGTTTATAAACTTTTTCTGTGTTTCCCATCTAGAGATCCTTTAGCATTTGTTGAAGAATTGATTTGGTGGTGCTGAATTCTCTCAGCTTTTGCTTGTCTGTAAAGTTTTTGATTTCTCCTTCATATTTGAATGAGATCCTTGCTGGGTATGGTAATCTGGGTTGTAGTATTTTTCTCTTTCATCACTTTAAATATGTCCTACCATTCCCTTCTGGCCTGAAGAGTTTCTATTGAAAAATCAGCTGTTATCCTTGTGTGTTATTTGCTGCTTTTAATATTTACTCTTTGTGTTTGGTTTTGTTAATTTGATTAATATGTGTCTTGGGGTGTTTTGCCTTGGGTTAATCCTGTTTGGAACTCTCTGGGTTTCTTGGAGTTGGGTGGCTATCTCCTTCCCCATTTTAGGGATGTTTTCAACTATTATCTCCTCAAGTACTTTCTCATGCCCTTTATTTTTGTCTTCTTCTTATGGGACTCCTATGATTCGAACAATGCGGCATTAACATTGTCCCAGAGGTCTTGCCTCAGTTATTCTACTGTTGATTCCCTCCAGAGTGCTTTTGATCTCAGTTATTACATTATTCATTGACTTTTTTAGTTCTTCTAGGTCCTTATTAAACATTTCTTGCATCTTCTCAATTCTTAACTATAGACTATAGTCTCTAGTCTATTTATCTGTAACTCCATTTTGTTTTCAAGATTTTGGATTGTCTTTTCTATCATTATTCTGAATTATTTTCCAGGTAGACTCCCTATTTCCTCCTCTTTTCTTTGGTTTGGTGAACATTTATCATGTTCCTTTACCTGCTGAATGTTTATCTGCATTTTCATTTTGTTTAGATTGCTGTATTTGGAGTGGTCTTTCTGTAGGCTGGAAGGTTGTGGTTCCTCTTTATTGCAGAGCTTATTCTCTGTGGTGGGGGTGAACTAGTGGCTTGTCAAGGCTTCCTGGTTAGGGAAGCCTGTGTCTGTGTTCTGGTGAGTGAGCTGGATTTCCTCTCTCTAGAGTGCAATGAAGTGTCTAGTAGTGAATTTTGAGGTATCTATGGATTTGGCATGACTTTGGGCAGCCTGTAGTTTAATGCTCAGGGCTGTGTTCCTGTGTTGCTGGAGAATTAGTGTGGTATGTCTTGCTCTGGAACTTGTTGGCTCTTGGGTGGAGCTTTGTTTCAATGTAGGTATGGAGGCTTTTGTATGAGCTCCTGTCTATTAATGTTCCCTGAAATCAGGAGTTCTCTGGTGTTCTCAAGTTTTGAATTTAAGCCTCCTGCCTCTGGCTTCCAGTCTTATTCTTACAGTAACCTCAAGACTTCTCCATCCATACAGCACAGATGATAAAACATCTAGGTTAATGGTGAAAAAATTCTCCACAGTGGGACACCCAGAGAAGTTCACAGAGTTACATGGAGAAGTGAAGAGAGAGGAGGGAAATAGAGGTGACCAGAAGGAGAAGAGAAGGAGTCAAAAGGGGAGAAAGCAGTCTAGCCAGTAATCAATTCTCTATGTGCTCTCCACAGTCTGGAACACCCAGAGAGATTTACAGAGTTAAGCAGAGAAGAGAAGTGGGAGGGAGGAGATAGAGGTGACCTAGGGGAGAAAAGGGAGAGTCAAAAGTGGAGAGAGCAATCAAGTCAGTAATCACACCTCTAAGTGAAAATGGATATTGAAGATTAGATTCTTAAAGGTACAAAATTGATAATAAAATAGCAAAAAGCAAATATTTAAAATCTAGTTTAAATTCTCAAAAATACAATATTAAAAGTACAAAACAAAATCAATCACAAAAATTATAAATATATATATGAAATTTGCTTTAAAAATAGGGTCTTTTTTCACAAGGTAATAGTAGGTTATAAAATGAAAATTAAAGGAGCAATAAAGAACTTAAAAATATAAAAATAAAAAGTGATAATAGTAAAAATATATCTAGGAATTTCTTTGGAGCTGTTGTGGGCAGTGTAGTGTCAGTTCAGTTTCAGATTGTTCCTTGTTCCAGCTTGTATTTCTTCTCAAGTTCAATAGGCCCCTTCCAATGCTTAGTCAGTGTTAACTATAGGGTTTTAACCTGTTACACCTGTCACTTCCAGAGTGGTTCCCTCTTCTTTGTTTATTTTGGCTTCCTCTGTTTGCAAGTCTCTTCAGTGTCCAAAGTCTTTGACTGTGTGGATCACAATAAACTGTGGAAAATTCCTCAAGAGAAGGGAATACCAGACCACCTGACCTGCCTCTTGAGAAACCTGTATGCAGGTCAGGAAGCAACAGTTAGAACTGGACATGGAACAACGGACTGGTTCCAAATAGGAAAAGGAGTACGTCAAGGCTGTATATTGTCACCCTGCTTATTTAACTTCTATGCAGAGTACATCATGAGAAACGCTGGACTGGAAGAAACACAAGCTGGAATCAAGATTGCCGGGAGAAATATCAATAACCTCAGATATGCAGATGACACCACCCTTATGGCAGAAAGTGAAGAGGGACTAAAAAGCCTCTTGATGAAAATAAAAGAGGAGAGTGAAAAGGTTGGCTTAAAGCTCAACATTCAGAAAACGAAGATCATGGCATCTGGTCCCATCATTTCATGGGAAATAGATGGGGAAACAGTGGAAACAGCATCAGACTTTATTTTGGGGGGCTTGAAAATCACTGCAGATGGTGACTGCAGCCATAAAACTAAAAGATGCTTACTCCTTGGAAGGAAAGTTATGACCAACCTAGATAGCATATTCAAAAGCAGAGACATTACTTTGCCAACAAAAGTCCGTCTAGTCAAAGCTATGGTTTTTCCTGTGATCATGTATGGATGTGAGAGTTGGACTGTGAAGAAGGCTGAGCGCCGAAGAATTGATGCTTTTGAACTGTGGTGTTGGAGAAGACTCTTGAGAGTCCCTTGGACTGCAAGGAGATCCAACCAGTCCATTCTGAAGGAGATCAACCCTGGGATTTCTTTGGAAGAATGATGCTGAAGCTGAAACTCCAGTACCTTGGCCACCTCATGCGAAGAGTTGACTCATTGGAAAAGACTCTGATGCTGGGGGAGATTGTGGGCAGGAGGAGAAGGGGACAACAGAGGATGAGATGGCTGAATGGCATAACTGACTTGATGGGCATAAATCTGAGTGAACTCTGGGAGTTGGTGATGGACAGGAAGGCCTGGCGTGCTGCGATTCATGGGGTCGCAAAGAGTCGGACACAACTGAGCAACTGAACCGAACTGAACTCAGTGTCTAATTTCCACCCTGACACAAGGGGGTGAAGGTGGTCACTCATTTAGGCTCACTTGTTCAGTTGTGTTGTAGGAAGGAACACTGCAAACAAATATCACTGGCGTGTGGGGGGCGTGCTCACAGTGCATGGACCACACTGGGCTTGCCCCAGCTCACAGTGGCATGTGCTTTCTGGGTCTACACTGTTCAGGCTCCAGGTTGTTCTGCAGGGGTGCTGTCCAAAGCAGACCCTGCATTTTGTGCACTTCCCAGGTCTAAGCTGCTCAGGTTCAGGTTCTCGGGTACCTTGCAAGGACACAGACTCTGTTGGGCATGCGTTTTGTGCCCTTCCCAGGTCTGAACAACTCAGGCGACCAGGTGCTTGGTGAGAGCACTGTCCCAGGTGGACCATGCATCTTAATTACCTCCCCAACCTGGCTGCTCAGTTTCCCAGGTGCACCACAAGAGCACCGTCTCTAGTGTATTGTGCGTCTCCTCTGGGGAGCTGATCTCAGGCTGTGACCCTCCTGGCAAATGTAAACCATCTAGGATCCCAGGAAGACTTTGTTAGCTACTGAGAGCCTGCTCATAGTTTGGTGGAGGATGCCGGTCTCTGGGGCAGAGATTGCCCCTTGCCTTCTGGCTCTGGCTGTTGCCTGCCTGTCTCTCTGCCTCCGGTGGGGGGGAGGGGCCTGTACGCAGCCAACTAGCTCTCCTTTGGTATTCACTCAATCCTTTGTTCTGTGAGCAGGCCAGGCTGCGTGTTAGGTAAGAGCTTTTCACGGGAAAGTTCTCTTATTTTTCTCTCTTGCTATCCCACAGTTTGGGTTTCTATCTCACGTTTGCTCCCTCAGATTGTCCCCAGGGCATATAGGCCTGGTCCTTTACCCTAAATATTCAGCCCGCGCCTCCCTGTCCAGCCCCGGCTCACCGGTGGTAGACGCCAGCGTCTGGGCTACTTCTCCACTGGGAGTGGTGGTTAGGAGCCTATTCTATGGGTTTTTGTTTTTGTTTTTGTTTTTGTTTTTCTGGTTATGTTGCCCTCTGAGATTCCAAAACTCCCCACAGACCTACCAATGGGAGGCTTTCCTTCTGTTTGGAAACCTTCTCCTTCACGACTCCCTGCCCAGGATGGGTCTCCTCATTAACTGTTTTGTCTCTCTTTTTATCTTTCGTCCTACCTCCTTTTGAAGAGAATGGGCTGTCTTTCTGGCTGCCTGATGTCCTCCACCAGCGTCCAGAGGTTGTTTCGTGGCAGTTGCTCAGCATTCAAATGATCTTTTGATGAATTTGTGGGGGAGAAAGTGGTCTCCCCGTCCTAATCCTCCACCATTTCGGGACCACCCTCAATAAGTATTATTTTCAAAGCAGCTTTTAATTTACAGAACAAATAAGCAGATAGCACAGGGAGTACCCATATCTGCCCACCGAGCCTCTGTAGACTGTTACCCCTATTATTCATGTCTTACATGAATGGTACATGACTTACATGTCTTAGAATGGTATATTTGTCACAATTAATAAACCAATGATACATTATTATTAACTAAGTTCCATATGTTATTCAGACTTTCCTAAATTTTACCTAATGGCTTTTTTCTGTTCTAGAATCCCATCCAAGATACATGTTACATTTAGTCTGTCTGTCTCCTCTAGACTGAGACAGTTTCTCAGATTTTCTACGTTTTCATGACCTTGACTCTTTGATGAGTGCTTGTCAGGTATTTTGTACAATGTCCCTCTATTGGGCCTTTTCTGATTTTTTTTTGTAATTATACTGAGGCTTTGGATTTAGGGGAAAATACTATAGAGATAAAACACTATTTGCATTAAATTATATCAGTTTATATCCATGTGATTTATAGCTGTTGATGTTGACTTTGATAACCTAACCAAAGTAGTGCTTGTCAGGTTTCTTCACTGCACTTTTTTTGCCCCACTCTTCCATAATGTCTTTGTGGAGGGGTGAGGGGGCGTGGGTGGAGGAAATCACTACATATAGCATCTAAGGTTATAGATATTTCTCCTGGCAATCTTGATTCCAGCTTGTGCTTCTTCCAGTCCAGCTTTTCTCATGATGTACTCTGCATGTAAGTTAAATAAGCAGGGTGGCAATATACAGCCTTGACATACTCCTTTTCCTATTTGGAACCAGTCTGTTGTTCCATTTCAAGCTCTAACAATTGCTTCCTGACCTGCATACAGGTTTCCCAAAAGGCAGGTCAGGTGTTCTGGTATGCCCATCTCTTTCAGAATTTTCCACAGTTTATTGTGGTCCACACAGTCAAAGGCTTTGGCATAGTTAATAAAGCAGTAGATGTTTTTCTGGAACTCTCTTGCTTTTCTGATGATCCAGCAGATGCTGGAAATTTGATCTCTGGTTCCTCTGCCTTTTCTAAAACCAGCTTGAACATCTGGAAGTTCACGGTTCACATAATGCTGAAGCCTGGCTTGGAGAATTTTGAGCATTACTTTACTAGCGTGTGAGATGAGTGCAATTGTGTGGTAGTTTGAGCATTCTTTGGCATTGCCTTTCTTTGGGATTGGAATGAAAACTGACTTTTCCAGTTCTGTGGCCACTGCTGAGTGTTCCAAATTTGCTGGCATGTTGAGTGCAGCACTTTCACAGCATCATCTTTCAGGATTTGAAATAGCTCAACTGAAATTCCATCACCTCCACTAGCTTTGTTCATGGTGATGCTTCCTAAGGCCCACTTGACTTTGCATTCCAGGAAGTCTGGCTCTAGGTGAGTGATCACACCATCATGATTATCTTGGTCATGAAGATCTTTTTTGTATAGTTATCCTGTGTATTCTTGCCACCTCTTCTTAATATCTTCTGCTTCTCTTAGGTCCATACAATTTCTGTCCTTTATCGAGCCCATCTTTGCATGAAACATTCCCTTGGTATCTCTAATTTTCTTGAAGAGATCTCTAGTCTTTCCCATTCTATTGTTTTCCTCTATTTCTTTGCACTGATCACTGAGGAAGGCTTTCTTATCTCTTCCTGCCATTCTTTGACACTCTGCATTCAGTTGTGTATATCTTTCCTTTTCTCCTTTGCTTTTCACTTCTCTTCTTTCATAGCTATTGGTAAGGCCTCCCCAGACAGCCATTTTTCTTTTTTGCATTTCTTTTCCTTGGAGATGGTCTTGATCCCTGCCTCCTGTACAAACCTCCATTCATATTTGATCAGACACTCTTGTCTATCAGATCTAGTCCCTTAAATCTATTTCTCACTTCCACTGTATAGTCATAAGGGACTTGATTTAGGTCATACCTGAATGGTCTAGTGGTTTTCCCTACTTTCTTCAATTTAAGTCTGAATTTGGCAATAAGGAGTTCATGATCTGAGCCACACTCTGCTCCCAGTATTGTTTTTGCTGACTGTATAGAGATTCTCCATCTTTGGCTGCAAAGAATATAATCAATCTGACTTCAGTGTTGGCCATCTGCTGATATCCATGTGTAGAGTCTTCTCTTGTGTTGTTGGAAGAGGGTTTTTTGCTATGACCAGTGCATTCTCTTGGCAGAACTCTATTAGCCTTTGTCCTGCTTCATTCTGTACTCCAAGGCCAAATTTGCCTGTTACTCCAGGTGTTTAACTTCCTACTTTTGCATTCTAGTCTCCTATAATGAAAAGGACATCTTTTGGGGTTTTAGTTCTAAAAGGTCTTGTAGGTCTTCATAGAACCATTCAACTTCAGCTTCTTCAGCATTGCTGGTCGGGGCATAGACCTGGATTACTGTGTTGAATGGTTTGCCTTGGAAATGAACAGAGATTATTCTGTTGTTTTTGGGATTGCATTCAAGTACTGCATTTTGGACTTTTTTGTAGAATATGATAGCTACTCCTTTTCTTCTAAGGAATTCTTGTCCACAGTAGTAGATATAATTGTCTTCTGAGTTAAATTCACCCATTCCAGTCCATTTTAGTTCGCTAATTCCTACAATGTCGACTTTCACTTTTGCCATCTCCAGTTTGACCACTTCCAATTTGCCTTGATTCATGGACTTAACATTCCAGGTTCCTATGCAATATTGCTCTTTACAGCGTTGGACCTTGCTTCTATCACCGGTCACATCCACAACTGGATATTGTTTTTGCTTTGGCTCCATCTCTTCATTCATTCTGGAATTATTTCTCCACTGATCCCCAGTAGCATATTGGGCCCTTACTGACCTGGGGAGTTCATCTTTCAGTGTCCTATCTTTTTGCCTTTTCATTCTGTTCTTGGGGTTCTCAAGGCAAGAATACTGAAGTGGTTTGCCTTTCCCTTCTCCAGTGGACCACATTTTACTACCTTGCTATAATCACTTATTAGTTTCAGGATTTTTGTTGTTGTTGTTTTTGTTCTTTGGGATTTCCTAAATAGAAATGTTCATATGTCATCTTCAAATGAAGACAGCATTTTTCTTTTCCTTCCCAATCTGTGTACCTTTTATTTCCTTTTTTGTTTGTTTGTCTTTTTACTAGCTAGTACTTCTAGTAGGGTGTCAAAAAGAGTTCCTTTAATTAAGCATAGTTTATAAAATTACATTTAGTTTCTTAGCATATCAATTGTATTTCCTTTTTTAATATTTTAGTTGTTTTTCTATAGTTTGCAATATGCCTTTATAAGTAACCACAACCAATGAACACAGTTATGCTTCCTGAGAATTGAAAGTCACTCATTCGTGTCCAGCTCTTTGCTATCCCATGGACTATAGCCTTCCAGGTTCCTCTGTCCATGGAATTCTCCAGACCAGAATATTGGAGGGGGTGGCCATTCCCTTCTCCAGGGGATCTTCCTAACTCAGGGATCGAACCCAGGTCTCCCGCATTGCAGGTGGATTCTTTACCATCTTGAGCCACCAGGGAATGCCTCCTGGGTAGTGCACTCACCATATAATAGAGCACTCTCACTTCCTCCCTCCAGCCCCTTTTACCACTGCTTTCATTTACTTCACTTATCTACAGGATATATTTTACTTTTATGCAGTCTTTCAATGCTCTTCCATTCTTTTTGTAGATCCAAGTTTCTGACCTATATTATTTTCTTTCTTTTTGAAGATGTCTCTTAACATTTCTAGCAAGGCAGGCCTAGTGGCTGAGATGGAAAAGAATCTGCCTATGGTGCAGGAGATCTGGGTTTGATCCCTGGGTCTGGAAGGTCTCCTGGAGAAGAGAATGGTTATCCATTCCATATTTTTGCCTGGGAAATCCCATGTACATAGCAGCCTGGCAGACTTCAGTCCATGGTGTTGCAGAGTCAGACACAACTGAGCGGCTAAGCACATTTGAGAGCACAAGCCTACTGGTGGCAGTTTCACTCAGTGTTTATCTAAGAAAATCTTTATATACCCTTCACTTTTGAATAACAAGTTTGATGTATACAGAACACTAGGTGGGACCTTTTCTTTCAACAATTTGTATGTTTTATTCATTCTCTACTTCCTTGCATGGTTTTGAGGTTTTTGATAAGAACCCTGATATAATTCTTAGCATTATTCCTTTACAGATAAGCTTGTAAACCCTTTGTAGCTTCTTTCAAGATCATCTCTTTGTCTTAGATATTCTCCAGTTTTAATATGATATGCTTACATTTAGATTTTTGGTATTTATCTTGCTTGCTATTTTCAGACCTCTGAATCTGGTTCAGTGTCTCTCATTAATTTTAGAAAATTCTTGGCTATTATCACTTTAATAATTTTCTCTATTTTCTCTATCATATATTCTAATTACGCATAAGTTATACCTTTTTCAATTGTCCTATAATTCTTGGACATTCTTGGGTGCTATTATTTCCATTCATTTTTAATTCTGCATTTAAGTTTATAAAGTTTCTACATATATAACTTCAGTTTTACCGATTATTTTCTTATCTGTGTCCAGGCTACTGGTGAGATTATCAAAAGTATTCTTCATTTCTGTTTCAGTGTTGTTGTTTTTTCTTTTCTATCATTTCCTTTTGAGTCCTCCTTAGAGCTTCCATCTCTGTTCATATTACTCATACATTCTTACATACTGTCTACTTTTTACATCAGAGCTCTTAATGTCATTCAGTTCAGTTCAGTTGCTCAGTTGTGTCCAACTCTTTGTGACACCATGGACTGCAGCATGGAAATTAACATCATTAATCATAGTTATTTAAAATTCCCTACTGAATTATTCTAAGTTCTGTCATATGTGACTTTAGTTCTTGCTTTGTCTCTCCAGACTACCTTGCTTCTTACCTTTTAGCATATCTTGTAAGTTTTTTGCTAAAGTCAGATGTGATATATCAGGCAACGGGAATTAAGACAAAGTGGTCTTTACTGTGCGGTTTTATGTTAACCTGCCTAAGAACTGAGTTATGTGTAATATTTTCTGTAGCTATGCATACCAGATGCTTCAGTTTCCTCTCGTGTTCTTGTTAGCTTCTTCCACTATTGGATTTTCCTAAGAACTCCTTCTTAAACAAAGTCTGTGTCCCATAGCTCCTTCTGTCATAATTCACTGTTATTTTTGTGGAGTCCTTGTTGATGTGGTGGTAAGTTGTGTGTAGGTAGAGGGAGGCATTCTACAATATTGTTATTAAATGTCAGTCTGTTAATGGGCCTGAGTCCCTGGGTTGTGACCTTCGGAAGTATTTTTCTTAGGCTTTTTTTTTTTTTCTTCCTTTAGGTGACACTTGAAGATTAAAGGGGCCTTATAGCCCTCTTCCCAAGTCAAATAAAGCTCCAATACCCTTGAAGAGTAAGTCTTTTTTTATGGAGAATGTCCTGAAAGTACTTCAAAAGGGTAGCTTTCCCCACTTGACCAAAACAAGAGGGCTTTTCCCTAGGATCATTACCATGGAAATTTGGTGAGCTTCCTCAAGTTCAAACTCATGAGAGTGTGAGAGTCCCCTTAAGACTGTGCACTGAAAGTTTCTTACTCTCAAGTTAATTCACACTCAGTTTCCAGCAATTCATTCCTACCAATTTGTGACTCTAGTGTCTTCTGCTCCAGGTAAGTTGATCTTGACTGAGATTCTCTGTAATGTTCCTCTGTCTCTCCAGACTTTCAAATGGTGATTTGCCCTGGGGCCTCTGTTCTCTGATGCAGCTAAGAAAGCTCATTGATTTGTCAGTTTATTTAGCTTTTTTGTCGTTGTTGTAAGGATGAGATCGTTTGGAAAAGATTGCCAATCACATTACACGTTGGAGCTGAAATTGGAACTCCACACCCTACACTTTTAGAGCTCTCATTATTTAATTCCTTTGGAATCTTTATTGTGCATTTCTAATTCTATTTCACGAAGTTGCTGATTTGGTGAGGGTGACCCTGTAATTAACTTGTAAGATCCCTTTTAACTTCATGATTCTAATATTAAATTATGTACTATAAATCTACTAAACTTTTATTACAAATGAGAATGGTAAATTTCAAAAAGTTAACCCTAGAGAAGACGCTAGAATCTGTAGGATACTATGGATTCATTGTCCACCAGTCTTGGCTCTGCATACTCTCAAGGTGTATTTTTGGTCTATAATTTCCTTTCAAAACAATGTGAGTTAGTAAAATTGCATATCTAGTGCACTTTGTATTAATATTTTATGTTGTTGAAAAAATCTACATGATCCAATATCAAACACAGTCATGGTCCCCTTCTTTGGAGACTTTGCCAACTTATAATTAATGAGAAAACCATTTTAAGGTACTAAAATTTACTTTTTGCTAAAGTAAAAAAGACTATGAATTAAAATATAAAATACTCTTTTTTTTCAATTGAATATATCTCCATTTTATATATTCAGGAGTCTGACTTCATTTCACTGTCTTTTAAACAATAAGTACTTTCTAAAAACCCAAGTGGCTATTTATTTAGTCTGTAACTAGGAAAATTGCTGAAATGATAAACATTCATGTTGGTAATGTGTACAGTATATAGAGAGAACATCAAAAAATGTATGTAAGAACATGCAAACTAAGCCAGCAGTAGGTCTTTGGAAAGGAGAATGTTGATTTGGGGCCTCTGATCTGTATGCTACCCCATTTCTCTACTGACAAGATGTTCATTTTTAGGCACCTAAAAGTCTGAACTATTAAAAAGCTCTACTTCAGAATCAATGTTGGTTTTGTTCCCAACTCCTTCACAGACAGACTTTCTTTGAAATCAATTCCTCTTTGGGGCTAATTGTTTAAAAGCCATGACATCATTTCCAGGTTAAATACATGCCTGTACTATTCTCAGAGTTAAAAGGAGAGGGGGAAGAAAAAAGAGTCTTTGAATACTATGTTCAACATACTGAAAAATGTCTAGAATACTAAAGCAATTCCACAGGCAAATGTTTGGTGTGACAGATGCATAATAACATAGGCTGAAGGGTCTGAGAAAAGCATCCTGTAGCTCCTTTCACAAGAGTACTGAGTATCATCTATAATTCATGCAAGTGTATTGAAACTTTCTGCTGCCATCCAAGAAAGATGGTTTTCAAAGCTACAGAGTGCAATAATCCAATATTCCTTGTAGAGAGTTCCATACATCTCATACAGATTTTACACTGGAGATCATTTCCATGCTGAAATTCTCAGGAACACAATGTTATATTTTCAGAAAACACAGATTTATGCTATGTGTTATATCTGGAGGTTTGGAGTGTAGCCATTAGATCATCAAGTTGAGGATATATTTCTAGTTAGCTTCCTCAACATTGCAGAGGTCACTACAAAACAAACAGGTGTCCAAATGCTTTGAGAACTTCATTTTTTGTGTTCAATATATTTTTCAATTAGAAAATAAGTTTTACAATTAGAATATACTCCTGGTGAAAGGCAAAATAACCCAAGAGTATAATTCAATCATTTCTTTTACAGAATGAGACTTAAGAAATGAGACCAACTTCTGTTGAATTATGTTGCAGACCCAAAATGGTGAGCTTCACAAAATGGCTTATTTGCTACTTTCAGAAAACAGTAGTGCTATAGTCAACCAGAAACAGGTAGTCATTATAAGTTCTGAGTAACACTACAAAGCATTAGATTATATCATCAAAAAAGCAAAGTAATTTTCAACAGACCAGTCAGTGTATGCAATATAATTTATAATCAGACTCCAATTAGGGAAATTCTCTATCCACAGTAATCTTCCAGTTGCCACCACCCCCTCCAATACTTCTCTCCTCTCATTGCACTGCGCTTCACTGCCCTAGAATTTTGGACTACCCAATATAGTATGCAACTTCTTCCCTAGGACTGTGCCAGTCACTAGATGCCCATTGTAGAGCTGAGGTATCATTACAACTAGGACTGTACCACCACAAAGTAGACATGAAAGAATATTTGTTGAACAATTAACAATTATCAGTAAACAAATAAGCAAACAAATAAACAGATGAACTGATAATTAGTAAATAAATACGTTTTCTTCTGACTGGCTTGCTTTTCCCACTTTTTATTTCAAGGCTAGAGAAGTTTTTTTGAACAGTGATTTCATTATAGAATAGATTTAGATTTATGAAAAAGGTACTAAGATAGTATAAAGTTCTGATATATCACATATCCCTCTCCTATTATTAACATCTTACATCAGTATGGTATGTTTGTCACAATTAATGAACCAATATTGATGTGTTATAACTAGCCAAATTCCATACTTTATTCAGATTTCAGTTGTCACCTAATATTCTTTTTCTATTCTAGGATTCCACTTCAGGTACCATATGTACTTGTCACATCTAAAGATTCTAAAGAGTTAGGTTCTTCTTGGCTGGGACAATTTCTCAGCTGAGCTTATAATGATCTCGAGTGTTTTGAGGAGTACTGGTCAAGTGTGTTAGAGAAGGCAATGGCAACCCACTCCAGTACTCTTGCCTAGAAAATCCTATGGACAGAGGAGCCTGGTAGGCTGCAGTCCATGGGGTCGTGAAGAGTCGGACACGACTGAGCGACTTCACTTTCACTTTTCACTTTCATGCATTGGAGAAGGAAATGGCAACCCACTCCAGTGTTCTTGCCTGGAGAATCCCAGGGATGGCAGAGCCTGGTGGGCTGCCATCTATGGGGTCAAGCAGAGTCGGACATGACTGAAGTGACTTAGCAAATTCAAGTATGTTGTAGATTGTCCCTCTATTAAGCTTCATCTGGTATATTTCTCATGATTAGACTGGAACTAGCTACAAGGTTTTTGGAAGAAAGACCATAGAGGAAAAATGCCATTCTCATCATATCATATCAAGGGTACATGCTATCAGCTAGACTTATTACTTATCATTTGACCTGGTTCACTTGGCTGAGATAGTGCTTGTCAGGTTTCTCCACCATGTTATTGTGTTACTCTCCCCCTTAATACCATCCTCTTTGGAAGCAAGTTACTGTGAACATCTCACATTTAAGGGGTGGGGAGTTATGCTCCACTTCCTAGAAGCAGAGTGTCTATATAAAGTATTTGTAGTTTTCTGCAGAGGAGATTTGTATATTTCTCCAGTTATTTTATTTAATTATTTATTTATATCAGTACAGACACACTGATATTTATTTTACACTTTGGATTGTAATCCAATTTTACTTTATTTTATTCCTCAAATAGTTTCACTTTTAGGAGCTCTTTCATTTCACTTCCGTGTCCCTTTGACACACCCCATCACTGTGGGTTTTTTCCTTTCATTTTTCAGAGCACTTAATTTCCTGATTCCACACAAAGGTCCAGGCTAAATCTTGTTTATTTTCTATTCCAGTCCTAGAATTAGACATTTTCCCCAGAAACCCTGGTTCCTTTTTTGAAGAATGGCATTAGAAACCAAGGCCTTGGCACAGGGTTCTATAGGGGTTTTTTTCCTGTTGTTCTTAGTTTCCATGTTTGTCCACAGGATATTGGTAATGTTTTCTCTGGTGGTTCCCATATGTAACTTTTGACAAATTACCTGGAAAATAGGTATAATAATTTGTGTATTTTAAATGGAGTAACTAGCACAGTGTCATGAATAAAAGCAAAAGCAACAGTAGCTCTAAGTGATAATTACAATGTAATAGAAATGAAGCAAATGATAATTTGCTCCCCAAAGCCAATTTCAATTCTCTAGAGGTTGTGTTTTTGTTTTGAGCTATTCTTATTGTCTGTTTGAGCTTCCCTTGTGGCTCAGCTGGTAAAGAATCCACCTGCAATGCAGGAGACCTCAGTTCAATCCCTGGGTTGGGAGGATTCCCTGGAGAAAGGAAAGGCTACCCACTCCAGTATTCTGGCCTGGAGAATTCCATGGACTGTATAGTCCAGTTCAGTTCAGTTCAGTCACTCAGTTGTGTCCGACTCTTAGTAACACCATGGACTGCACCACGCCAGGCTCCATCACCAACTCCCAGACCTTACTCAAACTCAGGTCCATAGAGTCAGTGATGCATCCAGTCATCTCATCCTCTGTCATCCCCTTCTCCTCCCTTCTTCAATCTTTCCCAGCATCAGGGTCTTTTCCTATGAGTCAGTTCTTTGCATCAGGTGGCCAAAGTATTGGAGCTTCAGTTTCAGCATCAGTCCTTTCAATGAACATTCAGGACTGATTTCCTTTAGAATGGACTGGTTGGATCTCCTTGGAGTCCAAGGGACTCTCAAGAGTCTTCTCCAGCACCACAGTTCAAAAACATCAATTCTTCACTGCTCAGCTTTCTTTACAGTCCAACTCTCACATCCATACATGACTACTGGAAAAACTATATCTTTGACTGGGTGGACTTTTGTTGACAAAGTAATGTCTCTGCTTTTTAATATGCTGTCTAGTTTGGTTCTCTCTTATCGTGGCTCAGATGGTAAAAGCATCTGCCTACAATGCAGAAGACCCGGGTTTGATCCCTGGGTAGGGAAGATCCCCTGGAGAAGGAAATGGCAACCCACTCCGGTACTCTTGCCTTGAAAATCCCATGGATGGAGGTGCCCGGTAGGCTAAAGTCCATGGGGTCACAAAGAGTTGGACATGACTGAGCAACTTCACTTTCAGTTTCTAGTTTGGTCAGAGCTTTTCTTCAAAGGAGCAAGTGTCTTTAATTTTATGGCTTCAGTCACCATCTGCAGTGATATTGGAGCCCAAGAAAATAAAATCTCTCACTGTTTCCATTATTTCCCCATTTATTTGCCATGAAGTGATGGGACCAGATGTCATGATCTTAGTTTTCTGAATGTGGAGTTTTAAGCCAACTTTTTCACTCTCCTCTTTCACTTTCATCAAGAGGCTCTTTAGTTCTTCACTTTCACCATAAGTGTGGTGTCATCTGCGTATCAGAGGTTATTGATATTTCTCCTGGCAATCTTGATTCTAGCTTGTGTTTCATCCAGCCTGGCATTTCTCATGATGTACACTGCATGTAAGTTAAACAAACAGGGTAATAATATACAGCCTTGACATACTTCTTTCCCAATTTGGAACCAATCAATTGTTCTATTTCCAGTTCTAACTGTTGCTTCCTGACCTGCATACAGATTTCTCAAGAGGAAGGTCAGTGTTCTGGTATGCCCATCTCTTTCAGAATTTTCCACAGTTTATTGTGATCCACACAGTCAAAGGCTTTGGCATAGTCAATAAAGCAGAAGTAGATGTTCTTCTAGAACTCTCTTGCTTTTCTGATGATCCAACAGATGTTGGCAATTTGATCTCTGGTTCCTCTTCCTTTTCTAAAACCAGCTTGAACATCTGGAAGTTCACGGTTCACATAATGCTGAAGCCTGGCTTGGAGAATTTTGAGCATTACTTTACTAGTGTGTGAGATGAGTGCAATTGTGTGGTAGTTTGAGTATTCTTTGGCATTGCCTTTCTTTGGGATTGGAATGAAAACTGACTTTTCCAGTCCTGTGGCCCCTGCTGAGTTTTCCAAATTTGCTGGCATGTTGAGTGCAGCACTTTCACAGCATCATCTTTCAGGATTTGAAATAGCTCAACTGAAATTCCATCACCTCCACTAGCTTTGTTCATGGTGATGCTTCCTAAGGCCCACTTGACTTCACATTCTAGGATGTCTGGCTCTAGGTGAGTGATCATACCATTTTGATTATCTGGGTCGTGAAGATTTTTTGTTTTGTTTTGTAAAGTTATCCTGTGTATTCTTGCCACCTCTTCTTAATATCTTCTGCTTCTCTTAGGTCCATACAATTTCTGTCCTTTATTGAGCCCATCTTTGCATGAAATGTTCCCTTAGTATCTCTAATTTTCTTGAAAAAAATCTCTAGTCTTTCCCATTCTGTTGTTTTCCTCTATTTCTTTGCCTTGATCCTTGACTTTCTTATCTCTCCTAGCTAGTCTTTGAAACTCTACATTCAGTTGTGTATATCTTTCCTTTTCTCCTTTGCCTGTAGCTTCTCTTCTTTTCTCAACTATTTATATAGCCTCCTCAGACAACCTTTTTGCCTTTTTGCAATTCTTCTTCTTTGGGATGGTCTTGATCCATGCCTCCTGTACAATGTCACAAACCTCTGTCCATAGTTCTTCAGGCACTCTGTCTATCAGATCTAATCCCTTAAATCTATTTGCCACTTCCACTGTTTAATCATAAGGGATTTGATTTAGGTCGTACCTGAATATTCATTGGAAGGACTAGTGCTGAAGCTGAAACTCCAATACTTTGACCACCTGATGTGAAGAACTGACTCATTTGAAAAGACCCTGATGCTGGGAATGATTAAAGAGTAAGAGAAGGGGATGACAGAGGATGCAATGTTTAGATGACATCACTGACTCAGTGGACATGAGTTTGAGCAAGCTCTGGGAGTTTGTGATGGACAGGGAAGCCTGGAATACTGTAGTCCATGGGGTCACAAGAGTCAGACACAACTGAGTGAACTGAACTGAACTGATCTGAATGGTCTAGTGGTTTTTCCTACTTTCTTCAATTTAAGTCTGAATTCATCAATAAGGAGTTCATGATCTGAGCCACATCAACTCCTGGTCTTATTTTTGCTGACTGTATAGAGTTTCTCCATCTTTTGCTGCAAAAAATATAATCAATTTAATTTCAAGTTTGACCATCTGGTGACGTACATGTGTAGAGTCTTCTCTTGTGTTGTTGGAAGAGAGTGTTTGCTAAGACCAGTGCATTCTTTTGGCAAAACTCTATTAGCCTTTGCCCTGCTTCATTGTGTACTCCAAGGCCAAATTTGCCTGTTACTCCAGTTACTGTATAGTCCATGGGGTCACAGAGTCAGACAGAACTGAGAGACGTTCACTTTCACTTTATCATCTGTTTGAACAAGTGGGAAATTAGAGATTCCCGTTCTAGCTCTACTTGTTAAAACGGATTTAATCAAGTCACCCAGTGTATCCTTTTCTATAATGGGTATAATAGTGAAAGTTGCCTAGTCATGTCCAACTCTTTGCAACCCCATGGACAATACAGTCCATGGAATTCTCCAGGCCAGAATACAGGTATGGGTAGCCTTTCCCTTCCAGGGGATCTTGCCAACCCAGGGATTGAACCCAGGTCTCCTGTATTGCAGGTTGATTCTTTACCAGCTGAGTCACAAGGGAAATCCAAGAATACTGGAGTGGGTAGCCTATCCCTTCTCTAGAGGATCTTCCTGGCCCAGGAATTGAACTGGGGCCTTCTCCATAGCAGGCAGATTTTTTAACAACTGAGATATCAGGGGAGCCTGAGTATAATATGGATTGGCTCAATATAATGCCACAGGATTAGTCTGTATGTAAAACTGGTGCAAATCAATTTTTCTACAAATATATACTGGTGATGTTATTATGATTTTTGTCAGTATCATTAACCTCTCACCCTTTTATTGCTATTTTACCATTTGACTTTTTTCTCTCATTTCCCTGGTGGCTCAGATGGTAAAGAATCTGCCTGCAATGCAGAAGACCTGGGTTCTATCGCTGGGTGGGGAAGATCCCCTGGAGGGGGAAATGGAAACCCATTCCAGTATTCTTGCCTGGAGAATCCCATGGACAGAGCCTGGAGGACCACAGTCCATAGGGTCACAAAGAGTCAGACACATCTGAGCAACTAACACTTTCAGTTTGCCCAAAATTATTTACCATACTATCTTGAATTCTTCCCTTAATTATAAATTTAAATGATACTGTTTTTAAAACCAGTATCCAAATTCAGATGTGACAATTGCTTTCAAATTCTATTGCAGCAAATACACATTAGATGCTTAAAATTTAGCTAACATTTTCCTAACTTGTCCACAGGTAGTATTTTAAGGTAATGAGCCCTCTTGGTTCTTCTTTTAGGAACTTAAACCAAATGTACTAAGTCCACTGATTTATGCCATAATGAATGTACAAAGATAGATGTTTGGCACAGCAAGATATGACAAAAAAGTGTAGCATCTCAAAAATGTCCTTATATCCAATTATTGATGCAAAGCAGTTGACTACTGTCCTAAAAGGCAGGGCCATCAACTGTCTAGACATGATCAGATATTAAAGTTGATGGGTTTTGCAATCTGATCATCTTGTTTTCCTTTTACCAAAGTAAAGGCCAGGAGTTTCATGACATCTGATAGACTAACTGCTGTATCAGTACACCCACAGGAGTGAACTTGGCCTCCTAAGCCTGTGTCAACCTAAAGAGATTGATGCTATTTTTATCAGTCTGTTTGTTGGGAAGGATGGATAAGGCAGGATAAGTATTTATCTCTTAATCCTTTGAGCTTCTCTTCCTTCAAGATACTAGTCATATCCCATGCAAAAATACTCTAATTGATCTTAAGACCTGATGGAAACATGTTGAGGAGGAGAACTGAACTAGGCTTCCATGCTTATGTGTTAAAAGTCACTGCCCCCTCACTGATTTATTTTCATGGACAACAATTTAACTATTTGTAGGCAGCATTACTATAAAGTACTTCCAGATGTTCAAGCTGGATTTAGAAAAGGTAGAGGAACCAGAGACCAAATCATCAAAGAGAGATCATACAAAAAGCAAGAGAATTCCAGAAAAAAATCTACTTCTGCTTCATTGACTACACCAAAGCCTTTGATTGTGTGGATCACAGTAAACTGTGGGAAATTCTTAAAGAGATGGGAATACCAGACCACCTTACCTGCCTCCTGAGAAATCTGTATGCAGGTCAAGAAGCAACAGTTAGAACCAGACATGGAACAACAGACTGGTTCCAAATCAAGAAAGGAGTACGTCAAGGCTGTATGATGTCACCCTACTTTTTAAAATTTCTATGCAGAGTACATCACACGAAATGCCAGGCTGGATGAAGCACAAGCTGGAATCAAGATTGCCAGGAGAAATATCAATAACCTCAGATATACAGATGACACCACCCTTGTGACAGAAAGTGAAGAGGAACTAAAGAGCCTCTTGATGAAGGTGAAAGAGGAGAGTGAAAAAGCTGGCTTAAAATGAAACATTCAGAAAATTAAGATCATGGCATCTGTTCCCATCACTTCATGGTAAATAGATGGGGAAACAGTAGAAACAGTGACAGATTTTATTTTCTTGGGCTTGGTAATCACTGCAGACAGTGACTGCACCCCTGAAATTAAAAGACACTTGCTCCTTGGAAAAAACGCTATGACCAACCTAGACAGCATATTAAAAAGCAGACACATTACTTTGCCGACAAAGGTCCATCTCGTCAAAGCTATGGTTTTTCCAGCAGTCATGTATGGATGTGAGAGATGGACTATAAAGAAAGCTGAGCACCGAAGAACTGATGGTTTTGAATTGTGGTGTTGGAGAAGACTCACAGTCCATTCTAATGGAAATCAGTCCTGAATATTCATTGGAAGGACTGATGCTCAAGCGGAAGCTCCAATACTTTGGTCAACTGATACGAACAGCCAGCTCATTAGAAAAGACCCTAATGCTGGGAAAGATTGAAGGCAGGAGGAGAAGGGGATGACAGGGAATGGGATGGCTGGATGGTAGCACCGACTCGATGGACATGAGTTTGAATAAGCTCTGGGAGATGGTGATGGACAGGGAAGCCTGGTGTACTGCAGTCCATGGGGTCACAAAGAGTCAGACATGACTGAGCGACTGAACGGAACAGAGCTGAACTGATGCAGTGACCAATGTTTTTATTATTTACATAAAATCTATTTGCAAGTCATCAAAATGGTTAATAAAATATTTCTTATGCATATCTGATCTCTTGATCCTTTAGTATATCTGATTTCTAGAGTCAAGTATATTAAAAATCCTAAGGCAGATGTGTTCTTATCAATTGATGCATGTTTATTTCTATTTTAACTAGTTTGTCATTTTCTATTTTTTACTAGTTTCCTACCTACCTATTTTTTTAATTTATTTATTTTAATGGGAGGCTAATTACTGTACAATATGTAGTGGTTTTGCCATACACTGACATGAGTCAGCCATGGGTGTACATGTGTTCCCCATCCTGAGCCCCCTTCCCACCTCCCTCCCCATCCCATCCCCCTGGGCCATCCCAGTGCACCAGCCCTGAGCACCCTGTCTCATGCGTCGAACCTGGACTGGCGATCTGTTTCACATATCCTAGCTACCTATTTTTTTAATTTACACATGACTCTTCTACCAGGGTACACTTCAAAGGTGACTTAATGATGAGGCCATATAGAAAGAAAAGGGCTTAAAAATCCACATTTCAATGTTTTACCTGGAGGTGAGTGTAGCTTTCAGAAGAGAGTGGAAAAGACATTTTCTCCCACTGATGCTAAGTGTTTTGTTTGATTTAGATCTTGCTGTTAATGGCATGGAAGAAAGAAAGAATTTATGGAGTTAGGAAATTCCCTGAAGAATCTGAAAGCCTAGAAGTCCCACCACTTGCTTTTTCATGACTGAAATCAGTGATGCATTGGTTTCTTTTTCCAGGCTTCTAAAAGATCATTAAGAACCAACCGGAGGATCATCAGAGTCTGGTGCACAGGGGAGCAACATTTGACAATGCAGTGCATACTACGGCAACCTCCTTTGAAAGACAAATAGAGAAAGTCAAATTGAGAGGATAGAAAGTGCAGGGAGGGACTTCCCTGATGGTCTGGTGGTAAAGACTCCCAATGCAGAGAGTGTGGGTTCAATCACTGGGCAGAGAAGTAACATGCCTCATGGCGAGTGTTACTTATCAAGTACTTCTATACACTATGCTAGTTTGATTGTAATGAAATATTTTTTTAGAAAAAGAAAATCTAGGAATTCAACCATGCAGCACATTTCAAGTTAAATATCCCTTCCCCTCTAACCAGCCTATTTTAGCAGGGAAGGGGGCATGACCTGTGATTCTGTCTGCTTACCTGATGAACTTGTAGTTCATAACAAGGGCCTATGTGGTAGAGTCAGAAAAATTCTTCACTGTTCAAATAAGCCATAACTTCCGGGCTTTCCTCTTCATGGAACAGCAAGTGTACAACTGTTTTGGGGTCCAGATTAAGCATCTCAGCTAAGCTATGTTCTTTTTTTAAAAAACCCACAGTTTTAAGGGAGGGAGTGCTAATTCAAAAACACAATTAAAAATGTATTGACGTACCTACATTTCCTCAAAACAAATTCACATTTGGAATATGTGAAGAACTCCTTAAAATCAATGAGAAAAAGAGAGCTAACCCAATAGATAAATAAGCAAAAGACGTGGACACTTCATCAGAAAGGATATCAATAAACATAAATAAAAAGTTATCAACCTCATGAGTCATATGGAAAATGTAAATTAAAAGCACAATGCAGTATTGCACTATTCCTAGCAGAATAATGAAAATGAGTAAGATGGAAATATATCAGTGCTGAAGAGAAAGTGGGTCAGTCAGAACTCTTCTACATTGCTGAAGGAAGATCCACTTAGGAAAATGATTTTGTACTATTGAATAATGCCTAACGTGTGTCCCCTGTGATTCAGGAGTTTCACTGTAAGGTACATACCCAGTAGAAATGTGGGTATATATTCACCAAAAGACATGTTCAAGAATGTTTATAGCATTATTATTCATAATAGACAAACAGTAGAAATGTCCATCAACTATAGGCTAAATAAATTGTACAGATGTGCACATCAATAATCTAAATCTACAGACAACAGCAAGGAAAAATGTCATAATAGAACACTGGATGAAAGCTGTCACATGAAAAGAGTATATAATATATGATTAAATTTCTACAAAGCTCTAAAAGAGAAAGAACTGATATATGTTGGTAAAATTCAAGATAATGTTTACCGTTGGGAAGTTGAAAGAAGGTAAGAGGTAGGGGTTTGGGAAAGCTGTACACATTGCTTTCTTGACCTGATTGTGCCTATTTTTTAAAAAGCTGGTCAACCTGTAATTATGATTTTTGAATATATGTAATCAACAGTTGGTTCTTACAGCTGGAATACCCAGGGTTAATCCTCAGCAATGGCTCCATAGATGCTCGCTCACTCTCTCTCTCTCTCTCTCTCTCTCTCTCTCTCTCTCTCTCACACACACACACACACACACATACACACACATTATCTCTCTTTCTCTCTCTCTCTCAGTAAGTCTGCCCTGTTTTCTTCACTGGTTGTTGTCTTCAACAGGGTCTCCCTGGATGCTGCCAAAATGTCCAATAGCATCCCCAGATTTACATGCTATCCAGTAGGAAGCATAACAAAAAGAAAACTCGTCCACTCTTTCTTACTGTGAAGATCAAGGAACTGAGTCTCACCAGACCAAACTGAGATGCATGTCCATCCCTATCAGTTCAGTTCAGTTCAGTCACTCAGTCGTGTCTGACTCTTTGCAACCTGTGAATTGCAGCACGCCAGGCCTCCTTGTCCATCACCAACTCCCAGAGTCCACTTAAACTCACATCCATTGAGTCAGTGATGCCATCCAGCCATCTCATCCTCTGTCGTCCCCTTCTCCTCCTGCCCATAATCCCTCCCAGCATCAGAGTCTTTTCCAATGAGTCAACTCTTCGCATGAGGTGGCCAAAGTACTGGAGTTTCAGCTTCAGCTTCATTCCTTCCAAAGAAATCCCAGGGCTGATCTCCTTTAGGATGGACTGGCTGGATCTCCTTGCAGTCCAAGGGACTCTCAAGAGTCTTCTCCAACACCACAGTTCAAAAACATCAATTCTTCAGCACTCAGCCTTCTTCACAGTCCAACTCTCACATCCATAGATGACTACTAGAAAAACCAGAGCCTTGACTAGATGGAACTTTGTTGGCAAAGTAATGTCTCTGCTTTTGAATATGCTATCTAGGTTGGTCATAACTTTCTTTCCAAGGAGTAAGCGTCTTTAGGAAGCAATATGTGCAGGTTGGTGGAACATAGTGAAAGGATAGGGCTATGTCATATGCTCATCCCATCATCTCCCATTTTTGGAGATTAACTGCACTCAGCTAGGTTGTTCTTCCTAGGGATCTCACAACATGGTTGCAGTCAGATAGATTTTGTCTGGGCTGGACTCATCTTGAAGACTGCCTCCGCATAGATCTGTGAGAAAAGACTTGGGCAGCTGGGGCTACTTCTGCATCTCCTTCTTCCTACTTAGCCTTTCCTCATGGCCTCTCTAGCAAGGTGGCTTCAAGGCAGCTGGCCATGGTGGCTTGAATGGAGAGTAAGACGCCATGAAAGATGTGCAGACATCAAACATATGGAAAGGTGCTCTACATCGTATAACAGGGAAATACAAGCCAAAACAACAATACAATAAACTACTTATCTACTAGAATGGCCAAAATCCAGAACACTAACACCACCAAATGTTGGTGAGGATGTGAAACAACAGGAACTCTCATTTACTGCTGGTGGGAATGCAAAATAATACAACCACTTTGGAAAACAGTTTAGCAGTTTCTTACAAAACTAAAACACACTCCTAATATACCATCCAGCAACTGTACTCCTTGGTATTTACCCAGATGACTTGAAAACTTCATCCATGTAAAAACTTGCACACAAATGTTTACAAAAACTTTATTCATAACTACCAAAATTTATCCCTCAGTAGGTGAGTGGATAAATAAACTGTAGTACACTCAGACAATGGAGTATTTCTCAGTGCTAATAAGAAATGAACTGTCCATTCATGTGAAAAGACATGAAGGAATCTTAAAAGCATATGATTAAGTGAAAGCAGCCAGTATGAAAATAATACACACTCTACAATTCCAGCTATACAGCATTCTGTAAAAAAACAAAATTACAGAGACAGTAAAAAGATCAGTTAGTACTAGGGCTGGAGGAGTTGAGGATGAATAGGTGGAGCACAGAGAATTTTTAGAGCAATGAAACTCCTCTGCATGATACCATAAATATGAGAGATAAATATTGTACATTTGACCAAAGCCACAGAATGCACAACATCGAGAGTGAACCCTCATGTAAACTATGAACTTCAAGAGATTATGATTTGTCATGGTAGTTTTATCAATGTAATGCAATAAGTGTACCACTTGGTGAGGGAAGTTGATCATGGGGGAGGCTATGGATGGAGCAGGGGGTATGTCGGAAACATCTGTACCTTCTGCTCAATTTTGCTATGAACCTAAAACTACTCTAGAAATATTGTCCTTCTTTTAGATTGAAAGAGAAAGAAACAGCACAAGTCACATCTTTTATGACCTAATACCAGAGTTGGCAAACTATGACCTGTGGGACAATTCTGAGTCTTCATTTAATCTTATAAATTTCCATCTAACACAGCCAAACCTGTTTGCACTGCCAATTACAACAGTAGAGCAGTATAGCTATGGCAGAGACCAGATGGGTATGGCCTGAAAAGTCAAAAATATTTACTAACTGACACTTTACAGAAAAACTTTGCTCACAGTCTCATTTCTGCAGCAAATAAGCCCCTAAGGTGAGCCCACGCTCAAGTGGAGAATTAGTTGACATGCACTAAAGAGATCATGCGGTCCCATCACTTCATGAGAAATAAATGGGGAAACAGTGGAAACAGTGTCTGACTTTATTTTTGGGGGCTCCAAAATCACTGCAGATGGTGATTGCAGCCATGAAATTAAAAGACGCTTACACCTTGGAAGGAAAGTTATGACCAACCTAGATAGCATATTCAAAAGCAGAGACATTACTTTGCTGACTAAGGTCCATCTAGTCAAGGCTCTGGTTTTTCCTGTGGTCATGTATGGATGAGAGAGTTGGACTGTGAAGAAGGCTGAGCACTGAAGAATTGATGCTTTTGAACTGTGGTGTTGGAGAAGACTCTTGAGAGTCCCTTGGACTGCAAGGAGATCCAACCAGTCCATTCTGAAGGAGATCAGCCCTGGGATTTCTTTGGAAGGAATGATGCTGAAGCTGAAACTCCAGTACTTTGGCTACCTCATGCGAAGAGTTGACTCATTGGAAAAGACTCTGTTGCTGGGAGGGATTGGGGGCAGGAGGAGAAGGGGATGACAGAGGATGAGATGGCTGGATGGCATCACTGACTCGATGGACGTGAGTCTGAGTGAACTCCGGGAGTTGTGATGGACAGGAAGGCCTGGCATGCCCAATTCATGGGGTCGCGAAGAGTTGGACATGACTGAGCGACTGAACTGAACTGAAAGAGATCAATAAAATAAACAATTCCTTTGACAGAGGAGCATGGCGTGCTACCTTCCATGGACTCACAAAGAGTCAAACATGACTGAGCAACTAAGCACACACACACAAGATCAAACCAGTCAACCCTAAAGGAAATCAACCCTGAATATTCATTGGAAGGACTGATGCTGAAGCTGAAGCTCCAATATTTTGGCCACATGATGCAAAGAGCTGACTCACTGTAAAAGACCCTGATATGGGAAAGACTGAAGGCAAAAGGAGAAGGGGGAGGCAGAGAATAAGATAGTTAGTTAGCATCACTGACTCAATGGACATGAATTTGAGCAAACTCCAGGAGACAGTGAAGGACAGGAAAGCCTGGTGTGCTGGCAGTCCATGGGATCTCAAAAAATTGGCACAAGTTAGCAACTGAACAACAACAAAACTACCACCCAGAGGTGGCACCACTTAGTACATATACATTGAGAGGACAATGAGGGTGCTATTGGTAAAGGAAGGACTCAAAGATACTGAACTGCCCTGAACAAGAACCCGCTGCGAGGTGAGACAGTATGCTTCTAATTCTCCAGGCTGGTTAACTGAGTGGAGAAGGTACAGATAGTACATTCTTTCTTCAAGCTAGTTAACACCATTGCCCACACCAGGGTGGTAAGAACAGAACTTGTTTCTCTCTGAAATTATGCCTATTGCTCAGGGGCACTTATGTTGAAGTCATTCTGACAATTTTACAATGCTCTAATTGAACTGCCTGGGCACAGAAGGATTGCTTTTTGCAAAAGAAAAATAGTTGGGAGAATTACAAAAATGGAATATCAGAAAAAGTGCAACATATTCTTGGGCTTTTGAAATGTCAGATTTCTGGGCACCAATTTATCTGGCTTTTACATTACAGCACCACAAACACTCAGAAACTCTTTTCTGCCGTTTTTCACAATAAAAATACATTTCTAAGTGCTATTTTAGCTCAATAATGATTGTACAGATCTATTTATTTTGCATTTATGTGAGTGTATGTTGGGAAAGGGGTGGTTCCCTAAGTAATACCTTGCCTTTGGCAATGTTGGGCAACAGAGGAGAATGCATTACATTAATCAGATTGGACCACTCGCTTAGTGAGAAGACTGTAATCTGAATTTTAGCATAATACAAAACATTCAAAGTCCACATGTAAAATTAAGCAGTCACTGAGTTCCTTCTATAAGAATATGTCACTGACATCATCTCTCCTGTTCCAGAGTAACTGAGGAGGCTCAAGGCCAGTATTATAGTCATGAAGACATTTCTTTTGATTGTATTATGCCCAGAGAGGCAGCTTAAAAGGTGGCTTGGAAATGAAGGGGGGTCAGTCACTGCAGGAGAATAGTAGACTCCTTTATCAGCCATACTTCTCACACCAGGAGATGCATAAATAGCATCTTAAGAGTGAAATACTGACCAGCACAATTTTATGAAACAAAGAGGGTGTATTGGCAGAAATTGTATTTTTGTCACCTACATTTCAAGTGTTGACATGAAGAGATTTTTCAAAATTACCTTTCTGCAACTAGTGCTGTATCCAGTGAGAGATGTGGGCAACATGCACCACAGGTTCTAATTCAAGGCACAATGTGAAGAAGGCCTGCCACACAGCAGGTGCTCAACAAGTACAAGTTGGGTGAAATCTGACATTTATTTAGGGCTTATCCATAGCAACCAATATGGTAAAAGGTTTACACATTTAATCTTCACAATAAATTTATTGACTGCATATTATTACTACACTTATTTTAAAGGCAAGGAAAATAGGGCTTTTTAAAGCCAACTAACTTGTTCAAGATTTCATAAATCTCATTTTGGAACCTGATTATGAACTAATAAAATCTGATTTCAGAGTTTGTAATCTTAACTACTATGTATTATAACCAATGAATGAATGGATGTATGGGTGGGTGGATGGATGGATGGTGGACTGACAGATTGAATAACAAAAATATTTTGATCGTTTAGGGGAAGGAGTAAGTACATCTGAGTAGCTAGAAAAGAAGGCTAAACAGAAGAAGTGACATTTGACCTCAGTCTTACAGACAGGTGCTTCCAGGTGGGGACAGGGAAATGGGCTTCCCAGGCTGGCAGGGAAGCATGAGCAAAGACATAGACATGCAAGTCTCCATGAATCTAGAGACTGATAGGTAGTCCTGCACAGCTAGTGCACAGGTCATCCAGGCCAATAGCCCAGAGAAGAGGCTGCTGATGGGTCTCTATGGTGTAAGAGTTGGAATTCTGGGTTGAGTTTGGGTTTTCTTCTGCAAGAAGTTGAAAACCTCCAAAGATATATATATTTAATGATGGATAACATTTACCAAGGACTTAACTATCTGAGCCATGAAGAGTTAAAATCGTCACACTTGCCTAATGTTATATAGTCTAGAACTATTTGTATCTGTATTTGGACCCAAGCAGTCCTCCATAACTACAGAGCTAAAGAGAGCAAGAGAGAGACGTGATTTTATCTGTGTTTGTGTTTAAAGAGACAGACAAAGCAGCAGTGTGGATGAGCATGAAACTTAGACAAGAGAACCCGGAGAAATGAGCTAAAGCAGGACTCCTTGGTACTATTAACATTTTGGGCTGGATAATTCTTTTGCTGTGGGAGCCTGTCTCAAATATTGTAGAATGTTTTGCAATGTCCCTGGCCTCTACCCAATAGATGCCCCATAGTATCCCCCTTCAATGTGCAACAAAAATGTCTCACCAGAGGACAGACTGTCTCTATTGAGAAAGAATGAGTTAAGGTATTTTGGGGGGATTGGAAAACAGGGGATATTTCAGAAATAAGATTAAAAGAACCAAGTAATCAAAAGGTGGAAAGTGGAAATGTGTAACATAGTCTTGGTCATAGTCAAGGCAATGATAGACCCAGAATTCAGCTCAGGATCTAAATTAGGCAGTGAGTAAAGTAAAAGTCATTCAGTCGTGTCCAGCTCTTTGCAACCCCATGGACTGTACAGTCCATAGAATTCTCAAGGCCAGAATACTGGAGTGGGTAGCCTTTTCTTTCTCCAGGAGTCTCCCCAACCCAGGAATAGAACCCAGGTCTCCCCCATTGCAGGCAGATTCTTTACAAACTGACCACCAGGGAAGCCCAGGTTCAAAACTCAGTTCTTTCATTTACCATTGGGCGAACTGGAGAAAATTACTTACACACTGCAGGTCTTAGAAAGAAGATCCTAATAGTATTTCTCTCCAAAAGTTGTTGTGAAGGTTTAAAAAGAAACCACTCCAGTTCTCTTGCCTGGAAAATCCCATGAACAGAGAAGTGTGGTAGGCTACAGTCCATGGGGTCACAAAGAGTCAGACACGACTAAGCAACTTCACTTTCACCATGAGTCAAATGCTTTGCAGCACGCCAGGCTTTCCTGTTCATCGCCAACTCCCAGAGCTTGCTCAGACTCACGTCCATCCAATCAGTGATGCCGTCCAGCCATCTCATCTTCTGTCATCCTCTTCTCTTTCCTTCAATCTTTCTCAGCATCAGGGTCTTTTCCAATGAGTTGGTTCTTTGAATCAGGTGGCCAGGATATTGGAGCTTCAGCTTCAGCATCAATCCTTCCAATGAATATTCAGGACTGGTTTCCTTTAGGATTGACTGGTTTCATCTCCTTGTAGTCCAAGGGACTCTGGAGAGTTTTCTCCAACACCACAGTTCAAAAACATATATAACATATAGCAGTGTTAATTACTGTATTGTAATTAACTTTGTAGTTATCATGTTAAACTTTTTTTCTTACAATTTTTAGTTTTTATAAATATGCAGCAACAGTTAGAACTGGACATGGACCAACAGACTGGTTCTAAATAGGAAAAGGAGTACGTCAAGGCTGTATATTGTCACCCTGCTTATTTAATTTCTATGCAGAGTACATGATGAGAAACACTGGGCTTGAAGAAGCACAAGCTGGAATTAAGATTGCTGGGAGAAATATCAATAACCTCAGATATGCAGATGACACCACCCTTATGGCAGAAAGTAAAGAGGAACTAAAAAGCCTCTTGATGAAAGTGAAAGTGGAGAGTGAAAAAGCTGGTTTAAAGCTCAGCATTCAGAAAACTAAGATCATGGCATCCGGTCCCATCACTTCACGGGAAATAGATGGGGAAACAGTGGAAACAGTGTCAGACTTTATTTTTGGGGGCTCCAAAATCACTGCAGATGGTGACTGCAGCCATGAAATTAAAAGATGCTTACTCCTTGGAAGAAAAGTTATGACCAACCCAGATAGCATATTGAAAAGCAGAGACATTACTTTGCCAACAAAGGTCTGTCTAGTCAAGGCTGTGGTTTTTCCAATAGTCATGTATGGATGTGAGAGTTGGACTGTGAAGAAAGCTGAGCGCCGAAGAATTGATGCTTTTGAACTGTGGTGTTGGAGAAGACTTTTAAGAGTCCCTTGGACTGCAAGGAGATCCAACCAGTCCATTCTGAAGGAGATCAGCCCTGGGATTTCTTTGGAAGGAATGATGCTGAAGCTGAAACTCCAGTACTTTGGCCACCTCATGCAAAGAGTTGACTCATTGGAAAGGACCCTGATGCTGAGAGGGATTGGGGACAGGAGGAGAAGGGGACGACAGAGGATGAGATGGCTGGATGGCATCACTGACTCAACGGACGTGAGTCTGAGTGAACTCCAGGAGATGGTGATGGGCAGGGAGGCCTGGCGTGCTGCGATTCATGAGGTCGCAAAGAGACGGACACGACTGAGCGACTGAACCAAACTGAGCAAATGCTTTGCAGAGTCTCTGGTACCTAGTAATTGCTCAATATATGGTATTACTAGCAGGTAAGGGAAACACAAGGTAACTTCTTCAACCCCAGATTGTGGAATTCATGGTTTGAGAGTTTTTATTGAGTGGACACTGTGAACTCTGTAAGCAATTATCTACTCGGTAGAATATCTCTCCTAACTCATTAAAGTTAAGTTGAAGAAAAGAATATATAACTGAATCTGGTTTTATATTAATTGCTTGCTGTATGTATATAAGTGTGTGTGTGTGTACTTCTGGGTTTCTAGGTATACTTGTGCATATACATATATACATATACAAAATAACTTTTTGGAATTACACTAAAACATTAACACTAATTATACCGGATGTTAGATGATGAGTGAATTTAACTTTTATCTCTATTATTTCTATTATCCCTTTTATTTTTTTCTATAATGAATAAGTATGATTTTTATAAATAAGGAACAGAAGTAAATGTTCTAAAATACCTTCCTTTAAAATGTACAGATTGAAATCCGACTGTGTGTCAGGTATTGCACTAAAACTAAGGATACAATAATGAGAACTCCTACCCTCATCCTACACCACACACACATACACACACAGGGGAACAGCAAAAGCAACAGAAGACACCTTAAACCACATGTTCATGTACCGGAAGGCTGGAACTTGGAAAAATCAAGTTTAAATGTAACTGTGCTACTCCAGAAGCAACAAAAATAACGGGCTTCTGTGACATCATCCTAATCATGTTTTTTAAGTCTGACAGAAGATCCAAAAGAATTTTCCAATTCTCCTACTTTGCAAGGGTTCAGTAGGAAACTCCACTGTTCCCTCCTTTTTAAGATTTTGCTTCCCCTTATTTAGTAATTCCTGTCTGAGGGAATATAATACAATTTTGCTGCCCAAATCAACCTTGAGTCTAATTAGTAGGGATAGCTCCCCTGGAAACTATGATTCTTCACAGGGAGACTAAACTATGATTCTTCACAGGGAGACTTGTTTCAGTAACAAAGGCTTTCCTCAGATGGTATATAGGGGTTTTCTATTTTAAAGTACAAATCCTTTTCTTCCTGCACATTCAGGGAAATTTAGAACAGTATGCATGTTTCTGAGCTCCCATAGATTTACAAGAATAATTTGGGCCTCTGGAAAACCGCAACATCCTGACTGTGTGTGTCAGTGAGATGGATATGCCTGCCTTCGACTCACTGTAACAGGGAGATTCTGGCTCAGAATTGTCACTCTCAGTTCCAACTGGTGTCTGTGTGAAAAGTAATGGAAATGATCAATTAAGGATGTTCACTCTACCCTCCACATCCTTTTTAATTAAGTACCTACTGAAATGATGGACTTTACACAGATGACAGTTTTAGGCATTCTGTGTCTGCCCCCTGTCATTCATTCTCACTGCGTTTCTGGAATTAGGATTCATGTTCTGTCATCTTGAATATTTTAATACTTTACTGATCTCGAACGTGTTTAGCCATAGGAGGACAGCAGTAAAATAAAGTTTTATAGCCAACAAAGTCCTTTATACCTAAAGTTTATTGCACATTTTATATTTTGTTTAACAACACATGGCTCCTTGAGAATCTGAAATAAACATAGCTGCTTCAAGTCACAGTGGGCTTATGCTGTTTCATTTCTTGCTAAGAGTTGATTCCATCATTGGGATAGAAAGAATTCCTCATAATTGGCCATAGAAGCTGCAATTCTATCAGGCAGGTGCTTCTTTCTCTAACAGTATTAAGACAACCTTAAAGTTCCTTGTGTTAGAAAAATGCCCCCCTTTTTCACTTTGCTCTCAAAATACAGCTAGTCAAAGTGAACTTTTTACATGGAATCCCTGGATTACATTCTGTTTTAACCAGTAAGTCAGAGATCAATCAATTGAGAAGACGTGAAGGAGTCTGTTGACTCCTAAAGTAGTTGATATTTTCCAGCGACAATTTTTCTCACTGTTTGGCTAGGGCCTGTAAAATTTTAAGATAATGACAAACTACTGTTTTGTGTAGTGATGGTTTCTTGTAGTAATTAAGACTATCTTATTTGTTTTCTTTGGTTTGCAAAGTTGGCATGGTAGACCAAGGAGCGAATAAAGAATTTTAATACCGTGCAGGACATTAGAGTAGTTTCTTTGGTTCCCTGATTGAGCCAAATAACTGGTTTGGGAGATTTTTCAGTTGTTGTTTTTGTTGTTATGTATAGGAATTTAAATGGCAACCCACTCCAGTGTTCGTGCCTGGAGAATCCCAGGGACGGAGGAGCCTGGTGGGCTGCCGTCTATGGGGTCGCACAGAGTCGGACACGACTGAAGCTACTTAGCAGCAGCAGCAGCAGCAGCACAGGAATTTAAAACAAACAAAAAAACCTCCAGGGTTTTCCCATAAGACAAACTGCAGAGAGAACTGGCATCCCAGAAGAGTAAAATATAAGGAAAATATCACTGAACTAGCTTCATAGCTTCAGTTCCCAGTTCTGATACTATTATTCTTGGGGGAGTGGGGGGTGGAGGGCAAGGAGGGAGCAAATTATTTTTTTGCTCCATGAGTTTAAAACTGAGTTTTTAAAAATGGATTAGATTCATTTCTTGAATGAACTCCAATTTTCTGTAGTTCTAAATAAAATACATTAAACCTATTTATACCATTTGTATCATTGTCAAAATTTCATCTGTTCATTCGCTCATTTGTATCTCCTACCGAGATTTATTAAACAACAAACATTCATTGAGAACTCAGATATCTTGAACTTGTCTTTTCCTCTAACACTTCCAAACAGGACATACTACAGGACAGGATATTTTGGGAACAAAGAGTTAAAAAGAATGGTAACTGGCATACAGAAATAAACCGCTGATCTCCTTGGTCTTACTGAGCTCTTGACCTATTTTCCTGCCTGAATGGCCAGGAAGAAATTTCAAAAGGCTTTAACCCTCCTCAAACTCAGAAACAGAATCTAAAAATATAAACACCCTATAGAAGTTCCTTACCACCTCTTTTTATCTTCAAAGATGAAATCACTGGGCCTTCAAATGAGAGTGGTTGTTAGGGGGGTCAACATTTCTGGACGCTGACTTCAGATTTTCAGGACTCTTGGGCCTTTGCCATCAGATGCCGAGTTTCTACAAGGCCATCTTAAGAACTGAAACATACCAGAAAAAGTGGAGGTTAGTCCTTGGATTTTTTTAATGACTTGTTTCCCCTGATATCCTGGTGGTCAGGAAGTTCATTGTACTGTCTACGTTTTTGGCTTCAATTTGAAGTATGTTTTCTAGTCTGTCTTTTAGTGAGCTGGAAATAATGCATCCTATGCCCCTTTGAACAGTCCCTCTTACTGCTGAATATGATTGCTAAGGTGCCCTTCAACTATCATTACTGTAAGCCATGTATCCTTTGCGATAAACATAATTAAAAACTGCTCCAGGGTCTTCTTAAAGTTATGTGAGATTTTAACATTTTTATGCCTGGTATGGGTGATGTTTAAAAAAACAGTACTGGGATGGGAAAGCAGGAGGGATGTCAAAAGATACCCTCCATCTTTAACGCTCCCTTGATGGAAATGACAGCCTTATTTGTTTTGTTAACCAGTGCATAATTAAAAGTCAATATTCAAGATCATAATAAAAATCTGTATAACTATTCATGTTGTGAGACTGAGGCTTGGAAGGAAAATCCATTAAAACACAGTCATGTGTAATTTACAAGAAATCAGTAATAAAATGTTTGCTCTCGACATTATCTGCAAAATGGTCTGTATATTATGGGAATACATCCATATAACTTGGAGGCTGTAGATAAACATCCATAGGCAAAGTTCACATTGAGGTTATCTGCCTTATGCTCTGAACTGGGGAGTGCTATTTAAAGGAGATAAATTGTAGTTTACTTCTCCAAGTCTCAAGTACATTGTGCAGAAATGAGTTTAGTTCCTGAGAGGGTATCTGTCGTATCCAAATAGGAAAAGAATGCCATTGCAGGGTTGTACCCATTGCAGAAAGGCTATAACTTTTGTCCTCAGTGGGAAACAGAAGGAAGCTTCTTAACACTTAAAAGTCCTGAATGAACCTTCTGTTCATACAAAAATGGGAGATATTTGATACTTTACAAAACACTGATTCATTGGGCAATAGAGTGACGTCTTATTTTAAGTCATCCGTAAATTCAGTGCTCAAGTATGTGAAACTTTCATGAAGCTAGATCTTGGATTCTGAAGTAAGAATAATTCTTTATGCATAGGAGAAAACCTAATAGCAATAGGAAGAAGTACTGAAACACCATAGCAGAAAAGTTTTCATGACAGAACGGATACCTTTCAAGGCAAGAAAACGGGCACTGGCTTTGGATAATATTTGGTTCCCTGGCCTTTACTAAGGATCGCTGCTTCTTGCCATTTAAATTAGACTCTAAGGTTAGGGAGAGGCAGCGGGTCTCTCTTTTGTCACTTTGTTTCCTTTCCCACCTCTCTGTCACCTCTCTCCAGCAGCAGAGTTGACTTCAGATCTTGTCTGGTGATGCCTACTAACATTTATTTACAGTAAAGACCCAGTTTTAGAACCCCAGGCTTTGCTTTTGATATGGAAATGGAAACTCTGAAATTTATAAATCTCCTTTCTCTCCTGGTACACTTGATCTTGAGGAATTATTGTCCTCTGGGAGGCGGGCAGCAGTTCTCAAAATCAGCACCATCAGTGTCACCTGGGAAATTATCAGAAATGAAGTTCTTGGGTCCTACCCCAGATCTTCTGAATCAGAAACTCTGGATGAGATTTTGGAATGAGGCCCAGCAATCTATCACTTAGCAAACACTCCAGGTGATTCTGATGCTCGCTAAAATTGAAGAATCAGTGCTGTAAGGAGTCCAGGATATTCTCTCTGAGGCTCAGAGTTCAACAATGATTTCTCTGTCCTGAGTGATAACTGTCTTTTCCCTTAAGCCAATGAATGCTACAGATTCCATTGATGGGGAATCACAGAGCAATACAATTCACTTAAATAAAAAATGGACTTCTTATATATCTCAGAAACCTTAACCCCTTTACACAGCTCCTATTTTCTGTCCTGAAAAAGAACTTTGGTAAGTATATTTAGGTAAGTCTATTTCTTAAAATCCTACTTAAAATCCTATGTCTCGTTCTCCTCATTGCTTTCAGAAAACAGAGGCTGGAATGCCATCTGAAGCTCTAGACCAATTTCATATTAGTCTAGTTAGAAAATACTATGTTTTACAGTACAGTGAAGATAAAATCGGTATTCTGACAACATAAATCTATAAACTGGGCCTCAGTGAACTCATGAACTAGAACCATGTTAGTAAATACTTGTGGTGAGGACCTCAAGACTTAGAAGTGCTTCCAAATCATGAAAAAACAAATACATCAAGCCATGTTGACTCTGCACTCAAGTAATAAGTGTATTCCGTTATCTTCTCCAGATTTAATACTTCATCTCCATGGATGTAGTCCAGTTCAACACAACTGATCTTGATTCAGCTTACTGGCAACAGTGTCCACATTCTGACT